>NC_054713.1:27986148-28196148 GCF_016097555.1 Gigantopelta aegis | reverse complement strand
GCAATATGTGTCCTCTATCAGGCCCAACTAATTTTGGTATCTTTAAAAGTCAAGAGCCATAACTCCATCAACAAGAGTACCGCTGAGGTACATGATATGCACATCAGGAGTTGATGGAATATCATATCTATATTAATGAATATGTTACGGGTATGATTCAAGTCTAATTATGTGAAATTTTTGCAATGAGATGGATGAAGTTTGCTTTGGACCAACCACCATCCCAAGTTCCTACATGTGGTTTGATGATCCTGTATGCATCTGTATGCAAGATATGGCCCAGACAAGGATTTATAGTTATGTGCAGTAGACTGTTAAAAGTAAGTCACAGTGACCTAGTAAAAGTATGCGACACACCACCATCCCATGTTTTTCTTACATGTGAGGTTTAATGGTCCTGTATGCATCTGTATGCAAGATATGGTCCAGACAAGGATTTATAGTTATGTGCAGAAGACCATAAAAAGTAGGTCACAGTGACCTAGTAAAAGTATGCGACACACCACCATCCCAAGTTGTTCCTACATGTAAGGTTTAATAGTCCTGTATGCATCTGTATGCTAGATATGGTCCAGACAAGGATTTATAGTTATGTGCAGTAGACCATAAAAAGTAGGTCACAGTGACCTAGTAAAAGTATGCGACACACCACCATCCCAAGTTGTTCCTACATGTAAGGTTTAATAGTCCTGTATGCATCTGTATGCTAGATATGGTCCAGACAAGGATTTATAGTTATGTGCAGTAGACCATAAAAAGTAGGTCACAGTGACCTAGTAATAGAACGCAACACACCACCATCCCAAGCAATTCCTACAAGTAAAGTTTAATGGTCCTGTATGTATCTGTATGTAAGATATATGGTCCGGACAAGAAAAAGTTAACAGATGGATGGACAGACGGACGGACGGACAGGCGGATGGACAAAGCCATACCATAATACAACCCATCATAGATGGGCTGTCATGGGGATCCTATAATACCCGTAACTGAATGAAACACGATTATCAAAATATCTCTCCTAACTGTATATCTATTAGATCTCTCTGTAACGGGCGGTTATACCCGCATGGCTCGTCTAGGTATGATCAGAGATAAGATCTTATATAAAGTATATGTAATATAGGACGTTTAGTTCACTAGAAAACACAACAAAAACACAATACACTTTGGAATCTGTATTAACCTACGCTGACAAATGTACTGCCGCAGTAGTTAATTAACAACAACAAATGATAACAACCCAGAACTGATCACTTAATTAGTTAATCTCTAGGTGTCTAGTTAACACAATATTGTAATCACTTCACTATGACACAACACCCACACGTGTGATAATTGAGAAACGCTTCCAGGGGAACTTAATTAATAAAGGAATTACAACTCTATTCCTAACTGGTTATTTTTAATTAACCCTTACTACTCATTCAGTAATGTGTGATAATTGAGAAACGCTGCCAGGGGAACTTAATAAATAAAGGAATTACAACACTATTCCTAACTGGTTAATTTTTAATTAACCCTTACTACTCATTCAGTAACGTGTAACACAGAATTAATACTGGTACCTATCACAATAAAGACAATAACCTACAGTTTACCTAGGTCCTCTAGGATGACTGGTTAAGCTTTATATATATATTAGAACAGTGAGCCTACAATTTACTGCGTCAGATTACCGGCAGCACCGTCTAAATAATATTGGTATAATACAGTATTAAAATATTTAAAGTCACATCAATCACATCAAGGTTATACACAGAGCAGAAAAATATATTTACCACGCCCGGACTGAACTTATATATTTCGTTCAGTGGACGACGTCCGTTTCCCCTGCAGCCTTCCTATGTTTCTCCCTGATATATCTAAAACCCTAGCTATTTATCATAATACCCGAATATCACCTGGGGGTACAACGCGGTCTTCCCCCTATCAAGTGATATTTCCACAGCGACCAAGCCGGCATATTTTTCTTAGATCGCCAGACTTGCTGACGCCTAGTCCGCCAGCAATACCCCGATCATACCGAACTAGCGGAGGTATTACTGGCCACATGGCCTCCACACCTGGACTGGGTGTGTATTAGAAAAAGCTTGACGACCGTCGTGCGGAGGTATTACGTAACAAGGTTCCCACCTGGGCTTAAGTGCATATTGGACCTGCACACGGCCCTCTAAAACAATTAATATCGCCACAGGCGAAAACAAAATTAAGAGCATGTTTCGTCACATGGGCATATAAAAATGGGTAAATCGCCATGAAATTCAAACTCGATAGACTGTAACAGTATATGGTAATTAAAGCTATATGCACAAAACATCAGCTTATTATGTTGATGCATTGTGAAAACATATAGATCTGGAAAACTATATGTGGGACATGCAGACAGACAGACTAATGGACGACGAACAGACAGAATGGAGGTGAAACATGTAGTCTCCTCTGGTTGAACTGGTAGGGAACTACAAAGCTAAAACCCATATACAGGTATTATACTTAAATACAGGTAATTTTTCATAATTTCAGATCAAATCAAATCTAGATGTACCTTGTGTAAATCATTTTAAGCTGAAATCCCTGGAATTTTTTACAGAACTTTCTGGTGAAGACAACGATGTGCCCACAACAGGCATACTATCTAATGGAAGCATGTCAAATTTTTTCCATACAATACACATACCATCACTGGAAGTGTGAGTTTTCAAAATTGAAAGAGTGGGCTTTGAACTTACATACATACAATGTATATGTTGGTTACAAAATGTTATTGGAGATACTTAATCATACATATACAGGTGCGGATCCAAAGGGGGGGTGTCGAGGGGGGTCTGAATGCTCCCCCCCTCCCTGTTCAGGACATTTTTTTTTCTCACTTATTTTAATGAAAAATAAAAAGTAAAGTTTGTTTTATATAACGACGCCACTAGAGCACATTGATTTTTTATCTTATCATCGGCTATTGGACGTCAAACATATGGTCATTCTGACACTGTTTTTAGAGGAAACCTGCTGTCGCCACATAGGTTTCTCATTTTACGACAGGCAGCAAGGGATCTTTTGTTTGTGCTTTGCACAGGCAGGATAGCACAAACCATGGTCTTTGTTGAACCAGTTATGGATCACTGGTCGGTGCAAGTGGTTTACACCTACCCATTGAGCCTTGCGGGGCATTCACTCAGGGTTTGGAGTCGGTATATGGGATCCGAACCCAGTACCTACCAGCTTGTAGACCGATGGCCTAACCACGATGCCACAGAGGCCGGTTTATTTTAATGAATATATATTTTTCATTTAATTAGTTGCATATGAATCCCCCCACCTGCAAAAAAAATTCAGGATCAGAGCACAGATCCGGGGTGGGGATGGGGTCGAGGGTCAAGACAAAAAAAAAAAATCTCCAGTTATTTTAATAAATATATAAATATTTTTCAGTTAATTAGTTGCATATGAAACCCCTGCAAAGAATTCTGGATCTGCACCTGATGTACATGTGTATTTAGGGATGCTAATCCTCCCCAGATTGCTTATACAGAGAGACACAGAGACGGAGACGGAGACAGAGACAGAGACAGAGACAGAGACAGAGACAGAGACAGAGACAGAGACTGAGAGTGAGAGTGAGAGAGAGAGAGAGAGAGTGAGAGTGAGAGTGAGAGAGAGAGAGAGAGAGAGAGAGAGAGAGAGAGAGAGAGAGAGAGAGAGAGATAGAGAGAGAAACACAGAGGGGGGAGAGAGAGAGAGAGAGAGAGAGAGAGAGAGAGAGAGAGAGAGAGACAGAGAGAGAGACAGAGAGATTGATTTTGAAAAGTGTGATTCTTCATCTCTTGTATTTTCTTTTGAGTGGTCAAACAAAATACCTATACCTGTACATGGGTAACAAAAGTGTGTAATATTTTCACCAGATGCAACTGAGAAATGACGAACCTGGCCGTGGTGGTATCGATGGCGGAAGTTTGAGAATATCGAGTCGCTCTACGAAATACTGGCGCTTCTCCTCGGCAGCTAGAGACAGACTTTCACTGGCTAGCGTGGTGACCAGGAACTCCTCAATACCCGGCAGTAAATCTGAAATACACAAATAAATATCTTAGTAATTAACTTTTTAAACTTAAAATCTGCAACCATGTAATTGAAATACACACAAAAATATCTTAGTAATTAATTTTTAAACTTAAAATCTGCAACCATGTCAATGAAATACACACAAAAATATCTTAGTAATTAATTTTTAAACTTAAAATCTGCAACCATGTCATTGAAATACACAAATAAATATATTAGAATGCATTTCAGTCAAGATTATAAAAATTTGACTTTGTTTAATACAACCTCTATAACTGTGCATGGCAATCGGCAAAGCTGTAGATGTATATGTACATTGTATGTCATTCTTATAGACACACTGCACTCGGTGAAGATTGTTAACTACTAAATGATTCATAATTCTTATGTTTTGCTGGTGTATTGTCTGGGTCCTGACTCAATTTAATCAATATGAAGAGCTCAGGTGCAAAAACCGATAACGCCATTTTAATTTTTATCTAAAAACAGACTTCTACTATCATTACTCAGTTCAAGGCGTTATTTTCTGATTTTCATACTTGTTTTTCGACATTCTCTTCTTTACTTACGTTACTTATTTCAACTTAAGATCGCCCATTGTCGACTTGATGGGTCGAATATACAAAGCCTGTTTAAGTCTTACACACGTGTAACTACATACATTCACAATGCTTAAACAGCTGTGTTTAAGAAGAAAAAAACCAGGCTTTGTAAATGTGACCCGATATGTTTTACACAGAAAGCATAATAAAAAACCTTCTTTTGCAGATAATTACTAAAATGGATTTATCACTTTTTGCATCAGAACTCTTCATATATACTGATGGAAAGAAATAAAGGATCACACAGATAGCAACAAGAAATAATGACCATCAAAAATCAATTCATATTGTCAGAAGTTGACTGGGAACATATAGGCAGCTCATTCAACACTACAGACATTCAGTCCCACATTACAACTTGGTATGAAATACAGACATTACTACGCTAGTTGTGAATTAAATTTGGTGTACAATTTGATATGTTCCCTTATTTCTTTCCATCAGTATATTGGCTTATGTGAATATACCTGTGTATATGCAGCAACTGCAGATGTACGCAGGTATGTTCACATACACCAGTAGCCAGCAACTTGCATCAGCTATTAACATCTGTGTAAGAGGTGATATTATTGTTCACCTTTTAACATTAGATGCTTAACTTCAAGATAACACATTCATATATCAATACAGTCAAACCTGCTCTATTGGCCACCTGTATCAAACAGCCATCTGTGTTAAGAGGCTATGTTTTTATTATCCCAAATCATCAAATGTAGTTGAAATTGACCTGTATTAAACAGCCACCTATGTTAATGTAGTTGAAATTGACCTGTGTTAAGAGACCATGTTTTTATTCTCCCAAATCAATTAATATAGTATAAATAGACCTGTATTTAGCAGCCACCTGTATTAAGAGACCATGTTTTTATTCTCCCAAATCATTTAATGTAGTAGAAACTGACCTGTATTTAGCAGCCACCTGTGTAAAGAGCCCATGTTTTTATTTTCCCGAATCATTTAATATACCGGTAGTAGAAATTGACCTGTATTTAGCAGCCACCTGTGTAAAGAGACCATGTTTTTATTCTCCCAAAGTATTTAATATAGTAGAAATTGACCTATATTAAGCAGCCACCTGTCTTAAAAAGCCACTTTAATTTTGATACTCTCTTTGTGGCTGTTTAGCACAGGTTTGACTGTGCATGTATGTAATTGTACACGCATCTTACCACTGGGCTACCTGCCCCCTGAATGAATGAATGAATGAATGAATGAATGAATGAATGAAAGATGATGAGACTCTGGCAGAAAAACACATATCAGCCACTGGCAAATTTGGCAGGTGTCAGAGCGAGCCTATCAAGCTACACAGTAACAGCAATAGCAGCAGTTCATTAAATACCCATCAACAACCTTTGAAAAATATGCATTGGCAGGTGGATATAAAAAGGCAGATGAAGAGAGAGAGATAAACAACAACTCAGGTAGATTTCTCACAGAAACGCACTGCTCTGAGCACCCACTGGGAAACATAACATCTTACATACAGGCAGCCTTGTTATGATGAAGATAATAAAAATAGTTTGGGCTTTTTTATGTACAATGTACATGCATAAACTCCGCTCTACCATGGCTGAATAAAAGCATGTAAACAGTACATACATGTATGATGGCCTGCACAAGTCTACTTTTTTTTTAATTCAGATATAAAATATCTTCGTAAAAAAAAATGAATATAAACACTTTGGAATGAAATACAGCTAAAAAATCAACTTTTTATAACTTTTGCGATAGAAATAAGCAGAATTTGTCACTAGTCCACCGGACAAGTATATCTAGAAATATACTTGTCCATCAATATTTTCACTTGTCCAAACAAGTGGTTTGTTTTATTCAGATACAGGGACGATGTTTTTGACTGCTCAAAATGAAATTGCATTGAACATTTTTACTTGTCCAATGGACAACCATCGAGGTACACTTTGCTTGTCCGAGCAGATTTGCACTTGTCTGGACAAACGGATAATACTTGTTTCTAACACTGTATTGTATTTATTTATTTGAGGTTTTATTCTGAGAGCAAAGAAGTGTTAGCAGCACAATTCCAAACACCATGTTTTAATTTTGCCCTGAATATAGCTACATGTATCGGGTTAAACAAAGTAAGACAACATATTTGATGTTTAATTTGGTTGTATAATACTGGTAATACATAGAGAATATTTAATGTTGTTTGTCAAATATGGTTTATATCTCATTGAGTGAAGTTTGCAATCATATCTCACAAGTGGCACTTGCGTGACGAGTGTGATATGATTGTAAACTTCACGAGATAAGATATAAATCATATTTGACAAAAAACATGAAATTTTCTATTTATTATATAACTTTTGGCAATTTACCTTTATTTTTAAAATGCCAGCAGCAAAAGAGTTCCGGCTTTCTTACAGTGAAGATAACACTTTACAGTGACGATAACACATTTTAAAATGAAATAGTGAAATTTTCACTTTAAAATGTGTTATATCGTCAATGAGTGACTGATAACTCTTTTATTTCACTGATATTTTAAGATATTTCATTAAATGTTATATAATAATGTTCATTACCTGGTCAAAAAAGTATTTTGGCAGTATAAATGAATATGTTTTCAATTTGGGTATAAATACCAAACACTATAACTTGTGATTCACTACATGCATATGTGAAGACTTGAAAGGACCAAATACTGGAGAGCCACATTAACAACAGATGTTACCCATATGTCTTCATGTGTTTACAGCGTTATGAAGACATATTCTGAAGCCATGCAACTGACATTTCACTCAGGTATTTGTGTCGAGAAATGCCAAACGTCTATCCTGCAACCAACCGCCTAACCTACTCATTGTGTCTGAGCTACAGCAGTGCACTCCCTCCCAAATGGGGGGGGGGGGGGGGGGGGGGGGAGGAGGAGGAGGAGGGGCAGTTGTATCCCATGTAAAAATGTGTAGTGATTCATTTGCAACCCTTTTGTAGCTGTTTGGCAGAAATGCTAATATGGAAAAAAATTGTTGTTATATCCAGATTTGTGCATTTTCGTTTAATTCGGGCAAAAACCATCCTGGCCCCTTACCAAAATGGGAGCCTGTATCCCTAGACTCCCTCCAGACATACGGGAGACAGGATGTAGCCCAGTGGTAAAGCACTCGTCTGATGCGGACGGCCTAGTTATATAGGACCAATCCCCGTTGGTGGACTCATTGGGCTATTTCTCGTTCTAGCCAGTGCACCACAACTGGTATATCAAAGGCTGTCGTATGTGCTATCCTGTCTGTGGGATGGTGCATATAAAAGATCTCTTGCTACTATTGAAAAAATGTAGCAGGTTTCCTCTCTAAGCCTAAGACTATTTGTCACAATTACCAGTGTGCTCTAGTGGTGTACTTAATCATCAGCTACTGAATGCCAGCCTCTGAAAATCGCAAGCACAATAGTTTCATTTGTGTGTTACCTGCACTATACATGTAAGTCAAGTTTTGTGTAACACATTTTGGTTCCGTGCATTAAATTTAGGATATTATTTACATGGACATGATGGGTTATACATCAACAAAATGGGTTACCTGGATTTGTCAATTGTCACAGGACTGAGGTTTCAAACATAAATTTTATAATTTTAATATAAGGCCTGGTGCTTATAAAAACTTTTAGAGTCTAGACTCGAGACTCTCTGAGACAGTAACATCATGGCAACAGCATACAAACTGTATGTGTGTGATGTCATTACAGATTATTTGACCAGCCTCGGTGGCATCATGGTTAGGCCATCGGTCTACAGGCTGGTAGGTACTGGTTTCGGATTCCAATCAAGGCATGGGATTTTTAATCCAGATACCGACTCCAAAACCTGAGTGAGTGCTCCGCAAGGCTCAATGGGTAGGTATAAACCACTTGCACCAACCAGTGATCCATAACTGATTCAACAAAGGCCATGGTTTGTGCTATCCTGCCTGTGGGAAGTGCAAATAAAAGATCCCTTGCTGCCTGTCATAAAAGAGTAGCCTATGTGGTGACAGCGGGTTTTCTCTAAAAAACAGTGTCAGAATGACCATGTTTGATGTCCAATAACCGATGATAAGATAAAAAAATCAATGTGCTCTAGTGGTGTCATTAAATAAAACAAACTTTACCATCATTACAGACTGAGTCTGGACTCTAAAAGTTTTATAAGTATGGGCCCTGGTCTAAGCAGAAGTAATAAAAATCAAATACTAGTATGCATTAATTTGGAACATAGAGAATACTACCAATGAAAGAAAGAGTCCACTGCGGGAGGTTGATCCCATGACTCGAGCATTTCAGCTGAGCGCTCTATATACCTAGCTACATGCGCATACACCCTGTCCATCCAGGAATTGATCCACTGATGGGATTTGATCCCATGACCATGGCACCTCAGGCAAGCACTCTTACCAACCAAGCTACACATACACCCTGTCCATCCAGGAATGGATCCACTGATGGGATTTGATCCCATGACCATGGCACCTCAGGCGAGCACTCTACCAACCAAGCTACACATACACCCTGTCCATCCAGGAATGGATCCACTGATGGGGTTCGATCCCATGACCATGGCACCTCAGGCGAGCACTCTTACCAACCAAGCTACACATACACCCTGTCCATCCAGGAATGGATCCACTGATGGGGTTCGATCCCATGACCATGGCACCTCAGGCGAGTGCTCTACCAACCAAGCCACACATACACCCTGTCCCTCAAAGAATGGATCCACTGATGGGGTTTGATCCCATGACCATGGCACCTCAGGCGAGCACTCTACCGACTGAGCTACATCCCGCCCCTCAGACAGCACAGTGCTGAGATCACGGAACATCTGCCGGAACATTTGTTCCACTTCACCAAACTAGATCCTACAGATCATGTATAGGTTTAGATATTCCAAGTGAAATCATTTACGGTTTTGTGGTGAGTCAAATTGCCCATGAAACAGTCGCTATAACTCTCCACATCCAGTGTTGGTATAATTTAGCATATGTTAGCATGATAGAGATGTCGCCTTAAGCTATAAAGATGGACCCCATACTGTGCAGTCAATAAAGTATGAACTTATTGTAATCATCATGCAAGTCGAACCAACCCTGTAGCTTAAATATAGTACAAATGTTTGCATAACCCAAAAGTCCCCAAGTGCACAAATTATGAAATAAATCACAGTGAATTAATTAATGGGTCACACATGGATGGGTGGTGGTGTGTATGTGAGTGTGGGGGGGGGGGGGGGGGATGTGGATACTGTCATGGTCATTTGAATTAATTAGATTAGGATTTTTAAATAATGGTAAAATTATGTTTGAAGCATTATGTCCAATACACATGTCAGTGTTCTCGCTGGGTGAAAATTAAAGGAGGGCCGCCGCTCGACACCATACCCTTAAAAAAAAAAAAAAAAAAAAAAAAAAACGAAAAGGGGTGGGATGGGGTGGGGAGAGTGGTTTGGTTACCATATTGTTGTGCATTGGTAGACTGTGAAAAGATATACTCCTTATTTTGCCTACAAAAAAGTGCAAAAAGGTTTATAAAAAGGCTCGTCTTTTAATTGAACCGAAGATGATATATCGGTCCGACATTCACAGGTAGTTCCGGTTTTGCTGGACCGATCAAAGTTTTAATATTATTATTTTTAATAAAGATTTCAAGATATATACGAAAAACAATAAAGATGTTTGTAAAGTGATCTCCTAATGTCAGATAAATTTTTATTTCCATCTTCATCGAATAAAATATTATCGCCAGCTGATAAAAAGTAGTTTCGTTTTTGTAAAGGCGGTGTATATATTATTTGGCACTCAAGATAAATGATTTTAATGATAAACACTACCACTTCCGTTGTTTTTATAAGCATTCATATCCCCCAAAATGAAAAATTTACAATATTTTATAAAGAACTGCTGAATAAACAGAATAACAGAAAGTAAAAATCATCAGTTACAACCAATTATATCTGCAACTGAGGACAAAATATCAAACGATAGTTAGTGGAAATAAAAGACAGAATGACTGTTTTGATCACGTGACAAATTTGGCGCCAAATAAGAAGGGTTTTTTTGCAATCAGAGATTGCCGAATCAATAAAAAATTAAATGTTTTCATTGCTTATATAAAATATAACTTTTATTGTGTCTATCAATCATACAAATGAATACAGATATTGGACAAAATAGAGGCTGTTAAAAATACTGTTAAATTACATTTTAACGGTAACTGTCGTAAATGTTTCGTCAATTGCTTTTTCGTACACAAAGTGACTTGTTTCCTTTGATGTCCAGTGTGCAGACTGATTGTTGTTTTTTGTGTGGAAAAAAGTGTGCATTTGGAAATAGTGGAGATAGGTGCTGGAAAATAAAGGAGGGCGCTCAAAAATAAAGGAGGGCGGGGAACGTGAAAGGAAAGCGGCAAAATGGAATAGCAGGGTGGGGTGCCCCGCTTAAATGGAGCAGTGAGAACACTGCATGTGTATTTAAGTATTAGCCTACAAAATTACATACAGGGTAGTTACATTTATCACAGTAAATGACTGAGACAGACTAACTAATAAACTGACTGACTGACTGTGAATGAATAAATGAATGAATGAATGAATGAATGAATGAATGAATGAATGACTTTGAGTGACCAACTGACTGACTATGACATACCAACTGACTGACTGAATGACTTTTGAGTGAATGACTGACTGACTGACTGACTGACTGACTGACTGACTGACCGACTGTGACAGACTGACTGACTGACTGACTGAATGAATGAATGACTTTTGAGTGAATGACCAACTGTCTGACTGACTGATTGACTGTGACTGACTGACTGACAGACCGACCAACTGACTGACTGACAGACCAACTGACTGACTGGACTTACTGACTGGACTGACTGACTGAATGACTGTGACCGACTGACTGACTGTGACTGACTGACCAACCGACTGACTGTGACTGACTGAATGAATGAATGACTTTTGAGTGAAGGACTAACTGTCTGACTGACTGTGACTGACTGACTGCTGACAGACCAACTGACTGACTCACTGATTGTGACTGACTGACTGACTGACTGACTGACTGTGACAGACTGACTGACTGACTGACTGACTGACTGACTGTGACCGACTGACTGACTGTGACAGACCAACTGACTGACTGATTGTGACTGACTGACTGAATGAATGACTAACTGTGACTGACCAACTGACTGATTCACTATGAATAATAACTGACTACATGACTAACTGATTAACTGTGACCAATGGATTGACGTGTTGCAGAAAACCACTATATCTCTCAAGTGTTACATTATTTTTTATTTTTTTGTCTCACAAATATTCTCTTCTTCATGTCATGTAACATGACCAATGAAGTAATAAAGTGTTTGTTTTGTTTTGTTTTGTTTGATTGACTATGACTAAAACTGACTGACTTATATAGTGACCGACTGGCTGACTGACTCTGATTGATTGATTAACTGACCAAATGACTGTTTGCTTGACTGACTGACTGACTGATTAACTATGACTAATTGACTTGCTGTGACTGACAGAACAGAATTAACTATGACTAATTGACTTGCTGTGACTGACAGAACAGAAAAGAACTTTATTTCTCCCAGGCCATTACACAACGGCATATGGGGAACATGCAATAACAATATTTAACAGTGACAAGATAGGTTTTACAGGAAATAAATATATATGTATACAGTATAATATACAGTATAATACATATATGTAATAAATTCAGACAGCTGACTGACTGATTAACTGTCTGACTATATATTATTATAGAATGTTTTGGACATATATGTAGCTAAACTTGACAAGAAAAACATGGACTTGAAAGTTATAAACAGGAAATCTACATTTCAAAAATCCCATTATATATTTTATTAGTTTCAAAAGACCTATTTTTCCAAAGTGCTAAGAGAAACAGACTGGTACTCAAGTGCTATGTACTACAATATTAAAGGTTAGTGGAACAAAGCCGAGAAATCGGTTCTCCACATGTTTATAGGTCAGTGCTAACCCATCAAGAAGGTATGCCAGTCTATCCAACTTGTCACATTGTAAAATGTTCACCTATGAAGCCTGATAAAGCAGGGTTGCTCCCTGATTGAAACGCCTGATAGCAGGCAGAACTGGCAGTTCTTGAACCGAATCCAAGAATGAAAGTTTAAGAAGCTGGGAGTGATTCTAGCGTCACAAGTGTGTAACCGAAGCAGTATTGGTCCTTTCAACAGGATGTGTAAGAGACCTCAACTTAATTTAAAACGCGATGCTCAAACACTTTAACAGTGTACATGAACAATCTACCTTACACTGTCTATACACATGTACATGTGAAGAGTTAAGGAGCAAAAAAACGATAAATCCATTTCAGTAATTTTCGGCAAGAGGTTTTTTTTGTTATGATTTCTATGTAAAAAAAATATCAAGTCCACAATGGGCGATCTTAATTTGAAATATATGTAAAGTAAATCAAGGACAGAATTTCAAAACAAGAGTATAAAAATCAAATCACAACACCCTGAACTGAATAATGATAGTAGAAGTTGATTTTGACATAAAATGGCATTATCAGTTTTTTCGCTTGAATTCTTCATATGTACATATAAAATTTTGTTTTGTTTAACGACACCACTAGAAAACAATGATTTATTAATCATCAGCTATTTAGTAATTTTGACATATAGTCTTAGAGATAAAACACGCAGCATTTTTTCCATTAGTAGCAAGGGATCTTTTATATACACCATCCCAGACAGGATAGCACATACCATAGCCTTTGATATACCTGTTGTGGTGCACTGGCTGGAATGAGAAACAGCCCAATGGGCTCACCGACGGGGATCGATCCCAAACTGACCACGCATCAAGCGAGCGCTGTACCACTGGGCTACATCCCATCCCTGGTCATTGTACAAATATCCAACCGGCCTCAGTGGTGTCATGATTAGGTCATTGGTCTACAGGCTGGTAGGTACTGGGTTCGGATCCCAGTCGAGGCATGGGGTTTTTAATTCAGATACCAACTCCATACCCTGAGTGAGTGTTCCACAAGGCTCAATGGGTAGGTGTAAACCAGTTGCACCGACCAGTGATCCATAACTGGTTCAACAAAGGCCATGGTTTGTGCTATCTTGCCTATGGGAAGCGCAAATAAAAGATCCCTTGCTGCTAATCGGAAAGAGTAGCTCATGTAGTGGCAACAGCGGGTTTCCTCTCAAACTCTGTGTGGTCCTTAACCATATGTCTGATGCCATATAACCGTAAATAAAATGTGTTGAGTGCGTCATTAAATAAAACATTTCCGTCTTTCCTTCATAAACTGACAAGACCAATATTCTATTAGAAATCACTCTTGCAATCAGACAGTTATAACAAGAACTTTCTACTTCAATACTCAAATATCTCGTTGTTAGGCACTTACTGAACCATGGATACACTATGTCTAAATTTAACATCAAAAGTGCCTTTCTAATTCCATGTTTGCAATCATGCACTGAACCACGCGACATGTTACTATCAATACAAGCACGCCGAAATGCATACAGTAATTCTAATTATATGCACTGAACCATTTAACATTTACGTCTGCCACAGCACATCTAAAATATCTACTTCCACTTTGGTACTCACCCAACCATATAACTTTTGCCCTCAGTTGACGTAAAGTGTTAGGCGAGTCCAGCGATGATGCCATTAGCCGCCTGCTGGCTCAACAAACACTACCGCCTGTGGCCCAACAAACTCTACCGTTGTTTTTTCAACATCATCCAGGACAGTAGCTTATTCCAGTAGCTTATTCGAGAATGGTAGCTTACTCCTCGCCAACACCAGTGTGTGTGTGTGTGCACCATGGGCGTAAAGAAAGAACAGCGATTTCTGTGATTCTAGCAGAAAAACAATTTCCCCCTCGTGGAGCACAGCAGCTATTTTGGGATTACTGTATCAGAACAAGCATATGTTTTCAACTGAAATCACCTGGTAAAACCATTCTCCAGCAAACATATATATATACATGTTTACTCACTCAGGGATCCACGTCAGTCGGTAGAATGCTCGCCTGAGGTACATGCGTCATAGGATCAAACCACCTCGGTGGACCCATTCACTCATTGTGTTTTCCCCCCATCCAAACCAGTTCACAATGATTGGTTTATTAATTAAAGGCTGTGGTATTTGCTGTCCTGTCTGTGGGAAGTGCATATAAAAGATCCCTTGTCAGGCCTATAGGACTTGTGACCACCCACAGATCTATGTACAGGCAAACATGCATTTTTCAGAATCAATATTCACCTACCATAATCTGATTTTGTAATTCATTATACTTGTACACATGTACATGTACATTATTATTGGTCGGTTTGGTTGTTTTTTGGGAAGGGTTTCATGGTTTCCATTAGTAGCAAGGGATCTTTTACATGCACCATGCATCCCACAGACAGGATAACACATACCACAGTCTTTGATATACCAGTCATGGTGCACTGGCTGGCTGGAACAAGAAATAACCCAATGGACACACCGACGGGGATTGATCCTATAGACCAACCGCACATCAGGCAAATGCTTTACTACTGGGCTATGTTTTGCCCTCATTAGTAGACCCATTAATTGGGCTATTTCTCATTCCAGCCAGTGCACCATGACTGGTTTATCAAAGCAATCCTGCCTGTGAGATGGTGCATATAAAAGATCCCTTGCTAGTAATGGAAAAATGTAGTGGGTTTCTTCTCTAAGACTATGTCAAAATGACCAAATTGAAATGAAAGTACTCTACATGTAATTATGTTTCACTGTCCTGGGACAACTTGCAGTAAGTGAGAAATGCAGCTAAACTTAACAGAGCATGCAAAGAAAGTGAAAACCGATATCACAACGGCTGGAAATGCAAAGCATGCATTTCCTTCAAACGTGCCTGTAATACATGTATATATGTACATGTATAACTAAAATAATATTTTTAAAATGTTTTTAATCAGAACATACATTTATGTACTATGATAAAATCTGCTGTTCAATAAGTTGGGGCTAATAGTTAGAGGCAGTCTGAACGGCCTTTGTGATAAGGGAATGAAAACACAGTGAACTGTAAACTGATGTTTCAACAGCTAATGATCCAGTTTGTTCTGTCTGTCAACAAACGAGCTGATCTGCAGACTGGTCCCCCAGGATATAAAGCATGACCAGGTGCCAGTCCCGCACTCTGTGACCTCTGGCTTGCAGACATAATAAGAAAATAATACATGGTCTTTTCAACCTCTAAATAACCTTGCCATTCCTGAAGTCCAGATGTATTCATATGAGAATATGATTAGCCTGGAATTACAATCAAGTGTATCCCCTTGAGCAGACTCATTGAGTTGTTTTTCACTACAGGGAAAGGAAAGGAATATTTGTTTATTATGATACCTTAGCACATTTTAAACAACTAATGGGTAACTAACTTTTGTCTGTTTTGACAGAGATGAAGGGAAAACAGAGAGGGATGAAGGGAGATAATGAGAGAGACAGAGAGAGAAAAAAAAAAAGAGAGACACAGAGTGAGTGAGAGAGAGACAGAGAAATAGACAGACAGACAGACAGACAGACGGATGGACGAATGGACAGACGAGAAAGAAGAGAGAAAGAGAAAGAAAAAGAGAGAGCGAGAGCGAGAGAGAGAGAGAGAGAGAGAGAGAGAGAGAGAGAGAGAGAGAGAGAGAGAGAAGAGCTCTAGAGAACCCACATAAGTTACTCCTACTGAACAATCAGCAATGTTTTTTTTTTTAATGGCACTTTTAACTACAGGACAGTACATACCATGGCCTTTGGTGTAGCAGTCATCGGATACTGTTTGGAATGGGAAACATAACTCATCAATGGAAATACCAGTAGATCCTACAGCCTATAGTTACTGAGATGAATTATCCTTTACCATACATTAAGCTATAGATCAACTCTAAGTAACCAGCATTCCAAAACTGACAATACAGCACTTATCAAAGGAAAGGAATAGATACAGAATACCAGCCTTGGTGGTGTCGTGGTTGAGCCATCGGACATAAGGCTGGTAGGTACCGAGTTCGCAGCCTGGTACCAGCTCCTACCCAGAGCGAGTTTTAACGACTCAATGGGTATAGGTGTAAGACCACTATACCTTCTTCTCTCTCACTAACCACTAACAATTAACAACTAACCCACTGTCCCGGACAGACAGCCCAAATAGCTGAGATATGTGCCCAGGACAGCGTGCTTGAACTTTAATTGGATATAAGCATCCTTTTTGCAAGTCTTTTAGCATTACACTGCGAGATTGCAAAGTTGCCAGAGGTCTAAAGTAAATGTATTTACTTGTCCTTGCAGTACACAGAGCAATGGGTTTCAGGTTAACTTACACTTCACCAAGCAATCACTTTCAATCATGCTTATTTCATTGGATGCCGGCCAGGCCATCCCATAAAGAGCAGCCACAGGGTCTGATATACCACAGCTCACCCTTTGTGAGTAAGTGAATAGTGATTATCCCTTACTATAAAGAGTTGTATATAGTTTTAAATACCTACAATAAATATGCTAGTGTCATCAAACAAACATTTGTTTTCTTGAACCTTCAGACCAGGACATTAATTACAGGTTTTACTCAAGCATTTATTTGTGCTTAATTGCACTGAAACATGGCTATCTCTGCCTGGTGTTTCATGTGAATTAACGACTTTTCCAAGTAGGCCAGACAGAATGAGAACACGCTTTATTCTCTAAATGAGAAAAAAATTATCTCTTTTGTCCTGGTGATGTATCACTACTGCCACAATAGACAGAGAACAACTGGGTACCATCTTAGAGACTAACTGTATTGTAAAGTCAAGTTAAATCCAGACACCAAAAAAAAAAGTTTTCTAAAGTTGTAGTCCAATATCCGGAGATGAAATTACATGTTTTCATTGTCAATAAAGACTTTTATAAAAAAGAATTTTTTTTATTAAAGTCCTGCATTAAAATATTTTTTTGGCTAAAAGGAAATATGATCCTAGGATAATGCCGTAATATGTGAGATTTTCCCTGACAAAGCTTTGTGTAAACAAGGGACGGGACGTAGCTCAGTGGTATATCGCTCGCTCGCTGTGCAGTCGGTGGGCCCATTGGGAGGTTTCTCGTTCTAGCCAGTGCACCACGACTGATATATCGAAGGCCGTGGTATGTACTAACCTGTCTGTGGGATGGTGCATATAAAAGATCCCTTGCTGCTAATCGAAAAGAGTAGCTCATGTTTTTTAATAAAGGTTGCAACATTTAACGTTTGTATTTTGTAAGACAGGTTGCGATACTTACATACAGCAGAAGTAAGAATGACACGTATTACTGGCAATACAAAGTACACGTTAAATAGATTTAAGCCAAACACAATGTAATTCGACATACATGTACTTAATAATTTTATTATAAAGTTTAATAACCTAGTTTTAAGACATACAGTGAAACCTCTCAAAACGAGACCTTCTATATACCAGAATTCCTTCAAAACCAGACGTTTTTCGCGGCCCCTTTTCAAATATCTGTGCAGAAGAGAACCTCTCTAAACCAGATACCTCATAAAACTGGACTTTTTACTTGGTCCTGAGGGTGTCCGGTTTAGAGAGGTTTCACTGTCCATGTATGATGTGAGGCACCACCAAGCATTTGCCATTTAACCTAAACACAACACAAAGGTTTTTTTTTAAATGTTTAACGACATCACTAGAGCACACTGATTTATTAATTATCAGCAACTGGATGTCAAACATTTGGTAATTCTGACTTATAGTCATCAGAGGAAACCCACTACATTTTTCCATTAGCAGCAAGGGATCTTTTATATGCATTTTCCCACAGACAGGATAGCTGATACCACAGCCTTTGACCAGTTGTGGTGCACTGGTTGGAATAACAAAATAACCCAATCAGTTGAATGGATCCACCGAGGTGGTTCGATCCTGCGACGCAAGCACCTCAGGCAAGTACTTAACTGACTGAGCTAAATCCCGCCCCTTGAACAAGATACATGCATGGGACGGTGCACATAAAATATCTCTTGCTCCTAATGGAAAAATGTAGCAGGTTTCCTCTCTAAGACTAAATTACTAACTGTTTGACATCAATAGCCAATGATTAATAAATCAATGAGCTCTAGTGGTGTCATTAAACAAAAACAAACAAAAAAGTTTGAAAAAGATATACACACCCTTCCCCCACCTCAAAAAAAGAAGAAAAATTTAAATAATAAAAAAAAATCCTACAGGTAAGTACAGGTGTTTGTATCGTGTGTGAGTCACTTGTGGCCCTAATTCTCTGGATCAGCCTTTGTTCCCCGATCAGTTACTATACCTCTCTACAGTTATAGCGTTAAGGGGACCGGTCCGGTTACAACAGACCTCTAATTTCTTCACATGCACTTGTCCCAGCCCCACAATGACACGGTTAACCCCAGACTAGTGTCAGTCAGGTTATCTGTGTGAGTCGGGAACAATCACTCAGGATAATTACACCAATATGTCCAAGTGGCTGGCTCAAGTGCCCATTACTGACCAGTCGGATCGGTCAACAATGACCAGCAATCGGTCCACAATGACCTGTAATTTGTTAACAATCACAGCAATTATTGCTGGTCTATACCGCTCATTTCACACCTCAGCAGTCTGTTGTGTGAGCTTGTTGAATATGTAGGAGATAAATACTCGGTACATGCAGAGATAAATACTCGGTCCAGAGATAAATACTCAGTCCAGGGAGAAATACTCAGTACATACAGAAATACTCAGTACAGATATAAATACTCAGTACGAGATAAATACTCGAGATAAATACTCAGTCCAGAGATAAGTACTCTGTCCAGAGAAAAATACTCTGTCCAGAGATAAATACTTGGTACAAAGAGAAATACTCGGTACAGAGAGAAATACTCAGTACAAAGATAAATACTTGGTCCAGAGAGATATACTTGGTACAGAGAGAAATACTCAGTACAGAGAGAAATACTGGGTACAGAGAGAAATACTCAGTAAAGGTAGATGCAGATGAAACAAGGTCAAAACGTGACAAGCGAAAGGTTTTAGATTTTTGACTATACACGTGAATGTGTACATGTCTATGTGTCGTGTCAAACTGTGGTGTTTGATATTATTAGTTGTAGCGCATCCATCTCATATGATATTTCTATACCAAAATGAATATTGTTTTGCATTTTCTCATGCACGGCTGGTTTATACGATCGATCCCAGTTGGTGGGCTCACTGGGCTATTTTTAGTTTAACCAGCAGTCTATTAAAGGCTGTGGTATGTGCTACCCTATCTGTGGAATGGTGCATATAAAAGATCCCTAGCTACCAACCCCTGCAATAAAGAAAATGTCCACGGCAAAAAAACATGCCTTAAAAAAAACCCTCAATATAGTCCACAGCAAAAAACAATTGTCGTGGAGAATGAGAAACTCCACGGTAATCTCCACGGCATTGCCGATTGCCATGGACAATTGCACAGGTTGAGTTACTGTTGGAAAAATGTAGTGGGTTTCCTCTCTAAGACTATATGTTAAAATTATCAAATGTTTGACATCCAATATTTTATGATTAATAAGTCAATGTGCTGTGGTTGTGTTAAACAAAACAGACTTTAACTTTTGAACAAGATACCCTGTCAAAAACAAGAAAAAAGGAGGATAATCCTAGTCATGCATATATGCATACAGGTGACTGTGTGTGTGTCACTTGTGGCCCTAATCCTCTGGATCAGCCTTTGTTCCTCGATCCATTACTACCTCTCCACAGTTATAGCGTTAAGGGGACAGGTCCAGTTACCACAGACCTCTAATTTCTGCACATGCACCTGTCCCAGCCCCACAATGACACGGTTAACCCCAGACTAGTGTCAGTCAGGTTATCTGTGTGAGTCGGGAACAATCACTCAGGATAATTACACCAATATGTCCAAGTGGCTGGCTCAAGTGCCCATTACTGACCAGTCCGATCGGTCAACAATGATCAGCAATCAGTCTACAATGACCTGTAATTAGTTAACAATCACAGCAATTATTGCTGGTCTCTACAGCTTGTTTCACACCTGAGCAGTCTGTAGTGAGACCAGCTCATTAAATGTGTAGGAGAGGGAAATACTCGGTACAGAGAGAAATACTTGGTCCAGAGAGAAATACTTGGCACAGAGAGAAATACTTAGAACAGAGATAAATATTTGGTACAGAGAGAAATACTTGGTACAGAGATAAATACTCGGTCCAGAGATAAATACTCGGTACAGAGAGAAATACTCGGTACAGAGAGAAATACTCGGTACAGAGATGAATACTCGGTACAGAGAAAAATACTTGGTACAGAGAGAAATACTCGGTACAGAAAGAAATACTCAGTACAGGTAGATGCAGATGGAACAAGGTCAAAACGTGACAAGCGAAAGGTTTTAGATATCTGACCTGTACACGTGAATGTGTACGTGTCTATGTGTCATGTCAAACTGTGGTGTTTGACATTATTAATTGTAGCGCATCCATCTCATATGATATTTCTATACAAAATTGAATATTGTTTTGCATTTCCTCATAACAATTTTCATAAAATTACTTCTTAAAAAAAGCTTCAAAAATTATGTGAGGAAGTCATATATTTGATGAATTATGTTTGCATTTGCCTGTTGGCCAATCCCAAATTTGATTCGCTAATAAATATTGTTTAAACCAATTGTGTTTGTCCATACATATAACTTGTAAGCAAGCAGGCAGGTTGTAGTCCAATGGTAAAGTCCTTGCCTAATGCATGGTTGATTTATATGATCGATCCCAGTTGGTGGGCTGACTGGGCTATTTTTAGTTACAAACCAGCAGTCTATTAAAGGCTGTGCTACCTTATCTGCATCTTCATAAATCAAGGCTAATATTCGTTCCTCGTATTCAGCCTTGATACATGTCGTCAAGAAATCGTGCCACAAAATGCTTAAATTTCATTGGATGCGATGAGATCTGATTCCAACGAATCGCAACGCTCCTTATAGATTCCCTTATTGTAAACAAAGATGGCAGCGTCAGCATCCGGCGGTTAATTTTTTATATTGCTTTCAAGATTGTCACATGTTACCAATGCTGTGATTGGTCAGCGATGTCATCGTGTAAGGGACATAATCGGTGTTACAAATTTTCTTCCAATAGAGGGCGCTAGTAGTGGATATCAGTAATCTTGACTACATGTATCAAGGCTGAATACGAGGAACGAATATTAGCCTTGATTTATGAAGATGCCTTATCTGTGGAATGGTGCATAGAAAAGATACCTAGCTACCAACCCCTGCAATAAAGAAAATGTCCACGGCAAAAAAACTTGCCTTAAAAAAACCCTCAATATAGTCCACAGCAAAAACAATTGTCGTGGAGAATGAGAAACTCCACGGTAATCTCCACGGCACTGCCGATTGCCATGGACAATTGCACGGGTTGACATACTGACGGAAAAATGTAGCGGGTTTCCTCTCTAAGACTATATGTCAAAATTATCAAATGTTTGACATCCAACAGCCACTGATTAATAAATCAATGAGTTCTAGTGTTGTCATTAAACAAAACAAATCTAAACTTTATCATGTAAGCAATTTAAAGCTCTGTAATAAATCTTAGGCCTTTACTGTAGCTGACATACAAAAATTTATAGGGGAAAATATTTCAAGAAGTCGCTTCAAAAGGCTTATGTGAATTATATTTGTATAACCTACATGTAATCAGTAGGGTACCATAAACTTCCATAGAATTACTTATCTTATTAACTTTGCAATTTTTAAATTCATCAGTTAGCATTTCATATGAATTTAAAGTTGCGTAACAGACATCAAACAAAGCAGTTTACATGAAATATTGGAACCCTGAACTAACAGTAAAGAATTTCTTACTCATTGCATGCTGTCTAAAGATGGTGTACATGTATGTACGTGCTTGTGCTGCTGTCAGCATATGTACTACTTTTGTACATGTTCTACATTTTTGTTTCATGTATTTTCTAAACTTAGTATGTGCACATGTAAATAACACTAAAAGTGTAATTTGTCCTTTAATTTATTTTTGTAAATAACACTAAAAGTGTAATTTGTCCTTTAATTTATTTTTTGTAAATAACACTAAAAGTGTAATTTGTCCTTTAATTAAATTTTTTTATAAATAACACTAAAAGTGTAATTTGTCCTTTAATTTTTTTTTGTAAATAACACTAAAAGTGTAATTTGTCCTTTAATTTATTTTTTGTAAATAACACTAAAAGTGTAATTTGCCCTTTGATTTTCTTTTTGTAAATAACACTAAAAGTGTAATTTGTCCTTTTAATTAATTTTTTGTAAATAACACTAAAAGTGTAATTTGTCCTTTAATTTATTTTTTGTAAATAACACTAAAAGTGTAATTTGTCCTTTAATTTTTTTTTTGTAAATAACACTAAAAGTGTAATTTGTCCTTTAAATTTTGTTTCCATGCAGTGTCAGAATGTCATTGTCATATACATACTATTAAATGGATTATAATAATACACACACACTGCAGAGAACGTAACTGTTCTGTGTAAAAGGAGAGATCAGTCATCACATTTGGACCCACCCCACCCCACCCCTTTCAGAAATCCTGCATCTGCACCTGTACTGTTAACCTAGAGCTGAAATAATTTTACATTAGTTATATAATTAAAAATTAAACTTTGTTATATTTAATGACACCACTTGAGCACATTGATTTATTAACCATTGGCTACTGGATGTCCAAAAAAGGGAATTTTGACATATACTCTCAGAGATGAAACCAGCTATATTTTTTATCAGTAGCAAGGGATAGTTTATATGCTCCATACCACATTCAGTATAGCACATGCCACGACTTTTGACCAGTTGTGGTGCTGGCTGGAATGAGAAATAGCCCAATGGGGATCGATTCCAGACTGACTGAGTCTTAGTAAATGCTTTACCACTGGGCTTTGTCCTGTCCTATAACACATTAAAGTTATTGCTGTTAAAAACGAATTTATTGATCATTTAAATGGTGGGGGTTTTTCAAAAAATTTAAACCCACACATCATAGTCTGACCATGCATCAAGAAAGACATGTTTTATTTAACGACGCACTCAAACACATTTTATTTACGGTTATATGGTGTCAGACATATGGTTAAGGACCACACAGATATTGAGAGAGGAAACTACATCCCACCCCGACCATGCATCAAGTGAGTGTTCTACCACTGGACTACATCCCGCCCCGACCATGCATCAACTGGACTACATCCCGCCCCAACCATGCATCAACTGGACTACATCCCGCCCCGACCATGCATCAACTGGACTACATCCCGCCCCGACCATGCATCAACTGGACTACATCCCGCCCCGACCATGCATCAACTGGACTACATCCCGCCCCGACCATGCATCAAGTGAGTGTTCTACCACTGGACTACATCCCGCCCCGACCATGCATCAACTGGACTACATCCCGCCCCGACCATGCATCAAGTGAGTGCTCTACCACTGGACTACATCCCGCCCCGACCATGCATCAACTGGACTACATCCCGCCCCGACCATGCATCAACTGGACTACATCCCGCCCCCCCGACCATGCATCAACTGGACTACATCCCGCCCCGACCATGCATCAACCACTGGACTACATCCCGCCCCGACCATGCATCAACCCCGCCCCGACCATGCATCAACTGGACTACATCCCGCCCCGACCATGCATCAACTGGACTACATCCCGCCCCGACCATGCATCAACTGGACTACATCCCGCCCCGACCATGCATCAACTGGACTACATCCCGCCCCGACCATGCATCAACTGGACTACATCCCGCCCCGACCATGCATCCCACCAACTGGACTACATCCCGCCCCGACCATGCATCAACTGGACTACATCCCGCCCCCGACCATGCATCAACTGGACTACATCCCGCCCCGACCATGCATCAACTGGACTACATCCCGCCCCGACCATGCATCAACTGGACTACATCCCGCCCCGCCCATGCATCAACTGGACTACATCCCGCCCCGACCATGCATCAACCGGACATGCATCAACTGGACTACATCCCGCCCCGACCATGCATCAACTGGACTACATCCCGCCCCGACCATGCATCAAGTGAGTGCTCTACCACTGGGCTACATCTATACATGTAAATTAAATATCAAATTCTGGTAGCCATAGTTTACAATGTGCTGAGGTGTTGTCATACATTCCCTTCCTTTTATTTACATAGCCAGTACTTACGTGCAACAAAACAAACACTGTATACACTATATATAAACTCAGACATTAAACTCCTATATTGACCATGCAGGACTACGTGTACCAGTATTACACACGTCGCTAGGACAAAATCAATGCCACTGTCTACCCAGCAGGCACAAACCGATTCATCACGACATTACAGTGCATGCACGTAACAGTATTCCAGTTGATACTTAATAGGCTCCAAGGGGATACTCAAGTTTCTCATTAGTTACAGCCACCAGGATATTACCAGCTCGGCAAATAATGTCATAATATATCACACTATATTATCATATAGTAAGATATATAATGATGAGGACATTTACAGTTTACTAAGTAATGTTACACTATATCACACTATATCATACTATATCATATTAATATTATAACTTAGATATATAATGATTAGGCTACAATAGATCAGTAGGGGCAGGATGTAGCCCAGTGGTAAAGCGCTCGCTTGATGTGCGGTCAGTTTAAGATCGATCCCCGCTGGTGGACCCATTGACTATTTCTTGTTCCAGTCATCCACTGTGGTGACTATGCCTTACCTCCTGCCCCTCCACCCCACCCCACCCCCACCCCCACCCCCACCCCCCTTGGTTAAAAGGTGAATTAATATACTACTGGTTCATCCAGATGCTTGCATTATCTGAAATCTAGGTGTGATGTAGCCCAGTGGTAAAGTGTTAGCTTGATGTGCGGTCGGTCTAGGATTGACCCCCCCATCGGTGGGCCCATTTAGCTATTTCTCCTTTCAGCCAATGCACCACGAATGGTACATCAAAGGCTGTGGTATGTGCTATCCTGTCTGTAGGATGATGCATATAAAAGATCCCTTGCTACTAATGGACAAATGTAGCAGGTTTCTTCTCTAAGACTATCTGTCAGAATAACCAAATGTTTGACATCCAATAGTCAAAGATTAGTAATAAAATCAATGCTCTAGTGATGTCGTTAAACAAAACAAACTTTAACTGACTCCTATGTACCAGTCTACCAAATGGACTTTCCCCATTGTCAATATTTACAATACAGCAATAATTTGTTTCAGCAGATTGTCTGTAATTGAAACAAATGAGGAAATAGTGTAGTATACAAGACAAATATTGAAACAAGCGACAACAGAGATAGTATTTCCTCATTCTGCGGCCAGTGTTTTCTTGTGGATGTAAATCTGTTTACAAACCACACACAGTGCTGGGCAGAGAGAGTGACCACGAACCAGTGGTGTGTAGACTGGTGCCACCCACATGTACCAAATACACAACAATTGTAGGTCTATGTTCTAGGTACATATATGTTTATAAATATGAACCAGAGAAAGAAAGAAATGTTTTTTTCTGATACACAAAATTCTTATTTAATAATGTTACACTCAGTATATTTTTATTATGGTGCTAATGATTTTTGTTATGTTTATGTTAATAAAAATAGGCTTTAAGTTCGAGGTGGGCAGGACGTAGCCCAGTGGTAAAGCACTCGCTGGATGCATGGTCGGTCTGGGATCGATCCCCGTCAGTGGACATATTGGGCTATTTTTCATTCCAGCCAGTGCACCACAACTGGTATATCAAAGGCTGCAGTATGTACTACCCTGTCTGTGGGATGGTGCATATAAAAGATCCCTTGCTGCTAATTGAAAAGAGTAGCCCATGAAGTGGCGACAGCGGGTTTCCTCTCTCAATATGTGTGGTCCTTAACCATACGTCTGACGCCATATAACTGTAAATAAAATGTGTTGAGTATGTTGTTAAATAAAACATTTCTTTCTTTCTTTTTTTCTTCAAGTTCGACAAAATCTAAAAATGTGGTGTTAAATTAAACTTTTAGATAGTTAAAAGAAAGAGAGAGAGAGAGAGAGAGAGAGAGAGAGAGAGAGAGAGAGAGAGAGAGAGAGAGAGAGAGAGAGAGAGAGAGAGAGAGAGAGAGAGAGAGAGGGAGAGGGAGAAGAAGAATTGCATTTATTTGATTTTTTAACTATAGCAAGTCTTTGGTGATTTAATAATGAAATGTATATACAGTAAAACCCCTCCAAACCGAACCCTCTGTAACTGGAATTCCCTTAAACCTAGACTTTATCAGTCCCTTTTTACATATCAGGACAGAAAATAACCTCTGTAAACTGGAATTCCCTTAAACCTAGACTTTATCAGTCCCTTTTAACATATCAGAACAGAAAATAACCTCTGTCAACTGGTTACCCCTTAACTTTATCAGTCCCTTTTTACATATCAGGACAGAAAATAACCTCTGTCAACTGGTTACCCCTTAACTTTATCAGTCCCTTTTTACATATCAGGACAGAAAATAACCTCTGTCAACTGGTTACCCCTTAAACCTAGACTTTATCAGTCCCTTTTTACATATCAGGACAGAAAATAACCTTTGTGAACTGGTTACCCCTTAAACCTAGACTTTATCCGTCCCTTTTTACATATCAGGACAGAAAATAACCTCTGTCAATTGGTTACCCCTTAAACCTAGACTTTATCAGTCCCTTTTTACATATCAGGACAGAAAATAACCTCTGTAAACTGGAATTCCCTTAAACCTAGACTTTATCAGTCCCTTTTTACATATCAGAACAGAAAATAACCTCTGTCAACTGGTTACCCCTTAACTTTATCAGTCCCTTTTTACATATCAGGACAGAAAATAACCTCTGTCAACTGGTTACCCCTTAAACCTAGACTTTATCAGTCCCTTTTTACATATCAGGACAGAAAATAACCTCTGTCAACTGGTTACCCCTTAAACCTAGACTTTATCAGTCCCTTTTTACATATCAGGACAGAAAATAACCTCTGTAAACTGGAATTCCCTTAAACCTAGACTTTATCAGTCCCTTTTTACATATCAGGACAGAAAATAACCTCTGTCAACTGGTTACCCCTTAAACCTAGACTTTATCAGTCCCTTTTTACATATCAGGACAGAAAATAACCTTTGTGAACTGGTTACCCCTTAAACCTAGACTTTATCCGTCCCTTTTTACATATCAGGACAGAAAATAACCTCTGTCAACTGGTTACCCCTTAAACCTAGACTTTATCAGTCCCTTTTTGCATATCAGGACAGAAAATAACCTCTGTCAACTGGTTACCCCTTAATCCTAGACTTTATCAGTCCCTTTTTACATATCAGGACAGAAAATAACCTCTGTCAACTGGTTACCCCTTAAACCTAGACTTTATCAGTCCCTTTTTACATATCAGGACAGAAAATAACCTCTGTCAACTGGTTACCCTTTAAAACTAGACTTTATCAGTCCCTTTTTACATATCAGGACAGAAAATAACCTCTGTCAACTGGTTACCCCTTAAAACTAGACTTTATCAGTCCCTTTTTACATATCAGGACAGAAAATAACCTCTGCCAACTGGTTACCCCTTAAAACCAGAGACGAAACCCGCTACATTTTTCCATTAGTAACAAGGGATCTTTTATATGCACCATCCCACAGACAGGATAGCACATACTATGTACCAGTCATGGTGCTCCAGCTAGAATGAGAAATAGCCCAATGGTCACACCGACGAGGATTGATCCCAGAACGACCATGCATCAGGCGAGCGTTTACAACACTACTAGAACACATTGATTTATTAATCATCGGCTATTAACATTTGGTTATTTTGACAGTCATAGAGGAAACTTGGTACATTTTTCCATTAGCAGCAAGGGATCTTTTAAATGCACCATCCCATAGACAGGATAGCACATACCATGGCCTTTGATATACCACTTGTGGTGCACTTTCTGGAATGAGAAACAGCCCAATGGTCACACCGACAGGGACTGATCCCAGACCATCCATGCATCAGCCGAACGATTTACCACTGGGTACACACGCATTTAATTGCTGGCTATGGCAGCACACACATATTTATTGCCTGGTTATGGCAGCACACATGCAGTTATTGCATGGCTATGACAGCACACATGCAGTTATTTCATGGCTATGATAGCTAGCACACATGCAGTTATTGCATGGCTATGGTAGCACACATGCAGTTATTGCATGGCTATGGTAGCACACATGCAGTTATTGCATGGCTATGGTAGCACACATGCAGTTATTGCATGGATATAGCAGCACATACACAGTTATTGCATGGCTATGGCAGCATACATGCAGTTATTGCATGGCTATGGCAGCACACATACAGTTATTGCATGGCTATGACAGCACACATGCAGTTATTGCATGGCTATAGCAGCACACACACAGTTATTGCATGGCTATGGCAGCACACATACAGTTATTGCATGGCTATGACAGCACACATGCAGTTATTGCATGGCTATGGCAGCACACATACAGTTATTGCATGGCTATGGCAGCACACATGCAGTTATTGCATGGCTATGGCAGCACACATACAGTTATTGCATGGCTATGGCAGCACACATGCAGTTATTGCATGGCTATGACAGCACACATGCAGTTATTGCATGGCTATGGTAGCACACATGCAGTTATTGCATGGCTATAGCAGCACACACACAGTTATTGCATGGCTATGGCAGCACACATACAGTTATTGCACGGCTATGTCAGCACATACACAGTTATTGCATGGCTATGACAGCACACATGCAGTTATTGCATGGCTATGGTAGCACACATGCAATTATTGCATGGCTATGGCAGCACACATACAGTTATTGCATGGCTATGGCAGCACATACACAGTTATTGCATGGCTATGGCAGCACACATACAGTTATTGCACGGCTATGGCAGCACACATATCGTTATTGCACTGCTATGGCAGCACACATACAGTTATTGCATGGCTATGGTAGCACACATGCAATTATTGCATGGCTATGGCAGCACACATAGTTATTGCATGGCTATGGCAGCACATACATAGTTATTGCATGGCTATGGCAGCACATACACAGTTATTGCATGGCTATGGCAGCACACATACAGTTATTGCACGGCTATGGCAGTACACATATAGTTATTGCACTGCTATGGCAGCACACATACAGTTATTGCATGGCTATGGCAGCACACACAGTTATTGCACTGCTATGGCAGCACACCTACAGTTATTGCATGGCTATGGCAGCACACATACAGTTATTGCACTGCTATGGCAGCACACATACAGTTATTGCACTGCTATGGCAGCACACACAGTTATTGCACTGCTATGGCAGCACACATACAGTTATTGCATGACTATGGCAGCACACATACAGTTATTGCATGGCTATGGCAGCACACATACAGTTATTGCATGGCTATGGCAGCACACATACAGTTATTGCATGGCTATGGCAGCACACATACAGTTATTGCACTGCTATGGCAGCACACATACAGTTATTGCACTGCTATGGCAGCACACACACAGTTATTGCATGGCTATGGCAGCACACACAGTTATTGCACTGCTATGGCAGCACACATACAGTTATTGCATGGCTATGGCAGCACACATACAGTTATTGCATGGCTATGGCAGCACACACACAGTTATTGCATGGCTATGGCAGCACACACACAGTTATTGCATGGCTATGGCAGCACACAGACAGTTATTGCATGGCTATGGCAGCACACATACAGTTATTGCATGGCTATGGCAGCACACATACAGTTATTGCATGGCTATGGCAGCACACATACAGTTATTGCATGGCTATGGCAGCACACACACAGTTATTGCATGGCTATGGCAGCACACACACAGTTATTGCATGGCTATGGCAGCACACATACAGTTATTGCATGGCTATGGCAGCACACACACAGTTATTGCATGGTTATGGCAGCACACATATAGTTATTGCATGGCTATGGCAGCACACACACAGTTATTGCATGGCTATGGCAGAACACATACAGTTATTGCATGGCTATGGCAGCACACACACAGTTATTGCATGGCTATGGCAGCACACATACAGTTATTGCATGGCTATGGCAGCACACATACAGTTATTGCATGGCTATGGCAGCACACACACAGTTATTGCATGGCTATGGCAGCACACACACAGTTATTGCATGGCTATGGCAGCACACATACAGTTATTGCATGGCTATGGCAGCACACACACAGTTATTGCATGGCTATGGCAGCACACACAGTTATCAGTTATTGCATGGCTATGGCAGAACACATACAGTTATTGCATGGCTATGGCAGCACACATACAGTTATTGCATGGCTATGGCAGCACACATACAGTTATTGCATGGCTATGGCAGCACACACACAGTTATTGCATGGCTATGGCAGCACACACACAGTTATTAGTTATTGCATGGCTATGGCAGAACACATACAGTTATTGCATGGCTATGGCAGCACACATACAGTTATTGCATGGCTATGGCAGCACACATACAGTTATTGCATGGCTATGGCAGCACACACACAGTTACTGTCAGGCTATATTATTAAACATGTTTATACAGGCTTCTTGTCTTGCACACATTCATGCTCTGACACACTGGGCGTTTCACAAACTGTTTAATACTCTTACCTCCATGCATGCTTCTTCATATGCTCCCTTTAATAGTATTAAATTACCGTAGGTATCACCTACTTGAACATGTGGGTGCATGTATTTAATATTTCAGTTATATATTCATAGACAAACAGGAAAGAAAAAGAAAGAAATGTTTTATTTAACAACACACTCAACACATTTTATTTACGGTTATATGGTGTTAGACATATGGTTAAGGACCACACAGATTTTGAGAGGAAACCTGCTGCCGCCACTACATGGGCTACTCTTTCCGATTAGCAGCAAGGGATCTTTTATTTGCGCTTCCCACAAGCAAGATAGCACAAACCATGGCCTTTGTTGAACCAGTTATGGATCACTGGTCGGTGCAAGTGGTTTCCACCTACCCATTGAGCCTTGCGGAACACTCACTCAGGGTTTGTAGTCGGTATCTGGATTAAAAAACCCATGCCTCGACTGGGATCTGAACCCAGTAACTACCAGCCTATAGACCGATGGTCTAACCACACCATCACCGAGGCCGGTAGACAAACAGGGGTAACTAGCCGAACGTTTTGACGGAATGCAGAACTTTTTTTTGTAAAACTGATTATTCTTTTGTTCTGCTTTTTTATTTTGTCATTATTGCTTGGGGAAACAACAAGAGCGTAATTAATTGTTACAATGTATGTAATTGGCTTAATTAGATTTGTAACTTTTGCATTATTTTTTGCTACATGCTCTCTTATTTAGAAAATTGGTTTCTAATTTTCATTATTATTCATACTTACCTAGTACTAACACAACAACAATGCTATACAACAGTCATAACTTCCACTGCAGAAATTATCTGCAGAATAAGACTAATGTATATATGTATGTGTACATGTATGTACAGGGGTCACATTTTAATTTTGAGGGGCACTGCAAGTGTTGCATTTGGTTTAAGAACCGAAATTAGTGCACCAATGCATGTTGGAGGGACACCAAAGCAGACTTTTCCTTCAAAAAGAAGGAAATGTTTTATTTAACGACACACTCAACACATTTTATTTATGGTTATATGGCATCAGACATATGGTTAAGGACCACACAGATACTGAGAGAGGAAACCCGCTGTCGCCACTTCATGGGCTACTCTTTTCGATTAGCAGCAAGGGATCTTTTATATGCACCATCCCACAGACAGGATAACACATACCACAGCCTTTTATATACCAGTCATGGTGCACTGGCTGGAGCGAGAAATAGGCCAATGGGCCCACCGACATGGATCGATCCCAGACTGACCGCGCTTCAAGCAAACGCTTTACCACTGGGCTGTGTCCTGCCCCTCCTTCAAAAGGCCATCGATCTACAGGCTGGTAGGTACTGGGTTCGGATCCCAGTCGAGGCATGGGATTTTTAATCCAGATACAGACTCCAAACCCTGAGTGAGTGCTCCGTAAGGCTCAATGGATAGATGTAAACCACTTGCACCGACCAATGATCCATAACTGGTTCAACAAAGGCCATGGTTTATGCTATCCTGCCTGTGGGAAGCGCAAATAAAAGATCCCTTGCTGCTAATCGGAAGAGTAGCCCATGTAGTGGTGACAGCGGGTTTTCTCTCGAAATCTGTGTGGTCCTTAACCATATGTCTGACGCCATATAACCGTAAATAAAATGTGTTGAGTGCATCGTTAAATAAAACACTTCTTTCTTTCTTACATATGTACACAAAATGGAGTGTATGGAAAGGACCCAGTGGTAAACTAGATAGGGCAACACTTTTTTCTTTCTTTTTTTCTGTCGACGTCTGATTTGGGAAGCAACACAGCAAATAAAGAGGGCAACCAAAGCATTTGGAACCATCATCATATACATGTAGTAATTAAACTTCAAACTCATTAGGTAGTCGTATGAAAGGCTGTGGTATGTGCTATCCTGTCTGTGGGATGGTCCACATATAAACAATCCCTTGCTACTAATAGAAAAATGTGGGTTTCTTCTTTAAGACTATATGTCAAAAAGTAACAAATGTTTGACATCCAATAACTGATGATTAAAAATAACTCAACGTGCTCTAGTGGTGTTGTTAAACAAAGCAACCACTAGGTAGTGCTTAAATGTAGAAATAAAGACACTAAAACATTTGATGAGAAATTCCTTCCACCAGCAGTCTCTCTGAGTACAGTGTTATACATGTATGTAGATCAAATAAACTGGTTAAATAAATCAGAAGAAAAAATAGTTACACTGGAGGGTTGTTAAACACATAACAAACATTAATCCATTTAACACACATGTACTTGTATATATGTACCGTGTATCCATGCATATATACACACATGGCCCATTAATAACAGTCTCCACAAGTTTAAAAACTAATCATTACAAAAAAGATACATGAACATTTATCATCATGCTGGGTTTTTGCTAGTAAACATTTCTTTGGCTTTTTTTTTTTTTTTTTTAAAAAATTCTTTGCAATTTACATACATGTTAAATACATATGGTACTCATATTTTGTTATGTCCCTTAAAAAATGCTTCTATGAAGTAATCCATTGTCCACTTTCTCTGAAAGTGATGGAGCTATTGTCTTTTGAGCTATTAATTATTCAGTGGCTTTATATACAAACATGTACATGTACGCCACATTTATATTTTTCTGACAGTTAAAACGTTTCTTTTGTTTAACAACACCACTACAGGCATGGCGGAAAACGGGGAGCTGTGGGAATCTAGTGCATCAAATCAAAATTATTATTGGTAGTAAATCTTAGGGCAGAGAAAGAAAGAAAGAAATATTTTATTTAATGACACACTCAAACACACTTTATTTACAGTTATATGGTGTCAGACATATGGTTAAGGACCACACAGATTGAGAGAGGAAACACGCTACGTCCTGCCCCCTCTTATGGCAGAGATTAATTTTACTTGTAGAATGTAGGATATTGAATTTTCAGGATATCGAGTTTTCAGATTTTATGGAGGAGCAAACCTCCAAACCCCCTAGAAATTTTGCTTTGTACCCTCGATCTCAGTCAGCTCCCCCCCCCCTCCACCCCCCACCCCCAAATATGTACTTGCTGCTGCCGTACCAGCACTAGAGCACATTGATTTAATAATCATCGGCTATTGGATGTCAAACATCTGGTAATTCTGACATGTAGGTCTTAGAGAAGAAACCCACTACATTTTTTCATTCATAGCAAGGGATCTTTTATAAGCACCATTCCATAGACCGGATAGCACATACCACAGTCTTTGAAATACCAGTCATGGAACGAGAAATATAGCCCAATGGGTCCACTGAAGGAGACTGATCCTTGATCGATTGTCCATCAGGTGAGTATTTTACCCCCGGGCAACACCCCGCCCAAATCAAATACTGAAGACAAAAGTAACCTAAGCTTGTATTGATTTATACAGCCAGACTGTGTTTACACGGTACATTACACTTGTATATTTATAGGTTTTTAATATTCTCCGTCAGTTGTCTTGCTTAGTGGTGCATGCATGTGCCCTAAATACGTACTGCATTCAGACAATTCTGTCTACATTCTTATCAAAATATATTCATACATATTTCTTAAAATATTTATAAAACAGACACACATTCAAATGACCATAAAATCTAATACACTACATGTACATATGTATTATATATACACATATGTGTATCTATACACTTAAGTACATGTAATATGTTGTTGGATTATTTTATATTGGTGAGTTTTATCAAGAAATTCTTGGGTTTTTTCCACTGAAGTAACAAAACTGCATTGACCAGCTTCATAGCGCAAGCCCATATCTTAGACCTACGATATTGTAAAACCACTGTAGGCTATGGCATGGGTTGTTGCGATAGCATAGCCTATGATGGTTTTATGATATCATAGTGCTATATAAGATACATTGTAGTTTCGAAAAGCTGTAGTCAAATTGCCATTTAATTCTGTCATGAATATAAAGTTAAAACATTTAATAAATGTTTGTTTTGTTTGATGACACCACTAGAGCACAAAATTCATCATCGGCTATTAGATGTTAAACATTTGGTAATTCTGACATACAAAAAACTTGCTACAATTTTCATATTAGCAGCAAGGGACATAGGCATACGGGCTTCCATTTTTGTAGGAGGGCAGGTTGGCTTTTGCCCAAATTAAACGAAAATGCCCGTATCTGGATAACATTTATTGCATGGCTATGGCAGCACATGCACAGCAACATTTATTCATATTAGCATTACTACCAAAAAGCTATATAAGGTTGCAAACGAATCACTACGCATTTTTACATGGATTACAACTAAATTTGAGGGTCGAATGATGGAAATACATAGTAAAATGGTCTGAGGTTAGCACATTTTGCCCGAATATCTGTATCATTTATGCCCAAATTTGAGGTTTTGCCCCTGCCCTCGTGTCTCATATGCTTATAGCAAGGGATATTTTGAAAATGGGTCCACCAAGTGGACATGAGTGCTCTCCTAAATAAGGTAGATCCTGAGAATCATGATAATGATCATTACACAGATGATGATCATTAATGATCACCATAATAATTAGTGATGTGCCAGTGATCGATTATAATAATAAGAAAAGCTAAAATGGAGATGAAATAAAAATTCAACAGCTAAAACTACCAAAAACGCACAGGTCATTTTTCTAGAGACCGATATAGGTAGGATTATGACATCTGTTATTTCTAGCTTGTATTTCTGTTATATAGTTTATTCCACAATGCTGTTATATAGTTTATTCCACAATGCTGTTATATAGTTTATTCCACAATGCTGTTATATAGTTTATTCCACAATGCTGTTATATAGTTTATTCCACAATGCTGTTATATAGTTTATTCCACAATGCTGTTATATAGTTTATTCCACACTTCTGTTATATAGTTTATTCCACACTTCTGTTATATAGTTTATTCCACAATGCTGTTATATAGTTTATTCCACAATGCTGTAAAATAAATTTTGGAGGTCCAATTTTCCACACACTTTCCTTAATTCTAGCAGGGTGAGACAGTGGCACAACTCTCGCTTGATGTGCGGTCGGTCTAGGGTCGATCCCCGTCAGTGGGCCCAGTGGGCTATTTCTTGTTCCAGCCAGTGCACCACGACTGGTATAACAAAGGCTGTGGTATGTGCTATCCTGTCTGTGAGATGGTGCATATAAAAGATTCTTTACTGCTAATCGAAAAGAGTAGCCCATGACGTGGCGACAGCGGATTTCCTCTCTCAATATATGTCCTTAACCATATGTCCTTAACGCCATATAACCATAAATAAAGTGTTGAGTGTGTCATTAAATAAAACATTTCAATCCTTCCTTCCTCATTTCTAGCAGGCCATATTTTTTTCATGGCAGGTCATGCATATTTCTTTTGCCCTGCTATTTTAAGAAAATAACAGCAGGCCTATTTTACTTCCCATTTCGAGCCCTGATCTTACTTTCTTCACAAAATGACTGCTTCAAAACTCATTTTTATGCACTAATTAACAAAATTATATTTTTAATTGGTTACCGGTACGACATGTGCTATCATAAACCGCCAACCGAAAACACACACATCACCATTCATGTGAATGGATCTCAGGTGGTGATTATCCATGCAATCAAGAATGCAAGTACATGTAGCTGAAATTATCTTCGTGCATATGTACATGTAATTTGACAAACTCATTAACACCTGATAAATAAACGATTGTGCTCTGAATATATTCTACACAAGGCCATATAACTAGGGAAGGCAGTCGTACCATCACCATGCACCCCTTAAAAACAAATGCAAAAGGTTGGGGGTTGGGGTGTGTTTTATTTTGTGGGGTTTTTTTTTGGGGGGGGGGGGGGTTTCGGTTGGGGTTTTTTAATACATGTTTACAAATATATTAGTAGTTCAAAAAATAGTCATTGCAATGTCTACCTGTATATTGGCATATAAAACATTATTATTGGTAAGTTTTAATCTACATGAGGTAATGTTAAGAAACTGTTGTTTTGTTGTTGTTGGGGTTTTTGTTTGTTTTAGGGGTGTTTTATTAGGGGGGTGTTTTTTTTGGGGGGAGGGTGTTTGGTGTAAAAATCAATTTTGAGAGTTTGAATGGGTTTAAAAGTTCATAATAGGTTTTATACGAGTTTTAGCATTATGATTACCAACTGAATACTAGTTCATCTGTTCTCTTTTAACTCAAACAGACTATAATGTCATCATTATATGTTAAATTTCTCGCACCAGCCAGTGCACCATGATTGGTACATCAAAGGTTGTGGTATGTGCTATCCTGTCTATGAAATGGTGCATAGAAAATATCCCTTGCTACTAACGGAAAAATTTAGTATGTTTCCTCTCTAAGACTATATGTCAAAATGATCAAATGTTTGACATCCAACAGTCTATGATTAATAAATCAATGTGCTCTAGTGGTGTTGTTAAACAAAACAAACTTTTTCAATATGTGTTAAAAGACTGCCCCTGTGATCGAGTTCCACAATTCCCTCCAGGCCTTGATATACCAGTTGTGGTGCACTGGCTGGAATGAGAAATAGCTCAGTGGGCCCACCGGCAGGAATCGATCCCATACTGACAGCGCATCAAGCATGCACTTTACGATGTCCCGCTCCATTTTCAGATGTAATCATCGACCCAAGTAATATTCAACACCCAGCTACTATTTAAGACCCGGCTTCTATTACTTGGTCGTGGATGTGTAATAAAAATATCAATAGACGTGTACCTCGTAACCTGTGTAAGTAAACTGCCATACAGGTTTTAAATACAGGCTTTCAATAGACGTGTACCTCGTAACCTGTGCAAGTAAACTGCCATACAGGTTTTAAATACAGGCTTTCAATAGACGTGTACCTCGTAACCTGTGCAAGTAAACTGCCATACAGGTTTTAAATACAGGCTTTCAATAGACGTGTACCTCGTAACCTGTGCAAGTAAACTGCCATACAGGTTTTAAATACAGGCTTTCAATAGACGTGTACCTCGTAACCTGTGCAAGTAAACTGCCATACAGGTTTTAAATACAAGCTTTCAATAGACGTGTACCTCGTAACCTGTGCAAGTAAACTGCCATACAGGTTTTAAATACAGGCTTTCAATAGACGTGTACCTCGTAACCTGTGCAAGTAAACTGCCATACAGGTTTTAAATACAGGCTTTCAATAGACGTGTACCTCGTAACCTGTGCAAGTAAACTGCCATACAGGTTTTAAATACAGGCTTTCAATAGACGTGTACCTCGTAACCTGTGCAAGTAAACTGCCATACAGGTTTTAAATACAGACTTTCAATAGACGTGTACCTCGTAACCTGTGCAAGTAAACTGCCATACAGGTTTTAAATACAGACTTTCAATAGACGTGTACCTCGTAACCTGTGCAAGTAAACTGCCATACAGGTTTTAAATACAGACTTTCAATAGTCATATGGGGTGGCATGTAGCCCAGTGCTAAAGTGCTTGTCTGATGCACAGTCGGTCTTGGATCAATCCCCATTGGTGGGCCTATTACACTATTTCTTGTCCCATCCAGTGCACCACAACTGTTATATTAAGGGCTGTGGTATGTGCTATCCTGTCTGTGGGATGGTCCATATAAAAGACCTCTTGTTACTAATTGAAAACTGTAGTGGGTTTCCTCTGATGACTACCTGTCAGAATTACCAAATGTTTCACATCCAATAGCTGATGATTAATAGATCAGTGTGCTCTAGTGGTGGTGTTAAGCAAAACAAATTATAACTAACTTTGAATAGTCATATTAGACTTAGTGATCATGCAAGCAACTCATCAATATTTGTATAAAGATAACATACTGGAGTTTAATATAATTACTGGTACTCATTATTATTATAGGTACAACATGCCACTGTGAAACGGGGTGGGGATGTGTGTGTGTGGGGGGGGGGGGGGGGGGGGGGGTATTTGGTACAGCTAGTCTGACTTGTATCAAGACCTTGCATGGGTTCTTTTTCAGATTTCAGATGCATGCTTCCTCTGGGTACTGCAGATAGTCTTAGAGAGGAAACCTGCTATATGTTTTGCCATTAGCAGCAAGGGATTTTTTATATGTACTACCCCACAGACAGGATTGCACATACCAAGGCCTTTGATATATCAGTCGTGGTGCATACACTGACAAGAATGAGAAATATAGCCCAATGGGCCCATGGACGGGGATCAATTCTAGACAGACCGCGAATGCTTTACCATAGAGGTAGAAGTCCCACTCTGACCTGCATTCAAGACAGTGATCAAGAATTACAGTAATTTACTATATTGATGCTGGATTTTATTTTCAATATTATTAATAATTTAATCGTCATTTATATTTATGTCCCATCAGTCCAATATTCAGATATTCATTTCTGACGGGTGCAATTTTATGCATCTCTAAATTTAATCAGAGGATTGCAAAATAGTGTGTCCCTTGTTTGAATGAAAGACATTTCCCCTCTAACTCCAATTATTTTTATAAGTGCAATTTCGGGACTTGAAACGCAAACCTGCAAAATTAAAGCAGTGCATTTTTTTGTTTAGATCCAGAAGGTAAAATAGAAATTCACCTAACCCCCTCCCCCCTCTCCGAAAAAATCTCTCATCTGCTATTTACATATACATGTATGTAACTTGTGATTCTGTTATATTATAATGTCATAATGCTAAAAAATAAATGTAGACTATGATATATATAATTACATATGCATATTTGTTCAACAGGACATACACTGTAGTAGTATTTCTTTTGACCTGCAACTTAAAAAACATAACAACAGTAGCTATATTTTTCATGATTTTTCATGCTCCTAATTTTTTCATAAACAAAAGTCTGAAAATTCTTTCCCTGTCCAAAATGTTCTTCAGTTTATGTTTCTAATTTAGGGTAGCAGTTAATCGCTTGAGCTCCCCTCAAAAGAAAATTTCACAGTGAAGTCTGCAGACCAACATTTTCTTCAGTTAGTTTACACACTTGTTGCATTACCATAGTTTGACACCCAATAGCCGATGTATTTTTCGTGCTGGGGTGTCGTTAAACATTCATTCATTCATTCATTCTTCAGTTAGTTTGTACTGGGTTACTATATAACAAGCATTCTCTTATTTCCGATGGTAACTTGAGGAGCCACACTGCACACACAGCACAATAGATTTGGGCCCTTGTGTGGGTGAAACCACTCTGACTCAGTATTAACAACAGATTAACGACAGCACACTTCTTTTATCTTTTATGTTCCATGTTCACTAACTCTACAACTGTCATTAAAACGGGGCTCAAGTTGGCAGACATTTTGTTTGAATGTCTTGAATTTGCTTCATTAAAATTTGTCGAGGTTTTTTTTACAAGTCAATGAACTACAGGTATTATGTTGAGGTATGTGGGGCTGTAAAGCATCAATCAATGAACTATATGGACCAGACAGCTCCCTATGAACTACAAACATTATGTTGAGGTATGTGGGGTTGTAAAGCGTCAGTCAATGAGCAGACAGCTCCCTACAAACACAGAGTAAACTTGGTGAACTGTTGTTGTTGGTGACTCACAGAGGAGGAAGAAATCCAGTAATTGACAGACAAAAAAAGAAGTCTTTCTAAGCATTTCACAGTGGTGGGGCTGACAACAACACAGTCAAATGACAAAGAAAACTGTGATATGCAGTGCAGGAGAAATCAAGCGTTACAAGAATACTGCCATAGCAAAACATATTGACTTCAGGGCACAAAACCATTTCATGGGGGATGTAACATAAATGAGTATCACAATAGCTATACATGCAATTTTAGGTGAATATTTTAAAGCATTGCAAAAAAACCAACGTTTTGAAAACTGTAATGTGATGGTTTGTTTGTTGTGATGGATACAAGTAATGTTTTCTAAGTAATTCAAAGGGCTATATAATTCTGTCAAAAAGGGTTAAAAAAAATCCCTATAAAAATCAAACAAAATGTAAATCTACATAAATACATGAGTGGTCGTTAGATATCATTTATCTAATGTATCTAATGAGTGAAAGCGAGTTAGATACATTTCTTAAACAACAAGATGTAAGATAATGGTATCTAACAGACACAAATGTATTATTCTATTTCTTATATATCATCAAAAACCAGGTTAAAAGTTATTTACAGCCTTGGCACTTGTAGCTAACTTACGCATCACAGACAATAATTGTCAGGTTAACTATACATCATAGTGTAATCAATTTCAATCATGCTATTTTTTCATTGGATGTATGGCATTGACGACCTGGTCATCACCTAGAAGCTGCCAGTCGTATGTCTTGAAATTGTTAACACATGTACATGTGTAAACAAGTATTTGTTATCGAAAATAACGAATGATGTTCTCACCAACAGGTATGTAAGAATGTTTTTTTAATGTGCTTTTTAAAAAAATATACAGTATTATTTTTTGTGGGGTTTTTGGGGGGGGGGGAGCATAAACCAAGAAGAAAGGAAGAAATATTTTATGTAATGATGCATTCAACACATTTTTATTTATGGTTATAAACAAAACTGTACACTTTCATCTCATCTCACAGGTATAACAAAACAAAATACAAGATTAATGACAAATGACTTAAAACAATTGGAATAATATTCAGTTTTTTTAAATAAAACGTTTCTTACCTACATTTGTAAATACATCCACATGCCAGGGTCATAGCTAGTAATGATTTGGGGGGGGGGGGGAGCAGCTGAATTCTCAGAACAAATGACCATGTATGGAAGGAAGGAAGGAAGGAAACGTTTTATTTAACGACGCACTCAACACATTTTATTTAAGGTTATATGGTGTCGGACATATGGTTAAGGACCACACAGATATTGAGAAAGGAAACCCACTTTTGCCACTTCATGGGCTACTCCTTTTGATTAGCAGCAAGGGATCTTTTATATGCACCATCCCACAAACAGGACAGTACGTACCACAGCCTTTGTTACACCAGTTGTGGAGCACTGGCTGGAACGAGAAATAGCCAAATGGGTCCACTGACGGGGATCAATCCTAGACCGACCACGCATCAAGTGAACGCTTTACCACTGGGCTACATCCTGCCCAAATGAGCATGGAAGGCGCAAGACACTATAGAGGCTCTGCAATACCATTTTGCAGCCATTTCAGGGAGGTTACATACTTGAAACATCAATAAAACAAAATGGGGGAATCGCCCCCTTGCCCAACCACTCCCTCCCACTAGCTGCAGCACTGCATGTCTTTTCCTTCAACATGGAAGCAATTCACAGGCAAAAATTCCTTTTAGTGCAGTGAGAGGTAAATGAATATAGTGGATACAGTTCCACATTATGTTTCGTACCTAACCAGCTTTCACAGGCAGTGTTAACACGTTCAGTATGTGACTGCTTTTGTCAGCTGGTTTGTTCTTTACATGTTAAGTCTGCTTCTCTCTTAGAATAACATCAGCATCTTAAATGCCTTAAAATTAATTTTATACATACATTTTGTGTATGTACAATGGTTTGACCTGCTATTAATATATATATTTTAGCTATATGTATACATGTATGCAGTGCAAAATTTTATGATGAAAAACTAGGGTGAATTTACAAAGCCTGGTACTGTCATGCACGCATGAAACCGCATACATGTACAGATATTTACAATGTGTTAAAAACAAAGGCTTCATAAAATCGGCCCTTAAGTGTCATTTAATTTAGGACAAGTTCTCTGTTTGCAGATAAAGCAAACCTGACAACAATCTAACAGCCCTACCACACATCAGGGCCAGATTTAGACCTTGGGGGACCCGGGGCACTTCAGATTCGGGAGGGAGGGGCCTTCAACATAGAAATTAAATTACATGACAAATAAAAAAATTAACTAATTTTATAATTATTACATTTTTTTTTTTATAAAGGAAGGTGTGTGGGCAAGGGGGCAGTCTCCCCCATTTTGTTTTACTGGTTATTGATATTGATGTTTTAAGTATATAACCTCCCTGAAATGGCTGCAAAATGGTATTTCAGAGCCTCTATAGTGTCAGTACTATTTCACACTTACATGTAACAGTAACGTTTCCTGGTTCACAGTAGTTTGGTTTTAAAAACGTTCTATTTTTGAACTACATGATTTTTTTTTTTAAACTTTTTTCTTGAACTTAACTTATTCATAAATCAGTGTGTGTGTGTGTGTGTGTATGCATGTGTGTGTATGTGCATGTGTGTGTATATATGTGAGTGTGAGTGTGTGTGCATGTGTGTGTATGTGCATGTGTGTATGTGCATGTGTGTGTGTGTATGTACATGCATGTGTGTGTGTGTGTGTGTGTGTGTGTGTGTGCATGTGTGTATGCGCCAGGGTGTATGTAGATATATATATATGTGTATGTGTATATCTGTTTTGGGAGTTATATGCAAGCATGTATGACATGTGAACATGATTGCCTAAGTGCATGTGTTTATCACTATCAGACCTCATTTTTTATTAAACTCTAATAGAATCCATTACGATTCCCCAAATTTTATATCATGGAAATCTATAAGAATTGTTGTTTTTTTTCTTTTAATATATATTTGTTTAACAATATACATGTACATTCTAAGTAATTACCATTTATGACACCCAATAGCTGATATGTATTTTTGTGCTTGGGTGCCATTAAACATTCATTCATTCATTCATTCGAAGTGACTACATGTCACATAATGATTTAAGATTACATGATGTCATGGGAATCTCACTGGCTTCATGTAGGTTTCATTTAACCATACAGGAATTGGATTTGTGCACAGTGAAAACCAAGTTGTGAATATTCAGCACATGTATGAATTAGCATACAACATGTTGTGAATTGTTATGTTGCATGTTTTTTAGATGTCAGTCAGTGATCTTGCCACAGGCGTCTCTCACTTTGATAGGGGCACTGACCTGACCTGACCCGATAAGATAAAAAGAAGGAAAAACAAACAAAAACAAAACAAAACAAAACAAAACAAAACTCCTTAGATCTTTCAGGTACATGTAATTTGAATGTAAAATATGTGAATATGAAATATTTTAATCTAAAACATTTGAATGTAAAACACTTGAACATTATATCTTTGAATGTAAAATATTCGAATGTAAATCTTTGAATGTAAAATCTTTGAATGTAAAATCTTTGAAATGTAAAATACTTGTGTATCTAAATATAAAATCTTTAAATGTAAAATCTTTGAATGTAAAACATTGAAATGTAAAACTTCTGAATGCAAAATCTTTAAATGTATGTATATTAATGTAAAATATCTGAATATAAAATATTTGAATGTAAAATCTTTGAATGTAAAAACACATGCATATCTGAATGTAAAACATTTCCTTGTAAAATATCTTAAAATAAGATATCTGAATGTAAAATATCTCAAAGTAAAGAAAGAAAGAAATGTTTTATTGAACGATGCACTCAACACATGTTATTTACGGTTATATGGCATCAGACATATGGTTAAGGACCACACAGATATTGAGAGAGGAAACCCGCTGTCGCCACTTCATGGGCTACTCTTTTCGATTAGCAACAAGAGATCTTGGATATGCACCATCCCACAGACAGGGTAGTACATACCACGGTCTTTGATACCAGTCGTGGTGCACTGGCTGGAATGAGAAATAGCCCACCAACGGGGATCGATCCCAGACCAACAGCGCATCGAGCCAGCACTTTGCCACTTGGCTACATGCCGCCCTGTAAAATATTTGAAAGTAAAGAGCGGAGGTGGACAGCTGGTGATACAGTGATTTGTCAGCTGGATGCTACGTACATAAAGCCTGTCTTACGATTATATCACACAGATAAATGTGTCACACTGCCGCCCCAGGCCACACTAAATCACCACAGAGGTGCTGACCCCTGGTGGGAAAACAAACAAACATGACAATATTTTGTTAGACTTGTACACAGAGCTAGGAAGGTGATGAAGAGGAGATTCCAAGGATGACCATTAAATAACAGGGACAATATAAAATAATCAGTGGCCAGGCTTAATTTCTGCCTGAAAATAATAGGAGGAAGGGAGGAAGGAAATATGTTATTGAACGATGCACTCAACACATTTTATTTATGGTTATACGGCGTGAAACATATGGTTAATGACCACACAGATATTGAGAGAGGAAACCCGCTGTCGCCACTTCATGGGCTACTCTTTTCAATCAACAGCAAGGGAACTTTTATATGCATCATCCCACAGACAGGATAATACATACCACGGCCTTTGATATGCCAGTCGTGGTTATTGGCTGGAACGAGAAATACATATATACATATAGGTAATAAGAGAAGCTTGTTTTGTTTAATGACACCACTAGAGCACATTGATTTATTAATCATCGGCTATTGGATGTTACACATTTGCTAATTTTGACATACTTTGTATAGTCTTAAGTTGTATCCTAACCGAGCGATGCGAGCAATAATTTTAGAAATCATTGCTTTCAATTGCTGCATCCTAACTGCACGCGTGAGACACGACATAATTGTGTCGCGCTGTACACGTGTGATTAGGATATGGCGATTGAAATCAATGGTTTATAAAAAAAAATTGCTTGTGTCATTCGCGTCGCACGTGTCCGGTTAGAATACAGCTTTAGAGAGGAAACCTGCTTCATTTTTCTATTAGTAGCAAGAGATCTTTGATATGCACCATCCCATAGACAGGATAACACATATCGCGGCCGTTGATATATCAGTCATCGTGCACTGGTTGGAACAAAAAATAGCCCAATGGACCCACCAATGGGGATCGATCCCAGATCGACAGTGCATCAAGCAAGCACTTTCAAATTGGGCTACTTCGTATCCTCATGTACATAGGCAATAAAAACAAAAGAGATTTTATGTGCCACTACTACGTGGTCACAGGTCATGAAATTTGACACATTTTATCCCAGTCGAGGCATGGGATTTTTAATCCACATACCGACTCCAAACCCCGAGTGAGTGCTCCGCAAGGCTCAATGGGTAGGTGCAAACTACTTGCACCGACCAGTGATCCATAACTGGTTCAACAAAGGCCATGGTCTGTGCTATCCTGCCTGTGGGAAGCGCAAATAAAAGATCCCTTGCTGCCTGTCGTAAAAGAGTAGCCTATGTGGCGACAGCGGGGTTCTTCTAAAAAACAGTGTCAGAATGACCATATGTTTGACGTCCAATAGCCGATGATAAGATAAAAAAATCAATGTGCTCTAGTGGCATCGTTAAATAAAACAAACTTCTTCTTCTTCTTGAAAAATTTTAAACAGCATTTCTCTTATTATAATCTGTTTAAAAACATTTTAAAATGTATCCGTTAATTTTTTCAAGATTTTAGCATATATACATAAGTTTGCACTTTGTACTCTCTGGCAGAAACCCTGGTGATAACTAACTATTCAGGGACCAGGAGAAACAAAAATATGTTTGTTTTTTGTCATACTCCATATTAATAAAGATAAAAATCTGGATTGTGCTCTTAAACTCACTAGACACTGTGCATAATCTACTAGATATTGTCAACAACCCCCACCCACCAACAAACACACACACACAACACACCTCAGATATCGTTCCTACAGGCGTGTTAAAATTAGCAGGTAAGATAGGGGATATATATAACATGCAGGCATCGAAATACAGGGGTAAGCAATGTGTTTGGTGATCCAGGTACAGGTTACCACAAAATACAGTAACCTATAGGTGAAGACACATTTGTATGTAAATTATTATCGTAAAATCTCTTTATCATAAAATCTCTTCACATACACATCGATATTTTGTCACTTTTTCGTGTCACTTTTCTCACTGTAGTGATACTGTATACATGGGTATCTAAACAGCACTCAACTCATCAAAATTTAGGTGGTGTAGTGTTTTGTTTTTAAATAAGATTTTGTGGAGAACGAAATACCATTCATGGCTTTCTTGACATGTGGTAACCTGAACGACCATTCTCGATTTATCTCAATGATTCAAGGCACCCCAACCTTGACATTGCTAGTGATGTGTGTGCGTGTGTGTGTGCGTGTGTGTGTGTGTGTGTGTGTGTGTGTGTGTGTATGCTCCCCTCCTAAGCCTGTGGCCTGTAACACATGTAAAAGACAGTGTTAGACTCCCCCCTACCCCACTATAAAATCCTGTCTATATGTTGGTGATCTATCGTGAAACCTGTTCAAGTGACCATCCATTAGCCACCTGTATTAAGCATCTACCTGCCATAAAATACAATATTTCCTATACACTCTTATACATGTACATGTAGTCCGACGCATCTGTCATCAACTGAGTTTGTCAAACTCCACCGACAGCAGATGTTTCGGACTATAATGTACATGTATATGCAGATGATGTTTACATTTCATAGTCCATTTGCGACAACAGGTGACTGATAAATTGGCATATAACTACCTACTGTATAATCCTCCCTTATACATGTATATACAAGTGGGTGATGTTATAGTTTGTTTTGTTTAACACCACCACTAGAGCACACTCATTTATTAATCATATCGGCTATTTGATGTCAAACATTTGGTAATTTTTTTGTCTTAGAGAGGAAACCCACTTAATTTTTTCATTAATAGCAAGGGATCTTTTATATGCACCATCCCACAGACAGGATAGCACATACCATGGCCTTTGGTATACCAGTCGTGGTGCATTGGCTGGAATGAAAGTAGATGATGTTTACATTTTATATTCCGTTTGTGACAACAGGGAAATGATGAACTGGCATAGAATAAAAGATCCCTTGCTGCTAATCGGAAAGAGTAGCCCATGAAGTGGCGACAGCAGGTTTCCTCTCAAAATCTGTGTGGTCCTTAACCATATGTCTAACGCCATATCACCGTAAATAAAATGTGTTGAGTGTGTCGTTAAATAAAGCATTTCTTTTTTTCTTTTAAACCTGCTCTAAAGACGACTTTTAACTGCCATTATAAGTAGGTTGGACTGTATACATGTAAGTGAACATATATCATACATTTATTAGTGATTTCCCTAGAAATTTGGCAAGGCATGGTAGACCAAATACTTTTGGGGCATTTTCACCATTTTCGGGCACTTGTTTTTCATTAAAAATACAAAAAATAATAATTAAAATAAACATTAATGTAATTTATGTGCTTGCTTTAATAATTGAATGGCGAAAGATATAAAAGGCATACTTTATTAATTAATGATACCTTTCTGGGTGTTTTATAAAGGCAATTTTAGAATTAATTACTGAAAAAGGCTTGTTTAATCTCTGGGCAGCATGGCGCTGATTAAGGCAAGATGGTGCTAGACTATTGAGGCATGGTGCTGCACCATGCTAAAACAAGCTAGGGAAAACACTATTTATAATCTCCACACGTTAAAAACATGGGAATATCTTTCTTTTTTTGGTATGCAGACAAAAACAAAAATAACTATAATACTCCATCTAAAATGATACAATCTATTTTAAACACAGACATAAAGACGTCAATCCTGCCATTAAACAGTATTAATCAATCTACCTGGTCACCATGGTAACAAAGTAATACATAGTCGGGTTTCATGTTACAGCTACTCTATAGCCTAGCTGGCATTTTTTTTTTCACTATAGATTTATTTTACCTGTGAATAATATATTGCCAGTAAAGATTTTTACATCCTCAAACAAGGATTCTGAGATAATAGTGTGAGGTGATCCAAAAAAATATCCCCCTCCCCATAAAATTTCATTAAGCCCCCACCCCCACCTCGACACAACACAATCTTTAAATAATGAAAATTAACCTTTAAAAAAGATATTTTTTATGGTCATTAATATTTCTACATATGTATGAACAGGAAATTATGGTTGTCTTTTGAATTTGGGAACATAAAGGTCACATAAATTTATTCCCAATATGGAGAGGGACATATATACAGCTCACCGGCCTCGGTGGCGTCGTGGTTAGGCCATCGGTCTACAGGCTGGTAGGTACTGGGTTCGGATCCCTGTCGAGACATGGGATTTTTAATCTAGATACAGACTCCAAACCCTGAGTGAGTGCTCCGCAAGGCTCAGTGGGTAGGTGTAAACCACTTGCACTGACCAGTGATCCTTAACTGGTTCAACAAAGGCCATGGTTTGTGCTATCCTGCCTGTGGGAAGCGCAAATAAAAGATCCCTTGCTGCCTGTCGTACAGGAATAGCCTATGTGGCAACAGCGGGTTTCCTCTAAAACAAAACAGTGTCAGAATGACCATATGTTTGACATCCAATAGCCGATGATAAGATTAAAAATCAATGTGCTCTAGTGGCGTCGTTAAATAAAACAAACTTTACTTTATATATTACAGCTCAGTGGTAAAAGGGTCATTTGCTCCACGACTGGTATATAAAAAGTTGTGGTATGTGCTATCCTGTCGGTGTGATGGTGCATATAAAAGATCCCTTGCTGCTAACAGCAAAATGAGACGTCAACAAATTACCAAATATTTGACATCCAATAGACGATGATTAATAAATCAATGTGCTCTAGTGGTGTTGTTAAACAAAACAAAACTTTAATTAAAATGTCTCGGTAACTAAAGCATTTCTTCCTTCCCAGCAGGTTAATTTTATTTGCAAAATAGTTCAAAATTAAAAGTACAAAGCTTAAACGTACAAATGTAAAGTGATTATTCACTATTATAGTCTTAATTGTTGTCTGACAACTGAAATGAAAGAAAGAAATGTTTTATTTAATGACGCACTCAACACATTTTATTTACACACTTATATGGCATCAGACATATGGTTAAGGACCACACAGATTTTGCGAGGAAACCCCCTGTCGCCACTACATGGGCTACTCTTTCTGATTAGCAGCAAGGGATCTTTTATTTGCACTTCCCACAGGCAGGATAGCACAAACCATGGCCTTTGTTGAACCAGTTATGGATCACTGATCAGTGCAAGTGGTTTACACCTACCCATTGAGCCTTGCGGAGCACTCACTCAGGGTTTGGAGTCGGTATCTGGATTATAAATCCCATGCCTCAACTGGGATCCGAACCCAGTACCTACCAGCCTGTAGACCGATGACCTAACCACGACGCCACTGAGGCCAGTACCTGCAGCTGAATACCATTCAATATTGTGTGAATATAAACTATGCAATTTCTTGTCTAGCCAGGATTTTTTTTTTTTTTAAAACTGAGTTTATTTTTGAGGTTATAATGTCAAGTCGACCTTCAACAGCCAATTTTTATGACAACATTTATGTGCTAATTAAATGCAGTTCAATGGAACTTTACATGTTTTATTCATAACAAAGAGCAGAGACAGATCGAGAAATAAATAAAAACAGTTCAGCAATACAGATAGGTGTATCAGTGGCCATCGGGCATATATGCAGTCAACTTAATTACTTGCTCTACACTAACATTCTACTTGCCATGGGCATAAGGCAATTGGAATTTTGAACTGTTCAGCATAGTACTGGTAGTTATAGGGTTTTTTTGGGGTTTTTGGGGGGGGGGGGTTAAATTTTGTTTTGTTTAACGACACCACAAGAGCACATTGAATTATTCATCATTGGCTATTGGATGTCAAACATTTGGTTATTATGACATATAGTCTCAGAGAGGAAACCCGCTACATTTTTTCGTTAGTAGCAAGGGATCTTTTATATGCACCATCCCACATGCAGGCAGAATAGTACATACCACGGCATTTGATATACCAGTCGTGGCGCTCTGGTTGGAACGAGAAATATCCCAATGGGCACACCCATGTTTTTTTAAATGCCACTAACATTTAACACAGAGACAAACACGTATTTTGTTGGACATTACAAACATGAATTATGATGAGATGAATGGTGAAGATGCAGTATTTCTATTTTGGTATTGGACTACTTAATTAACAGGGCAGTGCTCCACACTTGCTATCAGTTGAGCTATCTCCGTATCACTAGAGCCCTGTAGTGCATACTGGGTAATCATCCCCCATGTGAGGTCATACACTCGGGAGACACACCCATAATCGCACCTGTGAAGTGGGTGAAACTCGGTGTATGTGGCCTTACACATACTCATTGAGCCAAGCGGTGCACTCACTCTGGGATGGAGCCAGTACTGGCATGAAAAATCCCCCATTGCCTCAGGTGGGATACGAACTCAGTATCTACCAGCCTCAAGTCCAATGGCGTAACGACTACACCACCGAGGCCAGTACAATTAAATATACATGTACAATACTATAAGTATAAAACATATATATAACAATCAGCAACGTTTGAAATTTGTGGATGATTAAAGTTTGTTTTGTTTAATGACACTACTAGAGCACATAATTGATTTATTAATTATCGGCTATTGGAAAAAAGTAAAGTTTGTTTTATTTAACGACGCCGCTAGAGCACATTGATTTTTTATCTTATCATCGGCTATTGGACGTCAAACATATGGTCATTCTGACACTGTTTTTAGAGGAGACCCGCTGTCGCCACATAGGCTACTCTTTTTACGACAGGCAGGGATCTTTTATTTGCGCTTCCCACAGGCAGGATAGCACAAACCATGGCCTTTGTTGAACCAGTTATGGATCACTGGTCGGTGCAAGTGGTTTACACCTACCCATTGAGCCTTGCGGAGCACTCACTCAGGGTTTGGAGTCGGTATCTGGATTAAAAATCCCATGCCTCGACTGGGATCCGAACCCAGTACCTACCAGCCTGTAGACCGATGGCCTGCCACGACGCCACCGAGGCCGGTCTCGGCTATTGGATGTCAAACATTTGTTAATTTTGGCATCTAGTATTAGAGAGGAAACCCGCAACATTTTTCCAATAGCAGCAAGGGTTATTTTATATGCACTTTCCCACAGATAGGATAGCACATACCACAGTATTTGATATACTAGTCGTGGTGCACTGGCTGGAATGAAAAATAGCCCAATGGGCCCACCAACGGGGATCGATCCCAAACCGACCATGCAGCAAGCTGGACTACATCCCACCCCTCAAATGACAAAGGAAACTGTGATACGTAGTGCAGGAGAAATGAAGCGTTACAAGAATACTGCCATAGCAAAACATATTGACTTCAGGGCACAAAAGCATTTCATATAAATGAGTATCACAATAGCTATGTATGTAGTGTTTAGCAAGGCATAGTACACTAAACACTTTTGAGGCATTTGAACCATTTAGCACTGGACTACGTCCCATCCCTGTATGTTTAATAGTGAGAGTCAGAGTTTGTGTAGTGGTTGGACATCTCCACTAGCATCTGATCCCTCTTTGGGTTGGACTTGTAGCTGTACATACTGAGAATCAAACCCACCATGTACTGGCTTCAGTACTCACATGAAACCAATACATAATACCCAGCCAGTGTTCCACAACTGGTGTAACAAAGGCTGTGGTATGTACTGTTCTGTCTGTGGGATGCTGCATATAAAAGATCCCTTGCTTCTAATAGAAAAGAATAGCTCATGAAGTGGCGACAGCAGGTTTCCTCTCTCAATATCTGTGTGGTCCCTAACCATGTCTGACGCCATATAACCATAAATAAAATGTGTTGAGTGTGTCGTTAAATAAAACATTCCCTCCCTCCAGTAGGTAATACATGTATAGATCTACACTTAACAGCCCTGAGCTAAAGTCTGCTTTGTTTAATAAAACATTCCCTCCCTCCGGTAGGTAATACACGTATAGATCTACACTTAACAGCCCTGAGCTAAAGTCTGCTTTGTTTAATAAAACATTCCCTCCCTCCGGTAGGTAATACACGTATAGATCTACACTTAACAGCCCTGAGCTAAAGTCTGTTTTGTTTAATAAAACATTCCCTCCCTCCAGTAGGTAATACACGTATAGATCTACACTTAACAGCCCTGAGCTAAAGTCTGCTTTGTTTAATAAAACATTCCCTCCCTCCGGTAGGTAATACACGTATAGATCTACACTTAACAGCCCTGAGCTAAAGTCTGCTTTGTTTAATAAAACATTCCCTCCCTCCGGTAGGTAATACATGTATAGATCTACACTTAACAGCCCTGAGCTAAAGTCTGCTTTGTTTAATAAAACATTCCCTCTCTCCGGTAGGTAATACATGTATAGATCTACACTTAACAGCCCTGAGCTAAAGTCTGCTTTGTTTAATAAAACATTCCCTCCCTCCGGTAGGTAATACATGTATAGATCTACACTTAACAGCCCTGAGCTAAAGTCTGCTTTGTTTAATAAAACATTCCCTCTCTCCAGTAGGTAATACATGTATAGATCTACACTTAACAGCCCTGAGCTAAAGTCTGCTTTGTTTAATAAAACATTCCCTCCCTCCGGTAGGTAATACATGTATAGATCTACACTTAACAGCCCTGAGCTAAAGTCTGCTTTGTTTAATAAAACATTCCCTCCCTCCGGTAGGTAATACATGTATAGATCTACACTTAACAGCCCTGAGCTAAAGTCTGCTTTGTTTAATAAAACATTCCCTCCCTCCGGTAGGTAATACATGTATAGATCTACACTTAACAGCCCTGAGCTAAAGTCTGCTTTGTTTAATAAAACATTCCCTCCCTCCGGTAGGTAATACATGTATAGATCTACACTTAACAGCCCTGAGCTAAAGTCTGCTTTGTTTAATAAAACATTCCCTCCCTCCAGTAGGTAATACATGTATAGATCTACACTTAACAGCCCTGAGCTAAAGTCTGCTTTGTTTAATAACACCACAATAGCCCACTGCATTATTAATCATACATACATGCAGGTTACTGCATGTCGAAAAACATTTGGTAATTTCTCACAATGTAGCCTTCAAGGGGAGACCCACTACATCTTTTAAATTATATGCAATTTCCCACAGACAGGATAGTACATACCACATACCTTTAATATTATACTAGTCATGGTGTATTGGTTATATAGCATGGGGGGGGAAAAACAATAAGAAAATGGGTTCAAAGTGGGGCTTCAATCCTACGACCAAAGCATCACAGGCATGCATTCTACCAACTGACCGGCCTCGATGGCGTAGTGGTTAGACCATCGGTCTACAGGCTGGTAGGTACTGGGTTCAGATCCCAGTCGAGGCATGGGATTTTTAATCCAGATACCGACTCCAAACCCTGAGTGAGTGCTCCGCAAGGCTCAATGGGTAGGTGTAAACCACTTGCACCGACCAGTGATCCATAACTGGTTCAACAAAGGCCATGGTTTGTGCTATCCTGCCTGTGGCAAGTGCAAATAAAAGATCCCTTGCTGCTAATCGGAAAGAGTAGCCCATGAAGTGGCGACAGCGGTTTTCCTCTCAAAATCTGTGTGGTCCTTAACCATATGTCTGACGCCATATAACCGTTAATAAAATGTGTTGAGTGCGTCGTTAAATAAAACATTTCTTTCTTTCTACCAACTGATCTTAGTGTTTTCCCTAGCTTGTTTTAGCATGGTGCAGCACAATCTAGCCTTAATCAGCGCCATGGTGAAAATGCCCCAAAAGTGTCTGGTCTACCATTCCTTGCCAAATTTCTAGGGAAATCACTAGGTCTATACCCAGCCCCTCACACTGAAACAAAATTAACAAGCGTGTTTGTCTAACGACACCACTAGAGCACATTGCTTTATTAATCATCACCAACGGGATGTCAAATATTTGGTAGTTCTGACATGAAGTCTTGGAGATGAAACCCGCTACTTTTCTCATTGGAAGGAAGGAAGGAAAACTCTATTAACATGTCAATATCCACTGAAGGTTCAGGCACGTCCATCCTGGGCACAAGTGTTTGATTTGTGCCAATCTCCTGTCCAGGACCGAATTTTCCATTAGTAGCAAGGGATCTTTTATATGCACCATCCCACAGACTGGACAGCACATACCACAGCCTTTGATGTAACAGTCGTGGTGCTCTGGCTGGAACAAGAAATAGCCCAATGGTCACACCGACGGGGATTGATCCCAGAACGACCATGCATCAGGCGAGCAATTTACGATGGGAATAAAAAAAAGTTAAAGTTAGTTTTGTTTAACGACACCACTAGAACACATTGATTTATTAATCATCGGCTATTGGATGTACAGGCTGGAATGAGAAATAGACCAATGGGTCTACCAATGGGGAATGACCATAGGCTGACCGCGCATCAAGCGAGTGCTTTACCACTGGGCCTCACTAAAAAAGACTACACACATATAGGTTCTTCCACGCAGTTAAGTTATCTATAGTGCTAATGAGGAATGTTTGATGATAATCTATTAAAGCTGGCGGCACTAAAACACCCACCATCAGCCCATGCTTGTTATTGTGTATCAACACCAGCGAACGTGATGGAAGAATGTGAGCGTTTCTCTATTGGGGTAATTACCATCCTGTACACACACCATTTACCAACCACTTCATCAGGATTCCTGGCCATCTTCAAGAACACTCTTCTAATGTGTTGTGCATTGGTTTTGTGCAGATTGCTATGCCAGATTAATTAAATATTTGTTCAAGTGGTGAAAGTGATCTGATTGAAGGGGCGGGATGTAGTCCAGTAGTAAAGTGCTTGCTTGGTGTGCGGTTGCTCTAGGATCGATCCCCATTGGTGAGCCAATTGGGCTATTTTGTGTTTCAGCAAGTGCACCATGACTGATATATCAAAGGCTGTGGTACGCATGTGCTATCCTTGCTACAAATGGAAAAATGTAGCAGGTTTCCTCTCTAAGATTATATGTCACAATTATACAAGAAGTGTTTGACATCCAATAGCAGACAATTGCTTTGATCTGATTGAAACTACATCCTATCTGGGGTTGGGATGTACCAAGCTCAGTCGTAGAAGGAAGGATTGTTTTATTTAACAATGCACTCGAAACATTGCAATTTTGGTTAAATACAGCATCAGACATACAATGTATGATTAATTAAGGACCACGCACACAGATAATGAGAGAGGAAACCTGCTGCTGTCATGCAATAGGGTACTCTTTCTAATTAGCAGCAAAGGATCTTTTATATGCATTATCCCATAGACAGGATAGCATATACCATGACCTCTGATATACCAGTTGTGGTGCACTGGTTGGAATGAGAAAAAACCCAATCAGTTCAATGGATCTACCAATGTAGTTCGATCCTGCGACGCAAGCACCTCAAGCGAGCAAACGTTTGTTTTGTTTAATTACACCACTAGAGCACAATGACCTATTAATGGCTATTGGATGTCAACATTTGATAATTTTGACATTTTGTCTTAGAGAAGACACCCGCTCCATTTTGTTTTCATTAGCAGCAAGAGATCTTTTATATATGCACCATCCCACAGACAGGATAGAACATACCATAGCCTTTGACAAGTTGTGGTGCACTGGTTGAAACAAGCAAAACCCAATCAGTTGAATGGATCCACCACAGTGGTACGTTCCTGCGAGGCAAGCACTTCAATCGAACACTCAACCGACTGAGCGATAAATTCCGCCTCCTATATACCACTGATGCCAGACATATCCCACTTTCCTGCTGATATTGTGATGATATACTGATGCAGTTTACAGCACAAGCAGCAGAACGATTAAAGGAATGAAAGGTTTTAACGTGAACCAGAAACTCCAGCAAATGCCACTTAGATGATGTGAAGCAGACACTTGCCAGCATTTCACAAACTTATTTATCTCTCATCATGCATCATTCCCGATTAGCGAATAACACCAAGGTTAGCGGGATTATTCCTATCTCGGAGAAGTGAGATAAAAAAGAAATGTCTGCTCTTATTTCCCTTCAAAGAAAAATAACCTTTAAACAAAACACCAAGGAAGAGTTTCAATTTATTATAAGTGCTCTTTGTTTCAAGGGAGACCACTTCACGGAGCAGTGTATACAGTGGTTATTGTGGGAACACAAAAAGAGTGGTTATTTGATACAGAAACCCTGTACTGGTAGGTGTAGCAGATGAATGGTGTTCTCTTATCAAGCAGAGTTCTTAAAGGCACAGACCGTAGTTTCAGCCCGTAACAATGGACACCAAGTTTAGTTAATCTACAAACATCCAACACATATTTAGATATGGTTATAACGGAAAGAAAGAAAGAAAGAAATGTTTTATTTAACGACATACTCAACACATTTGATTTATGGTTATATGGCGTCAGGTTAAGGATCACACAGATTTTGAGAGGAAACCTGCTGTCGCCACTATATGGGCTACTCTTTCTGATTAGCAGCAAGGGATCTTTTATTTGCGCTTCCCACAGGCAGGATAGCACAAACCATGGCCTTTGTTGAACCAGTTATGGATCACTGGTCGGTGCAAGTGGTTTACACCTACCCAATGAGCCTTGCGGAGCACTCACTCAGGGTTTGGAGTCGATATCTGGATTAAAAATCCTATGCCTCGACTGGGATCCGAACCCAGTACCTACCAGCCTGTAGACCAATGGCCTAACCATGACGCCACCGAGGTCGGTGGTGGTTATAATGGAGAGAAGCTAAAGTCTGAGATGTTTAAACAGGGAAATACTGTAAAAAATATCTTGAGCTTATCTCATTAACCATTACTTCTTAGACAAACATGCCAGGTTTTTTCAAACTAGAGTATATGTCGCTTTAAGAAATGCTAACACACTGTTATTTGATGTAGTTTTGAGCCAGAAATTGGGTTATTATTTTTTTTATTAAAATCCCATCAAAAGATGATACAATATTAGAAAAAGTTATATTCACAGGGCTTCTAGATTATGGTAGCCCCACTCCCATGGCTAGTGATATTCAATGCTGGGCTAGTAAATAACTACAATTGCCATGCTAGACAGGGCTTCTAGATTATGGTAGCCCCACTCCCATGGCTAGTGATATTCAATGCTGGGCTAGTAAATAACTACAATTGCCATGCCAGACAGGGCTTCTAGATTATGGTAGCCCCACTCCCGTGGCTAGTGATATTCAATGCTGGGCTAGTAAATAACTACAATTGCCATGCCCGACGGCTAGTGAAAAAAAAAAGAGTCAAATGTTGCAGTTTAATCTATTTAGTAAATATGAATATACTGACCCCACTCCAACCCCTAATGTTAGTGTTTTCAAGCTCTATCTCCCTCTTTAGGTGACATATCTGATTATAACTATTCTTTAGTAAAATTGTATTAACTTAAAGTAAAGTAGGGCTAGTAAATTTTTAATATTACTGATCTCATGGCTAGTGGAATTAAAAACAATTCTAGAAACCCTGTATTCATACAACATTTAACTTCACAATGGTACTAAGATTTGTTTTTAAATGATTTATTTAAAACATTAGTTATATGCATGTATGTTATGTCATTGTATAATCAAGAATTTCTGCAAAATACTGCTAAAGCAATACTATTCATTTATGTTTGCTAAATATCAAGCTCAACAAACGTTCATATCTTCTAAGTTCAAAGGCTATAACTTTATCACAAAAATTGGCAAATGCCCATGAATGTCAAACTTGATCCGTAACTTCACCTGATAAAACTACATGTGTACATACAAACTTTCATCTCAATATCTTGAAGTATACTGCGAAAACTATATGTGGGACAGATATAGACAGACAGATGAATGGCCGGATGGACAGACACACAAAGACAAAGCCTATAATATCTCCTCTAGTTGGATCAGTACAGAACTAATAATGTATTTAGTTGATACCCACCACCCATAGAATTAATGTAACTATTATCAACTTGTAAATAATTCACAACCAGCCTTACAATATATATACAGGGATGTGAGTGTAAAAATCAACCATCACACTATTTAGTGTGCGAGTTTGAGAAAAGTCTGTGAGCCAGAGGCTCGCAAAAATCATATAGAACTCTCTAAGATATGAGCCTGCATGGCTTGTAAAAGTTATTTGTACAAATTACATTGATTCTTCGAAATGACACAGTCGATATATATCTCAAAATCCTGGGAAACCACAGTCTTGAATAGTGATCTTTTCCATGGTTTTATGCAAAACATTTAACTAGTGTATCTTCTGTTCTACTGGAGGCATGCTGCAGGGCTTGCTGGGTTGGTGGTGGGCTCTCAAGATTTGCATACAGGGAGACCTTATGATACTTAAATTTTTTAAACCAAAATCATACACTGCAATCAAAAAATGAATCTATATGTAGAGTATGTCTTAACTTACCCCATACTAAAACAAACCTCTATATGCATACACATACACATGTATACATCTTAGAAACATTTATTTAAAAGCATAATGTCCAGGGGGATCTATAGCTCAGTCTGTGGAATGCTCACCTGAAGTGATTACATCAACCACCTTGGTGGATCCATTCAGCTGGGGGGCGAGACGTAGCTCAGTGGTAAAGCACTCACTTGATGTGCGGTCGGTTTGGGATCGATCCCCATCAGTGGGCTCATTGGGCTATTTCTCCCTCCAGCCAGTGCACCATGACTGGTACATCAAAGACTGTGGTATGTGCTATCCTGTCTATAGGATGGTGCATATAATAGATCCCTTGCTGCTAATCAGAAAGAGTAGCTCATGAAGTGGCGACAGAGGGTTTCCTCCCTCAATATCTGTGTTGTCTTTAACCATATATCCGACGCCATATAACCATCAATAAAATGTGTTGAGTGCATCATTAAATTAAACCATTTCCTTCCTTCCATTCAGCTGATTGGGTTTTTTCTCGTTCCAGCCAGTGCACCATAACTGGTCAAAGTCTTTGGTATGTGCTTCTCTGTCTGTGGGAAAGTGCATATAAAAGATTCATGGCTGCATTAGGGAAAAGTACGAGTCAGAATTACCAAACGTTTGATATCCAACAGCCGATGATTTATAAATCAATGTGCTCTAGTGGTGTCATTAAACAAAACAAACTTTAATAAATCAATGTGTTCTAGTGGTGTCATTAAACAAAATCTTTATCAGCACATATAAGCTAATTTCTGTACAATTCAAAACCAGAATTCATGTTGGACCGGTGGGGTGCGTGTGTATAGATAACAAAATTAATGAATCCCAAGATGAATGGGCAGTTTACGATGACACAGAACACACTCATTACATAGTCTGACAAATGCACTGACTAGCACTGCAAGCCATTCTTTATACTGCACAAATCAAGTGGTGCAATTGTTACTTGTTAGGTGAAAAAAAAAATCAATACAGCGCTCACATAGCTTACACTGTAGAGTAAATATAGCAGAATCGTAATACACTGAATTCACCTCACAGCATGAGACAAATCATGAGTCGTCGTTAAGCCATCAAGACATAGGGCTGGTAGGTACAGGGTTCGCAGCCCGGTACCGGCTCCCATCCAAGAGCGAGTTTTAACGATTCAATGGGTAGGTGTAAGACCACTACACCCTCTTCTCTCTCACTAACCACTAACCCACTGTCCTAGACAGTCCAGATAGCTAAGGTGTGTGTGCACAGGACAGTGTGCTTGAACCTTAATTGGATATAAGCACAAAAATAAGTTGAAATGAAATGAATGAAAATGCAACTGGCATATTAAAATCTCTGGTATGTGCTATCCTGTCTATGGTAAAATGCATATATTTACAAAATGTATGTGTTGTTGTTGTTAACTGAGAATATGAAAGTTGCAGATTTTATTTATTATACCATCACTCTTATTTACACCTTAATCAATCTCTCTCTCTCTCTCTCTCTCTGTCTCTCTCCCTATATCTCTTCTCTCTCTCCCTACATCTCTTCTCTCTCTCTCCCTATATCTCTTCTCTCTCTCTCCCTATATCTCATCTCTCTCGCTCTCTCTCTCTCTCACACACACTAATCCCTCTCTTATATTAACACATTAACCTAAATATATCGTAATACTAACCTGATAACCTCTCTTCAAATGATATTAACCCATTAATCATTAACCTATATCTCTCACATTAACATATTAACCTCTCTCATACTAGCCTGTTAACCTCTCTCATACTAACACATTAACCTCTTTCATACTAGCCTGTTAACCTCTATATCACACACTATAGCTCATTAACCTTCAACTCTCAAATTAACTATTGACCTCTTGAACTAACCATTAACCTCTATATCCCATTAACCTCTATATCCCATTATCACTATAGCCCATTAACCTATTATCTTTCTCGCTAACCAATTAACCCATCCCACTCTCCTCACTCGTACCCACATTAACCTCCATCTCACACTAAACCATTAACTCCAAATGTATCTCCCACATTAACCCATTAACCTCAACATCTCCCACTAAACCATTAACTCAAAATGTATCTCACACATTAACCCACTAACCTCAACATCTCACACTAAACCATTAACTCCAAATGTATCTCCCACATTAACCCATTAACCTCCATCTCACACTAAACCATTAACTCCAAATGTATCTCCCACATTAACCCATTAACCTCAACATCTCACACTAACATGTTAATCTTTTAAACTTACCATATAACCAGTCTCCTATTAACCCATTAACCTCAACATCTGACACTAACATGTTAATCTCTAAAACTTACCATATAACCAGTTTCCTATTAACCCATTAACCTCAACATCTCACACTAACATGTTAATCTCTAAAACTTACCATATAACCAGTCTCATATTAACCCATTAACCTCAACATCTACCACTAACATGTTAACCTCTTAAACATACCATATAACCAATTAATAACCAGTCTCCAGGACAATGTACTTGAATCTTAATTCGGTACGACACTCAAAATAAATTGCATCATCATCATCATCATTTTTACACTAAATGGCAAACAATACATTAAATTCACACTAAAAAATAAATCAACATCATCACCACAAAACAATGCATTCAAAGAACACAATAGATCTACAAAATGTACATAATATACAAGTATATATGTACAATACAGCTGTATAACCCACATATAATAACCCACATATATGTGTGTGTGTGTGTGTGTGTGTGTGTGTTAATGCTATACATCACAGTGACTATTTACACTGTGTAATTTCCTCATGTTTCGAGAAATCCCAACAAAAGTGACGCTAATTTGGTGAAGTACAATGGAATGTCCAGAACTGGTGTATGTAAACAGCCTGGGTTAAATTACAATGTGACCAGTAGTACAAACAGTATACCAGTCAGGTGAACCCCATGTGAATAGACTGACACCAGAAATATCCATACATAATAGAATAGAATAGAATAGACATTGACACAACACCCCAGCAAAAAATATACATTGGCCATTGGGGGTCAAACTATGGTAAACGCAAAACTTAAGTGCATGATGAGCAACAATAAAAATTTAAGAGTTAAATAAAAACAGTGTAAAGAACTGTGCCAAAAATACAAATATCACTGATAGGTAATATTAAAATTCAGAATAAAAGTTCTGGATGGAATCGAAAGGATTAAATGTCCATACACACAATTATCATATATAACATGTACATCATTCGATAAATCTCAGAAAATTATGTCATTACATAAAACAGGTCATGAAGAGGACATTAAAAACTGATTTATTATGAGTATTTTAACAAACGGTGGTGTGTTTCAGGCACCTACAAATGCAGGAATTTTAGCATGGGAGCTAGACAAGAGAAATTTAAATGAGGGGAGGGGTAAGACATGCTCCCCTAGAAAAATGTACTTAAAAAATGAAAAGTTGTTTGTGTGTGTGTGGGGACGGGGGGGGAGGGTAGACCCCAAAACCCATCCTCTGCATACATCTATGTGAAAAAATGAAAATATATAGACATTGGTGTTCCAAACAATAAAACATATTTAATGTTATTTTATTATTTAAATCACTATATTTGAAGGAAACATAAGTCAGGTACATCCCTTTAAGTGATGGGATCATGGGTGAGAGAGAAGTCACTAATCAGTGAATGATTATTAAAGCTGACTGTGCTAAAGTCAGTACTGGGATGTATTTTAAAAAATATATATATATATATATATATATATATATATATATATATATCTGTGTGTGTGTGTGCTCCCCTCCCCCTTTTTGGCACCTTTCTACACCCATGAGATATACTGTATACAACTGGCTGACCCCAGGAATGTCCACAGACTACAAAGACTTTCCTGACCATGGGTCATGGTTGAATGACCACCACACTGACACGCCTGACCTGGCTTTACTGTTTGCCAGGCTTGAAGAACACAAAGGCCGGGGCTGTAGGTGTGAATGGGGGGAGGGTTTACAGTGACAAATTGACACAGCCCATCAGGAGGACAGGTTAATTTCCTATCTCCATCAAGTGGTGGAACTGATCAAGTAATGAAGTACATTATCAACTGTCCGGCCCAGCCCACTGTCAGCTTTCCTTATTAATGGCCAGGCAGTCCACACAACACATCTATCAATCAGCACACACTCAAAAACAAGACAACACAACACTCAAAAACAAGACAACACAACACTCACTAGCATCAGAACTGGATCAAATATATACATAGAAATATATAGATTTTTTTGTTGTTGTTTAAATGATGGTAGAAAATGTTATTTAAAATAAATATTTTTGTTAAAAAAACACACCAGCTATACATTTATCCCAGTACTGTTGCTATGTCTTGGTGGAAAATGTTTTTTAACATAAATTTATGTTTATGAAAATAAAAAAAAACCCAGCTAAACATTTGTCCCAGTACTGCTGCTAACGTGGTGTTTATATGTCTTGTTTTTTTTTATTGTTTTTTTTAAAGACAGGTAGTAATTTATTTATTTTCAAATCTAAGTTTGCTGGTTGTAAACTTATGTAACCCAATCAACTTAGAAACCTCACCCAAGCAAACAACTTTGAGTCGTGTTTACTCATTAGCAGCTGTGTATGTCTGAATTACAAGTGCTATTTTCCTGACAACAACACTTGATACTTTTAAACCAAATGGATATGATTTTCTTTAAAAAAAATTGTTTTTTTTAAAAATAATAATTTAAAAACAAAACAAATTACGATTTTATTAAATTTGAGAAACTAAAAATAAATAATGATTTGATTCTAAATGATTATGAATGTAATAAATAGTTTAATAAAATGTAAAAAATAAATCCACTCTGAATAAATATGGTTTAACTTGCTTTAAACATTTCAAACTTTGTGATTCAGTTGTCTAGATACACTGGGTAGATAGTTGGGGGGGGGGGGGGGGGGGCGGCAGCAAGGGTCCCCCACTTTTAAGATATATTGCTTTTTATTTTATTTGCTTTATAATAGTGTAAAAGTGTTTAAATATAAAAGTGTGCCCCCCATGTTTTGGCACCTTCCTACCCACTGCTATTGCATAATGTTGTATTTTAATGTGTTACAATATTGTATTTTAATGTGTTACAATATTGTATTTTAATGTGTTACAAATATATAAATAGGAATAAAATCACTTTAGCAGATGACAATTTTTTTTATATCACTTTAACACTTGCATGTACAAAAGTAATTAATAAATGAAAATATAAACAAATAAATATCTAGCGAAAAAAACCCCGACAAAAACAAAATCTCTAGTGAAACACCCCCCCCCTCCCCAACAAAAACAAAATCTCTAGCGAAAATGAATACAATGTCATTATGAGGGTTATATTCAAACAATTGTTGAACAATGTCAGCAACTGTAAAAACACTGTTTTATAATTATAAAACATTGTAATAATAATTGTAGAACACTGTCAATAACTGTAGGCTAGTAAATACTTGAACAGTAACCTTTGAATATTTAATAACTGTGAATTACTTTATAAATTACTCATGTACTATACACTATACATCTCTTGTAACGTGTAATAATTTTACATACTCATATACTTATATATGTGAAATATTATCAGGTACTGTATACATTAGTAAACTAATTAAATATAAAGGTGGGAAAGTAAAGGGTGGGGAAGTAAAGGGAGGGAGGTTAGGAATGCACTGTTCAGGGTCCACAGTGTATCCGAAAGTGTGCATATGTGTGTGTTGGGGAGGGAGCTCTGTCAGTCCGATACATGGCAGGGGGGAGGCAAATTTAGAGGCCCAAAGGCTCCGGACTTGCCAAAGGTGTGTGTGTGTGTGTGTGTGTGTGTGTGTGTGTGTGTGTGAGTGAGTGAGTGCGTGCGTGCATGTGCATTTCCAGCATTGTGAGGATAGGGCTAGAAGCAGAACAGCGTACTTGCAACTGCAAGTTCATGAAGTTGCATCAATGCATTTGCCATTAGGTTTTGCTGAACATTAACACATTTATTTTTGTATTTTGAACAAATGCTAAGCTAAAGGTTGTGTACCTGTAACCATGTACTGAGATCATCAAACACGCGACAGTGCGCAATACTGAATAAGTGATCCATTATTTATACACACACCTGACAGCGAATCGCGAAGCGCAGGTGACTGTCGTTGTGAAAACGACATCAGCTGAAACTGACAAGTGAAAAACAATACTTCACTTACCGTTCAACGTTTCCATATTCTCTGTGAAGTCTTCTACAAGAAAACAACATGGGTATCCACATGCTGAGATAATAAATCCACACAGTCAAGTGTTGTTTTCACTCAGATTTAAACTTCACATGCTTTCGTTCGGCAACTCACGACAAATCAACAGATTGCTTCCGAACTCACTCGGTCACTGGCTGGCGTTCGCCGAACGTGGCTCCACGTAAACAGCGGACGACAGTCTATGTGGGGCCAGTCACAAACGCGGACGACGTAACTCGTAGGCCAACATCTAATAAAGCTGTTTGTTTAACAAAGGGGTAGAAACTGACTGGCAAACAGGCTGCAGGCATTTATTAATGTCCTTTGACGAGAAAGTCTCATTACAGATATTAAAATCCTATAAGCGGGTTAATAAAATAGGGACTTTCAGGTGCAAGAAGTAACAATACACAGCGCGACGGCTTTGAAAACCCTAACACGCTTGAATGAACTAATGTCTTTTTGGTCAGAAGGGTCGAGCTGAGTTATATATGACTCAAAGAAACTAACAGCGCTTCTTATGCCTGGGATTCGCGACTTATTCCTACCTCACACCCAACCTCAGTATTAAAATAATAATAATAATAAAACTGTATGAAAAAAAATAATTTCAAAATGGCGACTTTCCGTTAAAAGTTACAAGTTTATTGTATTTGTTTGAAATAAATATTATACCTTGAACGACATGCACATAAAAATTACAACTAGATAGTTCTATTTACTTGAAGAAAAAATATAAAATAAAGTTTTAAATAATTAATTAAAATAACTTTAAAAAACGTACGTTCGTTTTTGCGAACGTTTTTCACCCACAATTTAATTTTTTGAAAGTTACAAGGACGGATGCAGAATTGTTCCAGGGAGGGGTGTACTGTTAAAAAAGTGTATTCAGAAGTAAATCAACAGCTGCCTTATTCCGACAGTGTTCGACAGAAATTCCAAACCGACCACAATACTACTAGGCCTATGCATGAGCTACATGCATTAACCCCCCCCCCCCCATTAATTTCATCCGCTAACACTGGATGTTTTGGGACACCTCAAATTTGGTAGGGGGTGGGAAGGGCTGGGGCTATGTGGGTGTGGGTAATTTTTGGCATGCTTCTATCAGAGAACTGTTCAAGCACGCATGTCATGGGCACAACCTCTGGCTTCGCCAGATAGTTCTGTCCATAACAGGGAGGGGAGGGGTGGGGGACTTCCGTTTAGTATTGGCTAACTGATAGACAACCATATGCATACACATATACATGTATAACAAAAAAGCCCCACAAAACCCCCCAACCAAACACCAAAAAAAAGAAACACAAACAAACAAAACAAAGACCCCAAACAAACAAAGAAACAAACAATAGTTTTTAATAATTTAGATGGGCAAGCCAAAAAGGTTTAAATAAATTATTGTGCCATTTTGTGTGGGGCGTCCAAATGCAAAACAGAAGCTTGGATTCGATGCCAATTCTAAAAGTGTTATCCAACAAACCTCAGTAATAGCTCATAAGAGCAAAATTTTAAAAAGGTGTCATCTTCATAGTCATAAATCCGTCGCCATATAACCATAAATAAAAAATGTGTTGAGTGCGTCGTTAAATAAAACATTTCCTTACCTTCCTTATCTAGATTACATAGATAAGTATTTGATCTCAGTGCATGGATCGCCACCCGCCCCAGTACAAGCGGGTCCACGCCTGGGCTATTAAATGACAGGTGTTTTATAGACCTAATAGTTTGATCCAAAATCCTACCAGCTTATGATTAGCGTCAGCACATTACAATTTCGATAGCTTCAAGTTAATTATGCAAAGATTATGTATTTTATATTGGGGGGGGGCACATTGGGTGGTGGGGAGGCACTCCACTGGGGCGGATCCAGCTTTTCTGATGGGGGGGGGGGGGGGTCCAAGACAAAAAGGGGACCATAACATTATGAAAAGGCACTATTGAAAAATTACACACGGTTCACATGGATTTTCTTTGGTATAATTAGATTTTTTTTTTTTTTTTTTTTTTTCTAAACTAAATAAATTTGTAAAAAACCTAAAAATCCTAAATAAAAGGGTCACTTCTCAAATTTGAGGGGGGGGCGGACACCTTGGACCCCCCTCTAGATCCGCCCCAGCTCCATGAGTCGTATTATTAGGCGACAGGTAAATATAAAAGGGTGTTGGGGGGAGGTGTTATATGGGAAGGAGGTGTGGCCCCATGGTTCCCTTCTTGGCCACGCCAGTGGGGAGTGAGATTAAATTGTATGCTAGTAATTTATCATAAATACATTTTAAAATAGCGAATTCTGTCACTTTCATCTATGCTATTTAACATTTTAAATATGTTCTCACGAACGTGTTCGTAGATGTAGACCTATCTACGATTCAGGCAGCATGCACCTGACTCGTGTGTGGTCTTCTGTTTTCAATAACAGTCATTATTTATGTTCATCGCCTCTCTCCGCAAATTTATAATTAGCCCTGACAAGTCTGCTGAATCAAAGAAATTCTTTCACTGCTAGTACAAACTTGGCGTGGCCCTCCAAGAAAGATGGCAGCACATTTAGTTGGCCATAGGCCGTCTTATTCAGAATATGCGATGTCGATGTAATATCTCAGTGGCGGATCCAGAAAATCCATTGGGGAGGGGGGGGGGCAATGACATGATGCAGAATCCTAAGGGAACTTTGGAGGGGGATCGTAAAAGGAATGAAAATTAATATATATAATAAAATTATAACTGTCGAAAAATTTAAGCCCCCCCCCCCCCCCTTAGATCCGCCTCTGTATCAGTATTGATGTAAAAGTCGGTCCTACCAGATACTGAAGTATTACAAACTTTATTTCCCGACTCTTCAAAAAAATCAATTAATTTGCAACATCATGCTTCCGATTTTAATGAAAATTAACACAATTTTCCAATAATGTATTGTTGAAATAAAGGATACAACATCAATAATATTTAACAAATAATATTACTTTTTTTTTTTTTTTTATAAGTATACAAATCAATATCCCCAACTTTTTGTGAGCACTACATTTTATATTTTTCACCAAGGAATTTATTTTTTCCTTCTTTTTATAAAAACAAAACCACTGTTTACGCATAATGGCAATTACCATATTTATATATATAATAACAGCTTTCATATTCTTGAGTTAAATATGCATATACCTGTTGGAACAAATAAATTGAAAATAACGAAATAAGTCGGTTGCATCTCTGAGACACACCTTTAATCTCACCGTTCCATCAAGTCAAGCACTTAAATATACAGGTTAAACAGCGTTCGTCACCCAACTCCCTGCTAACGCTGGTTGTTGCCCCACCCATGCCCTATGGTCTGTGAATGTTCTACTACTACTACTACTACTACTACTACTACAACTACTACTACAAGCATGGTAACAATGTCATGTGCATTTCCCCAGTCTCGTCTATAAAAAGTTGACTGCTCGCCTATGTGAAAGCATGGGTGGGTCAACGTGGTTTTCCCCAATCCAAACCAGTACACCACAACAGGTATATCAAAGCTCATGGTATGTGCTGTCCAGTCTGTGGGGAGGTGCATATAAACGATCCCTTGCTACTAATGCAAGAAATGCAGTGTTTCCTCTGAATACCGACCACAAGCTTATGAAATGTGGGCCTGGTTTAATGATTTCTGCACAATACACATATTACCTAACTTGAGGATAACCCACAGAGTTCCAGATATAACCTAGCATTACATAACTAAGCTATATGAAATTGGCCTAATGGATTTGCCCTCAGACTTTGATCACTTGACATACCGAACCTCATGCGAGCTCTGCCTATGCTCCTCCCTATTATCAGAGGCGGATCTAGTGGGGGGCCTTAAATTTTGTGAAAGTTATAATTTTATTATATATTGATTTTCACTTTTTTACGATCCCCTCCAAACCTCCCCCAGTTCCATTGGCATTCCGCCTCATGTCATTGGGGCCCCCCTAAATGGATTTTCTGGATCCGCTATGAATGAGTTATGAGCTTTATTACTTTTCTACATGGCTTCCATGAATGTACAGAATGCAGTGCAAAGCATTTAGTTAATTGTCACATAAAATATTGAAACCAATCTCACGTAAATTACTAGGAGTAATATTTGACCATTCATTTGATAATCTAGGGGTTGAATTTAACAAGAGTCAATAGGGCTCTCATCTGAGGTGCTTAGACCGCAGGATCAAACCTCCTCAGTAGGCAAATTGGGTTTGTACTGTCCCAACCAGTGCTCCACGACTGGTATATCAAAGCCCATGGTATGTGTTGTCCTGACTGTGGAAAAGTGCTATAAAAAGATCCCTTGCAACTAATGGAAGAATGTAGAGTACAAATCAAAATTAGCTGATTAGTGTGCTTTAGAGGCGTCATTAAAACCCCCCAACCCTTTAACTTCTGAAAATCTATGTATTGTACAGGCATGACAATGACACTTGATGAAATCAGCTGAAAGCTTTGCCAACTGTGCACAAAGCGGACAGTACATGGCCAAAGTCCGTGAGGGGGGAGGTCTAAAGTGTGAAGTAACCCAACACGGCACGAAAGCAGATTAGAAATATTGACAACAATGTATTTAGACCATCCGAGTGACAAAATAAAGGTACCTACAACCCCCCCAAAAATACTCCTCGGATTTGGACGATTCACAGAAACGACCTAAATGGCTTTCAAATCCGCAGATTTCCGCAGAAGATTGTCATGCCCAATTGTATTGTCTTACTACAAACCAGAAATAAACGTACTGATATATTAATCCTCATGTAGGGTCTTCGATCTCCAACATGGTAGAAACAAGCACATATTTTTTCACAATTCACAAATGTATTGTCAACAATAAAAATGAAAAGCAACTGTTTGTTTTAAACATTTATTTTCGATTATTATATTGGGATCAAACAATCATGTTTTTAAATATGTATTTGTACAAAAGAAATACATACAAATAAAACTAAAAAACCCCCACAACAGCTAAACAAAAACACCCCTCAAAACAAACAAATACTTTATTGTTATAAAATGTTGCATCAATCTTTAAGAATTAAACATTGTAAAGATAAAAATGAAACAGTTATTGACTTTATCATATCACGTCAGCTTATGAGGGAAGATGCATCTTTCTACCAGCCCATTTGGGTGCTCTTTCCTACCAGCCCATGCTTATCTTTATCCAAGGCTGTGAGAGTTATCTACCTTTGTTCCAACCATTGAGACTAAACCACCCGAGGACAAACATACTGTGTGCAAAATACACACGATTTTTTTTTACTTTACACGGGTCAGATAAAAATGACCAAAAATACAAGCCTATAAATGTATATATAATTTCTCCAAATCATTGTAACCGATAACAAACTTTACACAATACTATTAACAAGCACATGTTGTTACTGATATTGTTAATAAATGTTTATTCTATCTTTGATGTGTGGATGTTCTTTACACAAAATCATTGCTGTAAGTCTTCACTAGCATTTATTCTTTTTACTTAGGGCATTACTAATGACTATACTGAACGTGATTTCACTCCCCACCTCTGGTATGCAATTCTGGATCCACCCTTAATTAAGCTTCATTGACCAAGCAGGTTCATATTTCTAGAATTTCCACTAGAAAAATGTTACAAGCAAAAACTCTTCCATTCAGGGTAAAGAAAAGTCACCTTTGACATTAACGAGTAAGCACTATAACATTCCAGTAAAATGGAAATGGTTTATTTTCTAGCATTGATGATCTGAATAAAGTCGGGTTTTAGAGATGCACCTCCCACAAGAAAACCATCAATGTCGGGCTTCTTGGCAAGCTCCTTGCAATTGGCTGCTGTTACTGAACCTACAAACGCAGAAAAAGAATAGATATTAGCTAAAAATTACACTTCATGGGCTACTCTTTTCTATTAGCAGCAAGGTATCTTTTAAATGCACCATCCCAAAGACAGGATAGCACATACCATGGCCTTTGTTACACCAGTTGTGGATCACTGGCTGGAACGAGAAATAGCCCAATGGGTCCACTGATGGGGATCGATCCTAGACCGACGGCACATCAAGTGAGCGCTGAACACTGAGCTACGTCCCACCCCCATGTCCCAATCAGTGCCACACACCAAAGACTGTGATATGCATTGCATATAAAAGATCCCATGCTGCTTTTCCAGTAGGAGTAGCAACGTGTGGCATCAGGTATCCCCCTCCGTCTTGACAGTGTCAAAATAACTATGTAAGACTGCAAATAGCTGTAGTTTAAAATGTGTTGAGGTGTCAATAAACAAACATTACTTTCCTCTCTCATTATCTAGACCAAGTGCTAAAACAGCCATATGTTAGACCCCAAATAGCTGTAGTTTAAAATGTGCTGAGGTGTCGATAAACAAACATTACTTTCTTTTTTCTCATTATCTAGACCAAGTGTTAAAATAAACATATGTTAAACACAAAATAGCTGTAGTTTAAAATGTGCTGAGGTGTCGATAAACAAACATTCCTTTCTTTTCTCTCATTATCTAGACCAAGTGTTAAAATAAACATATGTTAGACCCCAAATAGCTGTAGTTTAAAATGGGCTGAGGTGTCGTTAAACAAATATTATTTTCCTTTCTCTCATTATCTAGACCAAGTGCTAAAACAGCCATATGTTAGACCCTAAATAGCTGTAGTTTAAAATGTGCTGAGGTGTCGATAAACAAACATTGCTTTCCTTTCTCTCATTATCTAGACCAAGTCTTAAAACAGCCATATGTTAGACCCCAAATAGCTGTAGTTTAAAATGTGCTGAGGTGTCGACAAACAAACAGTTCTTTCCTTTCTCTCATTATCTAGACCAAGTCTTAAAACAGCCATATGTTAGACCCTAAATAGCTGTAGTTTAAAATGTGCTGAGGTGTCGACAAACAAACAGTTCTTTCCTTTCTCTCATTATCTAGACCAAGTGCTAAAACAGCCATATGTTAGACCCCAAATAGCTGTAGTTTAAAATGTGCTGAGGTGTCGATAAACAAACATTACTTTCTTTTTTCTCATTATCTAGACCAAGTGTTAAAATAAACATATGTTAAACACAAAATAGCTGTAGTTTAAAATGTGCTGAGGTGTCGATAAACAAACATTCCTTTCTTTTCTCTCATTATCTAGACCAAGTGTTAAAATAAACATATGTTAGACCCCAAATAGCTGTAGTTTAAAATGTGCTGAGGTGTCGTTAAACAAATATTATTTTCCTTTCTCTCATTATCTAGACCAAGTGCTAAAACAGCCATATGTTAGACCCTAAATAGCTGTAGTTTAAAATGTGCTGAGGTGTCGACAAACAAACAGTTCTTTCCTTTCTCTCATTATCTAGACCAAGTGCTAAAACAGCCATATGTTAGACCCCAAATAGCTGTAGTTTAAAATGTGCTGAGGTGTCGACAAACAAACAGTTCTTTCCTTTCTCTCATTATCTAGACCAAGTGCTAAAACAGCCATATGTTAGACCCCAAATAGCTGTAGTTTAAAATGTGCTGAAATGTTGGTAAATTAAAAAAAAAAATTCTTGAACTGTGTTTGTAGTGTATCGTGCCGAATTACCTCCGTATTGTATTCTGGTGGCCTGTGCGATAGTGGGCGACACGTTTTTCGACAGCCACTCTCTGAGGTGCTTGTGGACCTCCTGGGCTTGTTCTGGTGATGCTGTCTTACCCGTGCCAATAGCCCACACTGGCTCGTACGCGATAACCACATGACTCCAGTCTGATATTTTGTCTGAAATTACACAAAAGCTCTAGGTAAAGTAACAAACCAAAATTATTTATCTTGATTTATGCAATAGCAGGTACACCAGATATTTTGATGTAGTACATGGTATAATGCTGTGTTCATTTGGTGCCCGTGAATATCATAAATTCACAAGTTCCAAATTGTAAACACGACTTCACCAAGTGGACAGTGTTCAGGCAATTTATAGACATCTGCACTGTCTCTCCAATCTCAGACACACACCAAACTCATAATTGCACGATTGATTTGTGTTTGTTCCACCATTTTTTCCGCAAGTTGTGAAGACTGAGACGGAAAATTCTATCCCAGTTCACAAGTTGTGGGTTATTTTGCTAAACGAATGCTGTTCACAACTTATAAATTGGGAAATATGATATTCACTATTTGTACTAAATGCAGCATAATTTTCACCAATGACTGTTTATCTTAATCCACTGATTATATACTTAATATTATCGAGGTTGTTGATTTGGTCCCTTCAACAATGAGATACCAAAGTCTACCGATTAATGTACATTTTATATCTAAACTATTATTCTAATTGAATCTGCATATAAAATGCATTACAACCAACATTAACATATCAGAAATTACGGGGATTCCCCAAAAACCTATTTACATATTCATCTGCTACCTCTCATTGGTTGCATGGACATACTTTCAAATATTACATGTAGCTTTGATTAAAAAATATTTAAATGCTGTTTATAAAGGTTAATTTGAAATCACAAGTCTGATGCTGACAGCAATACTGAGGTATATAGAGGCAATTATTCTGAATGGTGAATCACACTGTATGCAATAACGAGTACCAGCTGTCATGCTAAGTGTTCAGAATAAGTAAAATCACTAACACAAGCTTTATTTGTCGTTATTAACCATCTGACTACTGCAGGTGAGATTATCTCACCTGCGTCATGCCAGTCAACATACTGTACACTGTATGCACTGCATTCCCCAATTCATATTTCCAGCAGTTTTGCACACGTCACTCACTGGAAATATATATTTAACAACAGGAAACAGTTTTGTTTAGACTATGGCTGCTTTAGTTTAGTATTTTTGTTTTACAACCATGGCGGTACATTGTGGTCATTTTCAGGGATCGATAGACAGCTAATTTGATAAAAAAAAATCTCGTTTTACCAACAATGAAAATCACCAAATATTGGGATATGACTCGAAATTCATTTAAAAAAAAAAAAAGTTCTGGTCAGAAAACCACTTATTGGGAATGGACATAAATACTGGAAAGATGGCCACAAATACCCAGAAGAAGACATGACTTTTTATATTTTTTGCCTAATTTTACATTAACTGATCTAAAATACCATAAAAAAAAATACATACCAATTCAAATGTGAACTTTATTTTATGTATTTATAAAACATGTAAGAAAATATATGTGAGTGGGGGGCCTTATCCGCAAATCTCTGGTCAATGAAAAAATTAAACCACTTTGCTACTGACACATAATAAATAAATGACTGAGATATATGACTGTGAAGAGCAATGAACATAACAATATATGTCAGGACACCCCTGAACACAGAGGGGCGGACGTAGCCCAGTGGTAAAGCACCCGCCCGATGCGCAGTCGGTCTGGGATCGATCCCTGTCGGTGGGCCCATTGGGCTATTTCTCATTCCGGCCACTGCACCACGACTGGTATATCAAAGGCCGTGGAATGTACTACCCTGTCTGTGGAATGGTGCATATAAAAGATCCCTTGCTGCTAATCGAAAAGAGTAGCTCATGAAGTGGCGACAGCGGGTTTCCTCTCTCAATCTGTGTGGTCCGTAACCATGTCTGATGCCATATAACCGTAAATAAAATGTGTTGAGTGAGACATTAAATAAAACGTTTCTTTCTTTCTTTTTTCTTTCAACCTCGAACACTGAAGTAGTCGTGCGATAAGCACTGAACTAGTCATGTGGTAAGCACTGAAGTAGTCGCGTGGTAAGCACTGAAATAGTCGTGTTGTAAGCACTGAAGTAGTAGCGTGGTAAGAACGGAAGTAGGCGTGTGTTAAGCACTGAAGTAGTCGTGTGATAAGCACGGAAGTAGTTGTGTGGTAAGCACTGAAGTAGTCGTGCGGTAAGCACTGAAGTAGTCGCACGGTAAGCACTGAAGTAGTCGCATGGCAAGCACTGAAGTAGTCACGTGGCAAGAACAGAAGTAGTCGCATTGTAAGCACTGAAGTAGTAGCGTGGTAAGAACGGCATGTGTTAAGCACTTAAGTAGTCGTGTGTTAAGCACGGAAGTAGTCGTGTGGTAAGCACTGATGTAGTCATGTGATAAGCACTGATGTAGTCGTGTGATAAGCACTGATGTAGTTGTGTGATAAGCACTGAAGTAGTCACGCGGTAAGCACTGAAGTAGTCACGCGGTAAGCACGGAAGTAGTCGCGCGGTAAGCACGGAAGTAGTCATGCGGTAAGCATGGAAGTAGTCATGTGGTAAGCACGGAAGTAACCATGTGGTAAGCATGGAAGTAGTCGTGTGGTAAGCACTGAAGTAGTCATGTAGTAAGCACTGAAGTAGTCATGTGGTAAGCACTGAAGTAGTCGTGTGGTAAGCACTGAAGTAGTCATGTGGTAAACACTGAAGTAGTCGTGCGGTAAGCACGGAAGTAGTCATGCGGTAAGCATGGAAGTAGTCTTGTGATAAGCACAGAAATAACCGTGAGGTAAGCATGGAAGTAGTCGTGTGGTAAGCACTGAAGTAGTCGTGTAGTAAGCACTTAAGTAGTCGTGTGGTAAACACTGATGTAAGCACTGATGTAGTCGTGTGGTAAGCGACTGATGTAGTCGTGTGGTAAACACCGAAGTAGTCGTGTGTGTGATGTAGTTGTGTGGTAAACACTGAAGTAGTCGTGTGGTAAGAGACGAGAACCTCACCTGCTACAGCTTTAATTTGTCGGAAGACGACTTCGTTCGTCTTTCCTGCTTCTCTCTCTTCCAGCTTCTCCCCTACACATGCCATCACACTCAAACCATTGTCCAGCGCAGTCTTCACCTTGTCCCCGATCAACTGCCAATACACAGAAACAAAATACACTACAGTCTTCACCATATCCCCGATCAACTGGCAATACACAAAAAAATACACTAGTCTTCATTTTATCCCCAATCAACTGTCAATACGCAGGAACAAAATACACTACAGTCTTCACCTTATCCCTGATCAACTGGCAATACACAAACAAAATATACTACAGTCTTCACCGTATCCCCAATCAAATGTCAATACACAGAAACAAAATACACTACAGTCTTCACTGTATCCCCGATCAACTGACAATACACAAAAACAAAATACACTACAGTCTTCACCGTATCCCCGATCAACTGGCAATACACAAAAACAAAATACACTACAGTCTTCACCGCATCCCCGATCAACTGTCAATACACAGAAACAAAATACACTAGTCTTCACCTTATCCCCGATCAACTGTCAATACACAGAAACAAAATACACTAGTCTTTACCATATCCCCGATCAACTGTCAATACACAAAAAAATACACTAGTCTTCATTTTATCCCCAATCAACTGTCAATACGCAGGAACAAAATACACTACAGTCTTCACCTTATCCCTGATCAACTGGCAATACACAAACAAAATATACTACAGTCTTCACCGTATCCCCAATCAAATGTCAATACACAGAAACAAAATACACTACAGTCTTCACTGTATCCCCGATCAACTGACAATACACAAAAACAAAATACACTACAGTCTTCACCGTATCCCCGATCAACTGGCAATACACAAAAACAAAATACACTACAGTCTTCACCGCATCCCCAATCAACTGTCAATACACAGAAACAAAATACACGTCTTCACCTTATCCCCAATCAACTGTCAATACACAGAAACAAAATACACGTCTTCACCTTATCCCCAATCAACTGTCAATACACAGAAACAAAATACAGTACAGTCTTCACCTTATCCCCGATCAACTGTCAATACACAGAAACAAAATACACTAGTCTTCACCTTATCCCCGATCAACTGTCAATACACAGAAACAAAATACACTAGTCTTTACCATATCCCCGATCAACTGTCAATACACAGAAACAAAATACAGTACAGTCTTCACCTTATCCCCGATCAACTGTCAATACACAGAAACAAAATACACTAGTCTTCACCTTATCCCCGATCAACTGTCAATACACAGAAACAAAATACACTAGTCTTTACCATATCCCCGATCAACTGTCAATACACAGAAACAAAATACAGTACAGTCTTCACCTTATCCCCGATCAACTGTCAATACACAGAAACAAAATACACTAGTCTTCATCTTATCCCCGATCAACTGTCAATACACAGAAACAAAATACACTAGTCTTTACCATATCCCCGATCAACTGTCAATACACAGAAACAAAATACACTAGTCTTTACCATATCCCCGATCAACTGTCAATACACAGAAACAAAATCACTACAGTGACAGTATCAGATCAGCAAGCACTCAGTCTTATATGAACTTTTGCTTAAAGGAGAGGACAATTAAGGCATTTGGCCTGGTATGCATATTCAACGATATATAATGCACATTATTGCTTAATATCAACATGTATAATCGTATAGTTAATTAATAAAACGGTTAAATGTGACGGCTATTATATATAACGGGCGCAGCCATTTTGTACCATCTCGGTGAGTACGCCCTCTGGCGAGCTGGTGGTTACGTAATACTTAACGCGTAACGTCATGGAATGAGCCTTAGAACTAGAGAAACACAATCTACCTGGTTTTTGCGGGATGATAAATAGTCATACATTGCAATGTTCTGTAATAATACACATCCAAGTAAGCCAGCAATAAGTATATCCAGCACTATATATATTATTTTTCAATACAAAATAAAATACCATTGTCAAAGTTGCTACACAACAAGTCGAAACAATTATCAATGTTTTGCCCATGCACTAACCTACGTACTGAAATGATACACGAAGTGTTTTCTTAGTTAATTGGTCTATGCTGTTAGTTGCTTCTACCTGTGATTCCTGATTGGCAGGTGTGTATTGGATTGGGAACCAGACGAGGCAATTAACTGACGCTGTCTAGACACAAAAATACATACAGGTATTGTGGAATATTACCTGTCGCCCCTAAAATTGTAATGGACATGGTTTATTACTGTAAATAGTTCTGTAAAACTATTGAATAAGTAGACTTTTCCAGCTAAAACCACAGAACTGACCAATTATGTAGTCCCAAAGAAAAGAAAATTATCACTTGGGTATCGTGGGTTGTCGTTTTTGCTCTAACGTAGCATATCAATAGGCCTAATAGTATACATTTTTCCTTTGGATTATTAAACAGAGAAAAATATTATAACCCCATTTTGTTCCGTTAATGCAACTTGAAATATATTTAGTTAAATAGTTTATTATATTATTACGTCATTTATGCTGTTTTACAAGTCAGGTTGAACAAAGAGAAGCGCCTTGTCGAAAATTACAGCTTTTGTTTACACTGTACATACAGGAGATGGTCAGGAGCTGACATCACTTCGCCCCAAGCTATCTCACCGGACATCACAAAAACGAAACAAAATGGCTGCCCCCAGTTAGCAGGAATAATCATGTTTTTTTATTAACTCTAAAATTACGCGTTTTTTCATTTGTTAAAGTGTCAGTATGTGTTGGTGGTCCGGGTATGCATCTTTCCAACACATAAGGCTCTTGTCTGAGTTGACCCTACCTTTAAATGGGGAAAAGTAAATAATCCATCAAAAACATTTATTGTAAAATATGAACGAATGAATGATTAACAATTGATTACATATACATACCTCATCACTTTCACCAAAAACATGGCGTCTTTCAGAATGGCCAATGATAACCCAAGTTGCACCTACATCTTTGATCATAGTGACACTGAAATTAAAATAACACCATGGTAAGGCCTAGTGATGGGAATCGGTTGAGATTTTATAATCAGTCATCAGTTATAATCTGTCGGCACCAACCTATCAACTTTGGATTACACAATGGGTTAGTTTTCCATGACCATAAGAAGGCTTTGAATTATAAGGACCATGTACCTATTGTCCTATGCATCCTGCAAATGACTAATTTTACATTTAATAACTATTTAATATCTATTTTCTTTACGTACTCATGAAAACTAACCCAAACCCAAGCATATTTACATCAATTCTAACATCTACATTCGAGGAACAATTACAGTCAACATTTTCCCACACAATCCGATCAATCTTTGATTATAATGGATCATTGGAACATCACTAGTAAGGCCAAACAAAATAAAATTCTGAGATCTGGCCAGCGTGTGCGTCGATTTTGACCCTTGCGCATCTACATGCAAAAAAAAAGTCCCTCTACATGATGTTTATTTATGCCGGGCTTTTCTCACTATGACGTAAAACCATATTTGGAGCCAAAATGCCATCACACATGAATTAGGATGTGCATTCTGATTTCAATTTCCCCTTATTTCTGTATGAAATATACCCACATTTTTTGTGCAATCCATGCTTTAAAAAAAAAAAAGCTGCATCACGGCATCAATTCTGAACCTTTGGTCTGACCAGAGACATACTTTTTGGGGTGTGTGGGGGTGAGGGGTGTGACCTAAGGCATAAAACTTTAGAGACTCGGTGCCAAACTGTACATCAACGCATGACGCACCTTTTGCTGTGACCAGTCAAGCATTGTTAATCCTCGGCCACATTCATTTCAGTAATGCCAGAAAATACTAATTATGACTTTCAATTTAATATAATGACACATTATCAACTACTTAATAATATCACGTTTTAAGTGAAACATACAATTTGTTTGTTTAAATTTCATTGACAAAAGTAGTATTTTATAACGAAACACTACAATCAGAATGAACACAAACATGGCAAAATGTACTGATAAATATTCATTTTGCCTATATTTACCAAACTTCTCCCCTTTCTTCCGGGAAGCGAGAAGTCACTTCTCCTACTTTTTCAATGCTAGATTAGAGCCTGATACAAATCATTTTGCTTTCATTCTCAAGCACAATTACCAGATGTCTGCCACCTCAAACATGGAGCTGCTGTTTAAACAATGTGCTGGGGTGTCTATGCACAAACATTTCTTTCCTTTCCATGTTTCTGTGGCTAAACTTCAGCTGTAAAACAAATCCAGGTGGGGCACTTTTTATCTGCACTAATCATCAAGTCTTGTTTTGAAAAATGTACCATATTAACTGACTGGTGCTTACTCACAGATTTAGAACAGAGTAGTAGTAGATGTTTGATGACACCCCAGCAAGAAAAATATATCGGCAATTGAGTGTTGTATCAAACTACACACAGATTTAGAAATCATTTTTCTACATGCATGTTAATGTAGCAATGATGTCATACTTTCCATTCTTAGTGAGCGACTTTGACCTTTGATGTCGACATGAAATGCAAATGGTCTAAGATAACATCATCTTATTCCTGAATGTGAAGTTTAATGAAAATCCGATGAGAAATGACTTCAGTAGAGCAGTGATGTCCTGTGTCATGTACATATGGGCAGGATGCTAATTGTATATCCCCTCGATGACTCACATTACATGGGAATGATAATTTCAATATTTGTTAAATGACTTGTTTTGTAAGAAATTTCCTAAGTTTGGACGCATGCAAAACATATACTGCAGGGTTTCTGCCAGAGGGTAAAACGGGTATGGTGGCATACCCAAATTTGGGGTTTTTAAAGTTAACCTTATGACAAAATTAATTACTCTTATCATTAATGTATGATTTTCTTAACTCTAACCCTAAACTTAACCAATTTTCTTTCTGGGTGAGGCCCCCTCCCATACCCCCTGTTGACCGTGGCTGCATTCATTTTCCTAGCACCATATCCCAAAATTTCATTCCGGCAGAAACACTGTTCTGGTATGTATTAATTTAAAAAAAACCAAAAAACAAACCCAACAAGATCATACAATTGCGGCTGATAAAGAAGATTAATGTTTTTTAAATAACAAGAATTCTGCGGAATTAAATGTCTTGCCTACTATAGAAAAAATTGGTGCACTATGATAAACATACATAGGTATAAACAAAGTTTCATTGACCCAAGTCTTATATTTTTGTGAGAAACTTATCTAAACACAAAGTTTAATGCAAAACTTTAAAATATGAAAGTTGATATCCTCACGTAATACATTTGTAAAACCCCAGGTATTGAGGACTAGGTATTACTATGTTTCACACCCCTACCAGGGTTCATACACTTAAAGGAAGTCAAATTTCCAGGGGTTTTCAAGCACTTTCCAGGTCAACTTTACCAAAATTCCAAGACCTTACCGAGTTTCCACAGGTCGTTAAACACGCAAGTGCCAACCATCTTTGTGGGTTTACAATACACATGTATATTCATTAACTTGACACGCTCCCTGAACTTGCTAAATACCCAGTGGCAAAAAGTGACAAACTTTCTTTTCCAATATGGCGACACCGTCGCTTGGATCTCGTGGCCGCGTGATCCTCGCATCACAAGATAAAAAACAACAACAAACATTCACACGTCAACTGAGCCGGTAAACATCGATTGGCCGGACGATTGGCATTTGATTGTGCCGCGGAAATGAAACAAATAATTTAATTACATGTTAAATAAAGTAAATAAAGCCTCCGTTTTAGTCGTTTATATTTTATTTGACATCAAATTATCATTTTCAAGGGTTTTCCAGACCGCAAGATGATTTTCAAGGGTATTCAAGCACTGGAATACATTAGTTTATTTTTAAGGGTTTTCAAGGGTTTTCCAGGCGCGTACGAACCCTGCCCTACGGATTGCCAAATTTTTGCTGCGTTTGGTTTACGCTACGATATCGAAACCCCACACTTATTTTGAACATGTTCAAAACAAAAGGTGGCTGGAGCAGTCATCATTACGTATATAGCCGCATGTAATACGTTTTACTACGTACATTACTGTTTCACTATGTTTTAACACTGTAGTAATACCTAGCCCTCAATACCTTAACATTAAAATAAAGAAATTTCATCTGATTTACATGACCAGCTTACTGTGATCTTACCTAATGTCACCAGTAAAGGCGCCTTTGAGCTCCTTGTAACAATTCTGAGCAGATACTGCAACCTTGGGGCTCAATCCTTTCCGGACGTAGTCCAAGTACACAGCTGGTGGAGCAACAATTATATCTAAAACAAACAACAAAAACAAATTATAAGACTCGTTAACATGAGGCAAAACAATGTCATCTGATCATATTTTGTTATTAATCACATTGGGAAGCTTTGCCTGTGGGAAGCGCAAATAAAAGATCCCTTGCTGCTAATCGGAAAGAGTAGCCCATGTAGTGGCGACAAGTGGGTTTCCTCTGAAAATCTGTGTGGTCCTTAACCATATGTCTGACGCCATATAACTGTAAATAAAATGTGTTGAGTGCGTCATTAAATAAAACATTTCTTTCTTTCTTTCTTTCATTGGGAAGCTAGTCAATTCACAAAAAGATGAACAATGACAGGTGGTGTTTCGATTATAAAGTAAATTTTAATATGGTAATATTTTGTTCAGTATCGCGTTGCGATTTGATACGCAAGTTTCAGAGATCGTTACACAATTTTAAAACATTAAACTTGACTAAAAATAATGTTAATCAGATTTTGAAAACAACATGTCTGCAATGGCAAAGTGTTTGCTCACAGTTCAAATAAGTATTATTTTAATTAAATTTTTTTTATCGTCTTTCATTTCCAATAAATGCAGGGCAAGCTCTGGCACTTGCCAAATTCACCAGTTGTGAATTTTGAAAGCAGTTGGCTAATTAATTTTATGTAATAACTGACATTTTTTAGAAAATAACTGTTGATTTCTGCAATTTTTGAAGTTTATAATAGACAATTTGGCGAATTGTTTGCTCACTCAGAACTTGCCCTGAAATGTTTTTAAAAGTAAAAACAACAGGTTTTAAAAAATAATTACTAAACTACCATATTTACTAACAAGGGATGTAGTGTCAGTTATGTCCCTTGTCCGAATTGTTGTACTATGAAGTATTGTTACAAATCAATTCCCATTACTGATAATATTAAAAAACAAAGAAAGAAAAAAGAAATGTTTTATTTAACGACGCACTCAACACATTTTATTTACGGTTATATGGCGTCAGACATATGGTTAAGGACCACACAGATTTTTAGAGGAAACCAGCTGTCACCACTACATGGGCTACTCTTCCGATTGGCAGCAAGGGATCTTTTATTTGCGCTTCCCACAGGCAGGATAGCACAAACCATGGCCTTTGTTGAACCAGTTATGGATCACTGGTCGGTGCAAGTGGTTTACACCTACCCATTGAGCCTTGCGGAGCACTCACTCAGGGTTTGGAGTCGGTATCTGGATTAAAAATCCCATGCCTCGACTGGGATCCGAACCCAGTACCTACCAGCCTGTAGACCGATGGCCTGCCACGGCGCCACCGAGGCCGGTATATTAAAAAACAAATCAAATAGGTACCACTGATATAATCTTGTTAATTAGGTGTATTAGAGGTAAATCATTAAAATGCAGTTTAAATGAAATATGTATTGTGGGCACACAGCCCAGGTTCATTTCGCATAGGGGCATCGGGGTTCTTCGTGTAGCGTTGATACTGGTTAACAACATTTAAGTTTAATGTTTAATCAAACTAAAGCTCTCTGGCATCAGATTTAGGAAAAAAAAAGTGTATTTTAGATACAGTAGCCTGAGACCATTTGGTTGTTAATGATTAACAAAGCATTACATAGAGTTTCCTCTTGCCTTCCTCTACATATCAATATCAATAAGGTGAGGGCTGGAGGTGACTCAAACTATTCATTACCATGTCAAGTTTTAAACTGGAATTCTTAGCAGTTTGTCAGAAAGTCTGTAGCTGAATTAAAGTTCCAGTTAGCTTAACAGCTAAATATGGTGATAGAGCTACAAAGGTCAAGCATTTAAACTGGGTTTTTGTAAAATTTAAATTAAAGGTAGGGTCAACTCAAACAAGAGCCTTATGTGTTGGAAAGATGTATACCTGGACCACCAACACTTTAACAAATGAAAAATATGTAATTTTAGACATGATTATTCTTGCTAACTGGGGGCAGCCATTTTGTTTAGTTTTTGTGACGTCTGGTGGTATAGCTTGGGGTGAAGTGACGTCAGCTCCGTCCATCTCCTCTAGACACAGTGTAAACAAATGCTCTAATTTATGACAAGGCGCTTCACTTTCATCAACCTGACTTGTAAAACAAGTAAACAACATAAATGACTTGATAGTATAATAAACTATTTAACTAAATATATTTCACTTTGCATCAATAGAATGAAATGGAGTTATAGTATTTTTCTTTTTAAAAAATGCCAAAGAAAAAATGCATATTATTAGGCCTATTAGTAGGGTACGTTCGAGCAAAAATGACCACTCACGATACCCAAGTGATACTTTTTTCTTTGGGACGACGTAATTGGTCAGTTTTGTGATTTTAGATAGGAGAGTCTACTTAATCAAGGGTTTTACAGAATTACTTACAGTAATAAAGCAGGACGGCTGATAATGGCCATTATGATTTGAGGTGTATCCATGCAATTATCACACAATACCGTGTGATCTTAATAAAAGAGGCACGTCTTTTTATTGTGTCTAGACACAGTGTCTGGGGACCGTCTAAATATACACCTGCCAATCAGGAACCACAGGTACAGGCCACGGAAAGAAAAAAAACAATTAACCAAGAAAACACTCCGATTATTATTTCAGTTCGTAGGTTAATTTATATACAAAACATAACAGTTATTTCAACACTTTGACAATGGTGGTTTATTTAGTATTGAAAAATAATATATAATTGTTGCTGGCTTACTGGGATGGCTATTATTACAGAACATTGTGATGCATCCACAAAAATCAGGTATGTTTTGTTTCTTCAGTTCGAAGACTAATTCCTGACATGACACATTAGGTATTACGTAACCACCAGCTCGCCAGAGACCATATTTACTGGGATGGTATAAAATGGCTGCGCCCATTATATATAATAGGTGTCACATTTAACCGTTTTATTAATTAACTATACAATTATACTTGTTGATATTAAGCAATAATGTATATTATTTATCGTTGAATATGCCTACCATCCCAAAAGCCTTGCTTAAGTATCCCTTTAATAATCAGGGCTCGCGCTGTCGGTAGCCAAATTAGCCATTGGCTAATTTTTACAAAAAATGGCTAATAAAATTTGCAAGTGGCTGAAATTTTGGCTAAGACATTTTCTGTCTTCTGATGTGAACAAACGGTTACATAATCTATCCGACACCTCAAACATAATAATAATACCAAATATTCAATTAACGTAATGGTGATCTCGCGACAGGTAACAAAAAAATGGTGTCATGTAGAATTCAGCGTAAGCCTTATAATTTTTGCTTATTTTAATAATCACGGTTATTAATGTTAACGGTATGCATTCAACATGTATGACAGCAATGTCTGGAAGATCTGTAACTTGTTATTTTTACTTTGTAAAATCTTTGAACCAAAGTAATAAAAACAGCACGACAAAGTGTGTCAATTTTAATACACATGCCAGTTCAGGGCCGAAAGACATGTAGGCTATCTCAAGGGCAGAGTTCAGCCAGACCGAGCGAAAACAAAACGTTCGCTAGACTGGTTTGTGCGCTTCATGTTAAACCAAATGGACATGACGAATACCAATCAAATAGTTTGTGAACGTTAGGAAGAACGTTCGTTGGATGAACTGAGGACAGCTCTCGGTGCGAATATACGTCATGCTTCAGAGTCAGCCGACACCCATGTGTCAAGAGATATCGTTGCGGACATTAAACAATACGATTACGCAAAAGTAAATCTTGATGTAAATTTGTAGAAAAACAATAGTTGTTCACATCAATGAATACCTAACTGCAGTTTTTGTTTATTCCTTTGTCTTAGTTAATTTCGTACCCATGGTCGAGAGCACGCATGCAGATCCCTATCGCGGGAAATGAACATGCAGTACTTATACAAATTGCTGTTAAATGTACACTGAATAAAAGTAGTTTACAATAATCATATTTGTTAGATAATTTTAGCTATAAATGTGTAAGACTGTGAGGTGACATTTAATAAGTTAGTTGGATTTTAAAACTCAGGAATGTCCCTTTAAACCTTATATGTACATGCAAACGATATCTTAAGTTTAGTGCATGAATGAAACATCACGTATGGGTTGTGTCAAACTAGATTTGCACGAGCGACTCGCGAACAAAACAATCGTTATAGCAATTTGTTAAGGCCTAAGTCTGTTCGTATTCGTCAGTTCCGATAAATGGTATATATCGACAATACAGCTACCGGCAAACATAATTTTCATTTACCAGTGTCGTCATTTAGTGGTCCCTTATTAAGAAAAGCTATGATGCCATCAATAGATTGTTTATCGCCATTCATTTTCCAGTTGCCTCCGACAACAAATTTCCGTTGACTCGCCATATCGTAATCAACACTTTAAAGCAAAAAAATTCAACACTAACAAGTAAATATGACCTTCATAAAAGTAACATTCAAAGGTGAAGGTTGCTTTTCTGTGTTTTAATTTCCTTCAAACGAAAACGAACTGCAACGGAAAAGAAAAAAGAAAAGAAAAGAAAATCGAAAGTATAATTTTGTATGTGGATCATGGTTGTTCTAAGATGTCACATAAAACTTACAACGATGTGAGAAATAATTACCCTACCATTATCAATGAAAAAAAAGTAGATAGATAATCAATTATTTTTGTCAAATTGATGTCATTTACAAATGAACAACTCTTCCACATTTAACTAACATTTATTTACCATGTACATATAACAATAACGAACAATAAAGACTATTACCCCCCCTCCCCCCCGTCCAATAAAAAAACAAAAACAACAACAACAACAACAAAAAAACCCTGAACAAAACCAGCAACAACCCCCCCAAACCCCCCTCCCCCACAAAAAAACACAACCAACAACAACAAAACAAACAACAACAACAAAAACAAAAACAAAAACAACCCCGTATACAACAATCTTGTTTGTTTTTATAGGTATTATGGGTCAGAGGCACGTAGCCCAGTGGTAAAGCGCTCGCTTGATGCGCGGTCAGTTTGGGATCGATCCCCGTCAGTGGGACCATTGGGCTATTTCTCGCTCAAACCAGTGCACCACGACTGGTACATCAAAGGCCGTGGTATGTGCTATGCTGTCTATGGGATGATGCATATAAAAGATCCCTTGCTGCTAATCGAAAAGAGTAACCATATGTCCGACGCCAAATAACCGTAGATGAAATGTGTTGAGTGCGTCGTTAAATGAAATATTTCCTTCCTTCCGTACACCACTGTTTCAGCGGTTCCTGCGATCCAATTCCTTGTAATTAAATGGCTCTGCTCTATGACAACTGATAATGACCCTAGATTTGCTTTTAGCTAAATTGCTTCAAGACCTTTAACTAGGGCCAAAATATTGGACTAAAGTACTTAAGGATCACACTCGACCCGGACCCAAGTACCCGACACTTACACTAGATGATGGAGGAAACGTATTATTATATTTATTTGTTCAAGTCATATCACTAAATCCAATTTTGTGAGAACTAGTATTACTAATTAATTTCCTAAAACAACTACAACACATTATATCCAGCTAGTACATGAGTCTCATTTTCTAATTCTTAAATTCAATTACATGTACATACGTCAGGGACGTAGCTTGCGGGGGTGGGGGGGGGGGGGAGGGGTAAGGAAACAACAACAAAGAAACCATGATAATGGTTCGAGGAAGAAGGAAGGAAATGGTTTATTTAACGACGCACTCAACACATTTTATTTACGGTTATATGTCGTCAGACATTTGGTTAAGGACCACAGATATTGAGAGAGGAAACCCGCTGTCGCCACTTCATGAGCTACGCTTTTTGATTTGCAGCAAGGAATCTTTTATATGCACCATCCCACAGACAGGATAGCACATACCACGGTCTTTGATGTACTAGTCGTGGTGCACTGGCTGAATCGAGAAATAGCCCAATGGGCCCACTGACGGGGATCGATCCCAGACCAACCGCGCATCGAACGAGCGCTTTACCACTGGGCTACGTCCCGTCCTATGGTTTGAGGAGTTTTAGGTATGCACAGAATTCACCTGCGGCTTACCCTCAGAAAAAAATACAAAAAAAAAATACAAAAAAAATACAAAAAATATAATAAAAATACGTATGTACTTTTTTGTTTCACAAAAGTGCATTTTGAATTACCTCAAACTCTAGTATGACCAGAAAAACAATGAACCTGTTTATGTGACCTTGACACTCTTAACGCAGTTAATGAACGGTTTGTTTGACTTCTACTTAATTGCTGATGAATGTTTTAAAAGCAATACTTTTCTGTCTTTGAAGATACTAACACTTTCAAATGATACTGGTATAGATTGATTAACATCGTTATCATCTTATCAAATCGATTTACTTTATAAATTATGCATGTTCTACTACGCTATTACAATATTAGTCTGGTGCACCATTTGCATGTTTCTCTTCTCAATTCTAATTGTGTATAGTTGATATATATATCTAGCTCATGTATGCAGGGCAGTAGCTAGGAGTTTTTGTTTGAGGGGGGGGGGGGGGGCAACTGAGTAGTTAATAGTCTAAAACTCCTTAAACAGTTAAGAAGAGAGTTTTCTTTAAGTTTCTATAATGCTTTCCGGATTTTTTTTCGCCCCTTTCCCCCCTTCTAGCTACGGCCCTGGTGTGTATATGTGCGCGAGTTCTTGGCTTGGTCCAAATATGTGTACTGTATGTTTTATACCCAACCCTGTATTTGTAGTTATGTTTTATGTTTCATTTAAATCTATGCAGTATGTAACACCGTCTCGTAGAGAGGCATTTATAAATTATATAAGCCTACTGCCTGTTTGCAACCTAGGGAGACATCCCAGCATCAACGAGGTCTTAACTACGAGCTACTCTCGGCCTACTAAAATCCAAACCTATACGTAGCTCCCTACCATTCACATTAGAACGACCATCAAAATTGCGCCAAATTTCCTTCATTAAAATGCGCACCATTTCTCTTTGGCTTAATCCTACGGGACATTCCAAATTACATAGCACCATACCATCTTTCACCTGTTACCAGCTACGGTTGGACTGCTGGTGCTCCCTTGCACCTGCCAGTGCAGGCGGTCTCTCCTTCACCTCTCCAACCTTTCCTGTCCTGGACGGAGGAACCGGCCGAGGCCGGTTCTTGTGCCCAAGACAGGCGTGCGCTACAACAGCTTGCTCTCAATGTGCACGTTAACCCTTTTGGAATTGGAATTGGAATTGCTGATCCACAGCCTGTTACCGACTACGGTCGGGCTGCTGGTGCTCCCTTGCACCTGCTAGTGCAGGCGGTTCCTCCTCTGCCCACCCCAACCCTCTCCTGTCCTGGTGACGGAAGAGCCGGCTGAGGCCGGCCCTTGTGCCCAGGACAGGCGTGCGCTACAACAGCTTGCTCTGAATGTACACGTTAAACAATTTTTCTTCCTTCCTTCCTTGCTGATCCACACTCGACCACTGGTCATGCCAGACACTGGGTGTGGGAGAGACGTGCCTGAACCTTAATTGGATAGTAAAAAGTAAAGTTTGTTTTATTTAACGACGCCACTAGAGCACATTGATTTTTTTATCTTATCATCGGCTATTGGACGTCAAACATATGGTCATTCTGACACTGTTTTTAGAGGAAACCCGCTGTCGCCACATAGGCTACTCATTTTACGACAGGCAGCAAGGGATCTTTTATTTGCGCTTCCCACAGGCAGGATAGCACAAACCATGGCCTTTGTTGAACCAGTTATGGATCACTGGTCGGTGCAAGTGGTTTACACCTACCCATTGAGCCTTGCGGAGCACTCACTTTGGAGTCGGTATCTCGATTAAAAATCCCATGCCTCGACTGGGATCCGAACCCAGTACCTACCAGCCTGTAGACCGATGGCCTGCCACGACGCCACCGAGGCCGGTTGCCTTAATTGGATAGAGGTACGTTAATAGAGTTTACTCCGTTTATTTGAATAAATATTGTTTAAAAAAATTAATAACATCGTTTACTGCATGTAATAGAAAACACAAGTCAATAATATCAACACTTTTAATAAACTCGTGTGTTTCGCTATAAAATATATTCATGCAATATACACATCTTGATACATTATACATATACATTATCTGTTTAGAACATTAACTGTATAACTAATGACCACAGAAACAGGACATCCATGAATGATAATGGCTAACATTGTATATGACCTAGATTGGAGGTAGAAACCAATCTTAAATTGAAAAATTGCACTTCACGATTGAAAACGTAACCGGGGTGATATATTTCTAGTGATTGATTAAATTATAAATGTACCAAAACAAGGCTGAACCTAGGAACTATTTTAAGAAGGGGGTCAAGGGCAAAAGGGCAAATGGACCAGCTTCCTGAAAAGGGTACTCCTATAAAAACCGTAAATTGTGAACAAAAAACCAGGTACTTTGGGGTGGGTGGAGGTTGGGGTTGGGACGAGACGTAGCTCAGTGGTACAGCGATCCCCGTCGGTGGGCCCATTGGGCTGTTTCTCGTTCCAGCCAGTGCTCCACAACTGGTGTATCAAAGACCGTGGTATGTACTATCCTGTCTGTGGGATGGTGCATATAAAAGACCCCTTGCTGCTAATCGAAAAAGAGTAGCCCATGAAGTGGCAACAGCGGGTTTCCTCTCTCAGTATCCAATATCTGTGTGGTCTATATAACCAAATGTCCGACGCCATATAACCGTAAATAAAATGTGCTGAGTTCGTCATTAAATGAAACACTTCCTCCCTGCCCAGGTACTTCAATGTTTTAGACGAAATAGGTCGCCATGTCCCCCTTGATCCGCCCTTGTTAAAATATACTCTGGGTTGCAGCTTTAGGTTACACACGTGCAACTCATTGTTTTTCTTCTGGTTACTTTGATGTCTTAATACAGCGACATGAAATAAGCACAATGCCTAGTAGAACCTGAACGTATGATCAAGTATTTGCACTACTCTATGTTGTTAACGGTGTCTGCAGTTCATAGTCCTCCGCGACTGTTTCCGTCTTCACTCTTGTTAGTGTGTCTTCCAGCGCCTCGCCCTTGGTTTCGCGTAAAAGCAGACATACCGCACCGGTCACAAAACTGACCACGCCCATCACAAGGTAGGGCGCCATCAGGTCACGCCCTTGGCCCTGAAATTATTTGGTGTAAATTAAAGGAGATGTATCATAGCTGCATAGCGAACAACATCATTTTTTGTTTTGAAATGTAAAGATAGTACCTTGGACAAAATGGCCATCAAATGTACAACAAACTAATTTTATTATAGATAATAGAGCAGTGGCGGATCTAAGGGGCAACAGGAGCCCACCCCCCATAATTTTGCGACAGTTATATATATATATATATTTTAATTTTTGTTTTACGTTGGGGATCCGAGGAATCACTTCGGGAACGTTTGTCTTCGGCCACATGTCATTGCCCCCATCCCAAATGGACTTTCTGGATCCGCCACTGTAGTGATCGACAGGTTAACTATTGACTCGTCTTGACGTGCTAGTGATCGCACAGGCTATAATTATGTTTCCTTTCTAGAAAGAAGTGTTTTATTTAACGACGCACTCAACACATTTTATTTACGGTTATATGGCGTCAGACATATGGTTAAGGACCACACATATTTTGAGAGGAAACCCGCTGTCGCCACTACATGGGCTACCCTTCCGATTGGCAGCAAGGGATCTTTTATTTGCACTTCCCACAGGCAGGATAGCACAAACCATGGCCTTTGTTGAACCAGTTATGGATCACTGGTCGGTGCAAGTGGTTCACACCTACCCACTGAGCCTTGCGGAGCACTCACTCAGGGTTTGGAGTCGGTATCTGGATTAAAAATCCCATGCCTCGACTGGGATCCGAACCCAGTACCTACCAGCCTGTAGACCGATGGCCTGCCACGACGCCACCGAGGCCGGTGTTTCCTTTCTAGATGCTGTTTCGTTACTAGAATTTTATGTTTACTCTTTTTCTACACACAATTCATCAGTATACTACTGTTTACGACGTGAAAAAGCACATTACAAATTCGACATTTTCGAATTATTTATGCAAATATGTGTAGGACAGATTAATTTGTAGCTATTTATAAAAAAATAAATATAAAAATACCGACATATAGTACTTGCAAATAAGATATAGCACTTTAAAAGACAATAACTATATAGCTCATGTATTCTGGAATTCCACCGGAGACAACACTGTAGCGAATCAAATACTTCTGTATGATATTTCAAGGTAAGCAGAACGCAGTAACTGCAATAGCTACTCTGATAGGTAATATTATGTGATATTATTTATTCACGCAAATACTATATATTATCTATTCCCAATAAATTTATATTTTTAACATTTAGTGTAAAATTGTTATGATGTGTTATTGTAGCCTAGTCATTGAAAGCAATGTACAGCTCAGGTTTTGTTCCTAATAAAATCATTGTGTAAAAACTAGCCTAATAATATTAAATATCCTGTCACTTCGTTTTCTTGCAAGTATATTAAATGCAAGGGTCCATTCTGTTTATATGTGCAGAAAATCCATTTGGGGGGGGGGGGGGGGGGGGGGGGGGGGGAGGGCAGTGACATAAGGTGGAATGCCAAGGGAACTTTGGGGGAAGTCTAGAGGGGGATCGTAAAAAAAGAAAAAAGAAAATTAACATATAATAAAATTATAACTATCGTAAAATTAAGAGGGGGGGGGGGGCGGGCCCCTGGGGCCCCCTATATCCGCCTCTGATGTAGACTGCCTAAATGCATTAATTTTAAAGTTTATTGAAATACATTGATATAGTATCGACAATCGGAATTGATTGGTCTAGGTGACCACGTAACTCATTATTTTTAGTCCTTTTGAAAATAGAATTATCTCCCCTACACCATTTACGTTTTATAAGTTTTGTATGCGTCACTTACGAGAGCCAGCACTTGTGAAGATATAATTCCACCAACTCTGGCTCCCGAGCTACAAGCCGACATTCCCAGATTTCTGAAAAATAGAATAAGGAAAAAAATTGATTTGACAAATCTTAAAACATTTTATTAAATATGTGTGCCATACCTAACCTACCATAACCTCGGCTATTTGGGTTGTCTGTTTTGCACAGGGGTTAGTGGTTCATTATTGGCTTTAAACGTTCCCATTGAGCTACCAAAACTCGCTCTCGGTGGAAGCCGGCACTAAGATGCGAACCCAATACCTGTCAACCATACAGCCGATAACGTAGCCACTACAAGACCGGGATGAAATCAGATTTGTAGTTGTAAAACGGCTATGACGAAAACAAAATACATTTAACAGATTTTGTATAACTGGATGTATTTTGGATGGCAATAAATAACCTCAAAATTGTATACATAACAAGGCTATCGGGTGTTTTATAGCAACCTCACACAAGCGATTGCAATGACAACTGAAAATTGGGTTCTGCATTTTCAGTGCTTCCTGTGACCCGATAACCCCTACATGACAATTCGAAGAGTTATTATGTCACTGCCTGATAACACCTCCGTTGCTAGCATGATAACCTTGGCGTTGCTATATGTTATCAGGCTACTAGGAAATGAATTCTGCGCATGACAGTGGGTTAGCACGTTATTAGGAAAGATGTTCTGCGCACAACGGATGTTTGCTAAATTTTCAGGTAAGTCGTTTCCTCATTTTTGAAACATCCATTTACAGCAGTGATTGGTGAACAGCATATATAAATATAACTTCCCGTAACATCAAACTACCTTTTAATTTTTCAATTCTCCATTCTTTGCTCAGCGTTTGAATTAAACATGGTTATTTGGTTCGGCTCGATAACGGTGTAACAGCCTGTTGCACCGTTATATAAATCTCGCCAAATAACCACGATATCAAAACGTAGTAACCTGATATGATAGTTGCAGTAGGACGCACGCAGTACACACTCTCACCCGAGGACCGTGGGATACTGTTCACCCGAGAACACCTCCAGCCCGTGCCAGGCTAAAATGAATAAACGTTTAGTAGTACACACTCTCACCTGAGAACACCTCCAACCCGTGCCAGGCTAAAATGAGTAAACGTTTAGTAGTACACACTCTCACCTGAGAACACCTCCAACCCGTGCCAGGCTATAATGAGTAACCTGATATGATAGCTGCAGTAGGACGCACGCAGTACACACTCTCACCCGAGGACCGTGGGATACTGTTCACCCAAGAACACCTCCAGCCCGTGCCAGGCTATAATGAGTAAACGTTTAGTAGTACACACTCTCACCTGAGAACACCTCCAACCCGTGTCAGGCTATAATGGGTAAACGTTTAGTAGTACACACTCTCACCTGAGAACACCTCCAACCCGTGCCAGGCTATAATGAGTAAACGTTTAGTAGTACACACTCTCACCTGAGAACACCTCCAACCCGTATCAGGCTATAATGAGTAAACGTTTAGTAGTACACACTCTCACCTGAGAACACCTCCAACCCGTATCAGGCTATAATGAGTAAACGTTTAGTAGTACACACTCTCACCTGAGAACACCTCCAACCCGTGCCAGGCTATAATGAGTAAACGTTTAGTAGTACCGTGGGACACTCTCACCTAAGAACACCTCCAACCCGTGCCAGGCTATAATGAGTAAACGTTTAGTAGTACACACTCTCACCTGAGAACACCTCCAACCCGTGCCAGGCTATAATGAGTAAACGTTTAGTAGTACACACTCTCACCTGAGAACACCTCCAACCCGTATCAGGCTATAATGAGTAAACGTTTAGTCCGTGCCAGGCTATAATGAAGGAAGGAAGGAAATGTTTTACATGTATTTAACGACGCACTCAACACATTTTATTTACGGTTATATGGCGTCAGACATATGGTTACGGGCCACACATAATGAGTAAACGTTTAGTAGTATACGCTCTCACCTGAGAACCGTGGGGTACTGTTCTGCCGAGAACACCTCCAGTCCGTGCCAGGCTATAATGAGTAAACTTTTAGCGAGAATGGCCAGCACTGTGATGAGGACACCCTCGATTTCTGACGGCACTGAAAGAATAGATCAAAACAATTATACAATAAGAATATATATATATATATATATATATATATATATAGTAATATATTTGTTATCACTATTGGACATAAAGTGCTCAACACAATGTTAGTGGAGCAGGTACACTAAATTTTTAGTATTCACTAATAACTCATTACTCGGAGTTTCAGGCTCCTCGCCTTCATCAGATGAGTGTTTATAATTGTGACAGTTAAGGTGACGTCACGCTGTGTGTACGCGGCGGTGCGCTCCTGACGTCATGGCACGTCAGTCGTGAGACTCTCGGCTTGTTGCTGTGGCGGCATTTTGATATGAGTTCTGTCCTTTTGTTGAGTAGCTTGTCTCCTTTTTCAAATAGTATTGAGAGCTTCTCCTCGATGCACAGGTTGCATTGTCCCGAGCTGCGTTTCCGTGTGTCCGATTTCCTGACGATTTCCCAATTGATGTGATAGGCGGTTTTTTTTCGTTTGAGTTCCCAGATGTATTTTGACAGTTCTGTCTCTTTTTCATAGCGTTCATATTTGAAAGATTTAGTGTGGTTGTTAAACCTCTCCTTGAATGTACCTCCAGCAAGACCTATGTATGATCTGACAGTCTTACCAGATGCCACGTTTGCCCGGTATACGAGGGAGCTAGTTTGGCAGTTGCCGTTCAGGGGGCATTCGTTCTTCTGTCTGCAGTTACAAGGCTTTTTTTGTGCGGGATCGGTTGAGCTCTGGGTGATTTTCGTGTTGTGGCTTTTGATTATTGCTCCGAAGTTTTTCATGCAGCTGTAGCTGATTTTCAGGTTGTTTCTGTTGAACAATGTGTGGTACTTGTGATTACTTGGGAAATGCTTGGATATCAATTTGATGAACACGCTACCGACGTTTGTCTTCACATTCTTGCTGAATGGGGGGTTGAACCATGTCATTTTTCTGGGTCTTTTCCAGTACAAACATGCAGACGACCAAACAATCGAAGATATCAACACAGAGTTCGAGTACGTCAGCAATGCCCTAGGAATACGTGACAGAATAGACAAGATGGCAGAGACCCGAGCATTCATCACCTTGAAAGATCATAAGGACAATTTTGCCACTAATCCAAGTTGCAGACTCATCAATCCAGCAAAAAGCGAAATCGGTAGGATCAGCAAAATTATGTTAGACCGAATAAACAGTGAAACACGACTCAAGACGCAAATGAACCAATGGAGAAACACTTCCGCTGTACTTGAATGGTTCTCAGCTCTGCATGATAAAAAAGAACTATCCTTCCTCGTATTCGACATTGTGGACTTCTACCCTTCCATAACACCTGAACTACTCGACAAGGCATTGAAATGGGCGAAGAAATATACAGTCATCCCAGATATAGAATACACAACTATCATGCATGCAAGAAAATCACTACTTTTTGACAACAAAGAACAGCCATGGGTGAAAAATTACACTCCCAATGCATTCGACGTCACCATGGGCGGATATGATGGAGCGGAAGTGTGCGAACTAGTAGGACTCCTCATCCTACACACAATTCAAACAAATACCCCCGACATGAACGTCGGACTGTACAGAGATGACGGTCTAGCAGTTCTACGCAGAAGTTCAGGAAGCCAAGCAGACAGAATGAGGAAAATGCTCATCAAAATATTCAAAGATCTTGGCCTAAAGATCACCATCCAGACCAACCTGAAAATAGTCAACTATCTGGACATCACCCTGAACCTTGAAACTGACTGCCACAAACCCTACAGGAAACCCAACAACGAACCCGTTTACATCAACGTCAGCTCAAACCACCCACCCGCAATCACGAAGCAAATACCAAAATCAATCGGCAAACGAATTTCCCTTCTGTCTTCCCATGAAGACTACTTCGCGGAAGCTGCACTAGGGTACAGCAAAGCGCTGAGGGCAAGTGGCTACACAGTAAACATCCAATACGACCCGCCTAAACATAGAGAACAACCAGACACAAAGAAAAGGAAAAGACCCAGAAAAATGACATGGTTCAACCCCCCATTCAGCAAGAATGTGAAGACAAACGTCGGTAGCGTGTTCATCAAATTGATATCCAAGCATTTCCCAAGTAATCACAAGTACCACACATTGTTCAACAGAAACAACCTGAAAATCAGCTACAGCTGCATGAAAAACTTCGGAGCAATAATCAAAAGCCACAACACGAAAATCACCCAGAGCTCAACCGATCCCGCACAAAAAAAGCCTTGTAACTGCAGACAGAAGAACGAATGCCCCCTGAACGGCAACTGCCAAACTAGCTCCCTCGTATACCGGGCAAACGTGGCATCTGGTAAGACTGTCAGATCATACATAGGTCTTGCTGGAGGTACATTCAAGGAGAGGTTTAACAACCACACTAAATCTTTCAAATATGAACGCTATGAAAAAGAGACAGAACTGTCAAAATACATCTGGGAACTCAAACGAAAAAAAACCGCCTATCACATCAATTGGGAAATCGTCAGGAAATCGGACACACGGAAACGCAGCTCGGGACAATGCAACCTGTGCATCGAGGAGAAGCTCTCAATACTATTTGAAAAAGGAGACAAGCTACTCAACAAAAGGACAGAACTCATATCAAAATGCCGCCACAGCAACAAGCCGAGAGTCTCACGACTGACGTGCCATGACGTCAGGAGCGCACCGCCGCGTACACACAGCGTGACGTCACCTTAACTGTCACAATTATAAACACTCATCTGATGAAGGCGAGGAGCCTGAAACTCCGAGTAATGAGTTATTAGTGAATACTAAAAATTTAGTATATATATATATATATATATATATACAGTGAAACCCCTGTATACCGGACACCCTTGGGACCAATAAAAATGTCCGGTATTAACAGGGATCCGGTTTAGAGAGGTTCAATTATGTACTCGTTTTTAAAAAGGACTCTGAAAAAACTTCAATTTTGAGGGTATTCCGGCCATCATCAGACCAACCAAGTAGAGTGGCCAAATCATGATATAATTTAAGTGTGTGCCTTTATTCAACAGGGGTGCGGGGACGGGATGTAGCCCTATGGTAGAGTGCTCGCTCGATGCACGGTCGGTCTGGGATCGATCCCCGTGGGTGGGCCCACTGGACTATTTCTCGTTCCAGCCAGTGCACCACGACTGGCATATCAAAGGCCGTGGTATGTACTACCCTGTCTGTGGGATGGTGCATATAAAAGATCCCTAGCTGCAAATCGAAAAGAGTAGCCCATGAAGTGGCGACAGCGGATTTCCTCTCTCAATATCTGTGTGGTCCGTAACCATATGTCTGACGCCATATAACCGTAAATAAAATGTGTTGAGTGCGTCGTTAAATAAAAAAAAGAGTTCCTTCTTTATTCAACAGGGACTAGCGGGGAGGTAAGTACCCCTATTTGTCTAGCTAGGAAAGACCCTGTATTACTGTACATGTGGGCTGATTCTTTTCTTTTCCCTATTTTAAACTAGATTTGGCCAGATCCATTTTAGGTGCAAGCACGCTATTATGATCACAGAACAAAAAACAGTGTATATTATCTTGGACTTATCCATTATCAGTTAAAATGGTCTACGTCTCAATAGCAGATTGATGTTTTAAAAAACAACAAAAACAAAAACAAAACCCAACCCCAAAACATTTAGCAACAGACAATTTACACATACTACGGCATTTGGAATATGAGACGTGAAGTTGTTTAAATGTATTTTCCAACGGACAGATTGAAACACATTACGGTCTTTGGTATACAAGTCGCAGTGTAGCGTTGTTAACGTCTGCAACACTCGGTACGTACTGACGGTCTTCTAGTACAAGCCGAGTCCAATATGGTACTGACGTACTGAGAATCGGTGGCTAACCCACTGGCGCAACCAGAGGGGGTCCTTGGGTCTGTGCCACTTCCCAAACGCAGCAGTCTACATGAGTACCCCATCCATAACCGAACAGGAAAAGCGAGTATTTCTCTGGGAAAAGATTATCATGCAAATTTAATTCTGATGCCATAGTAATATGTCAACCCAAGCGCCTTTACTACATCAGTAGTTTAAGTGTTGCACAGCAGTAGTTTGGCCAAAATGGATGAAACATTATGTTGTTGTTGTTGTTGGTTTGGGTGTGGTTTTTTTTGTTTTTTTTTACAATATTTATTTTTAATGGGTAAGGATAAAACGCCTAAATGTCTTTTTGCGCCCTTCAGTTAAATTGTCCTTCAGATGAAAGCTTAATACTTGAAAATGGCTTGACCATATTGCTACTTAGACCTGTTACGTATTTACAATTTCATTGGTGGTACTCACCAGCCCACAACAGCAAGAAGACCCTCCCCCGTAAAGAAACAAACAACCCACACACATCAGATGTAAGTTAGAGTCTGCATTTAAACGAAAACTGGAACATAAATAAGAAATTATCCACCCTATTACACATATCTTAATGCTATATAAGCTGTTGATTTTATAATATAATGCTTCATGTTTGTGTAAAGTTTATAAACATATATGGGTAATTTACCACTAGTTAACTTATACTAAAAACAATTTACTTTTCTGTCACTTAAGCATTCCGTAAAGATCTGTTGTAAAACAATATTGATAAAAATCACTGCTCGTAGTATAAGTACTGGAAAGTGTGTTGACGTGAACTTAGATCTATCAATTATTAACACTGTATTTGACGGCCTGAAAGCGTCTTAACATACCCATTAGTATGGATAATTAAACATAGTCAAAATATTTGTATAACTGTTTTTAAATGCTTGTTATTCACCCAAGCATAAATACCTGACTATTTTGATTATTTTGGTTGCAAAAACATAAATATAACAAAATATAATAGTAATAATAATAACATCATTATTATTGTATAATCTCTGGAAAACAGCATGTTGCAAGGCCAACTATTTCAGGGAAAGAGGCACAGGTAAGGCAATTCAGATCACTCACTGGTCATTGTTGTTTCCCGTTGTCATTTAACAAACCAAATAGAACAACAAATCTGAGCAATTTATCCCCTTATAGTTTAAAGAGGCCAGGGGTCAAAGGGTTGACTCCAAAAGTATCTAACGAACAAAAGCCATTTTTGTTAAGTGTATCTAAGGAGTAAACATTAATTGTTTCAAAAGAATAGATCTAACGAGCTTCAAAACGTACCTAACGAACAAAAGCAAGTTGTTTCAAAACGCATTTAAAGAGCAAAGGCGAGTTCTTTCAAAACGCATTTAAAGAGCAAAGGCGAGTTCTTTCAAAACGTATCAAACGAGTAAAAGCGAATTCTTTCAAAACGTAGTTGGCGAGCAAACGACAATTGTTTCAAACGTATCTAAGAAGCAAAAACGAATTGTTCAAAATGTATCTCACGAGCAAAAGCGAGTTACTTGAAAAGTTTATCTAACGAGCAAAAAGCCAGTTGTCTCAAAACGTACCTACCGAGCAAACACGAGTAGTTTCAAAAAAGTACCTAACGAGCAAAAACGAGTTGGATACGATTTTAAATAACTTGTAAGATATAGGTATCCCATGACCGCTGGCTGTGGAAACGGCGTAACACATTTGATACTTCTGAATTACATTTTTCAGGGGAAAGTCGCTACAGTTTTCATTAGCATCATCGTGTTTGATTGCTTATATCGATCAGTTACTTACCATACACTACAGCGATCGCCAACACAAAACAGGATACACTTGTCCCACAAAATGCCACTGCGCATGTCCATCGTCGACCAATACTTAAAACAGACAAAAAAAGTAATATATGCCTAGCTTACAAAAATGAATTCTATAATGCGAATGACCTCTGCAATTTTCAGTTTTTTAAGGTCATATAATAAAGCAAATAGAACAATTGTTCTGAGCAATTATGTGGTGGTGTTGTCCCCAGAGAGGTTTTAAAGTCGCTGATCCTAGTTTCAGCCCTTGAAAATGGACACCAAATTTGGTTATCTTACACACCTGTAATACATATGGATACAGATACAATAGAGTGAAGCGAGAGTCTGTGACGTTCAAATAAGGAACTAATGTAACCAAAACATTAACCCAAACTCAATTTCAACACAAATCTCATTAGAGGTTTTAACCAATACCCCAATTCGTCCTGTTGTGTATCGGGTTTTAATAAATAAACAACGTACAATGGGATTTTAAAACAGACAGAAAAACGTACCAGCTCGTTATGACAACCACCAACATAAGGGCAGGGAATTCAGTAACCTGCATTAACAACATGTTCACGTAGAAATTCCCAGACAAATCGGCGACACCAAAACTGATTGCGTAAAACACAATGGAGCTAGAAGCCCTGTAAACAAAAGCAAAACAAAAACAAACAAACAAACAAACAAACAAACAATAACGACAAGAGAGAGAGAGAGAGAGAGAGAGAGAGAGAGAGAGAGAGAGAGAGAGAGAGAGAGAGAGAGAGAGAGAGACACAGACAGAGAGAGAGAGACACACACACACACACAGAGAGAGAGAGAGAGAGAGAGAGAGAGAGAGAGAGAGAGAGAGAGAGAGAGAGAGAGAGAGAGAGATAGCTGTTCGTGATGCTCAATCAATGGTCATTGTGATATATTAAGTATTCATCAACCTACCAACTGAAACACACGATGAGTGTAGTTTTGACCAACAACTTTGTTTTGAACAGGTCTAGATAACGATGAATCTCGTTTCATTTTGTCAATGTCTATATAGCCATTTTAAACAGGAACAGTACCTTTAAGGAGAGTTAAGCATTCGTCAACCTACCAAATGAAGCAAAGAATGAGTGTAGTGTTGACCAACTGCTTGGTTCTGAACAGATCTAAGTAACAATTCCGTTTCAATTTTGTGTCTATATAGACATAGTGAACAGGAACAGTACCTTTTAGGAAAGTTAAGTATTCATCAACCTACCATCTGAAACACAAGATGAATGTAGTGTTGACCAGCATCTTGGTTCTGAAAAAGTCTAGGTAATCGTGAATCCAGTTTTCCTTGTTCAGTGTCTCATTGTTTTGAATAGGAACAATACGTTTAAGCAGAGGTAAGTATTCAACCTACCTTGTTCAGTGTCTATATAGACATTTTGAACAGGAACAGTACCTTCAAGAAAGAGTCAAGTATTCATCAACGTACCAACTGAAGCACAGGATGAGTGTAGTTTTGACCAACTGCTTGCTTCTGAACAGGTCTAGGTAATAGTAAATCAAGTTTTAATTGTTCAATGGAGAAGTAAGTATTCATCAACCTACCAACTGAAGCAAAGGATGAGTGTAGTTTTGACCAACTGCTTGCTTCTGAACAGGTCTAGGTAATAGTAAATCAAGTTTTAATTGTTCAATGGAGAAGTAAGTATTCATCAACCTACCAACTGAAGCACAGGATGAGTGTAGTTTTGACCAACTGCTTGCTTCTGAACAGGTCTAGGTAATAGTAAATCAAGTTTTAATTGTTCAATGGAGAAGTAAGTATTCATCAACCTACCAACTGAAGCACAGGATGAGTGTAGTTTTGACCAACTGCTTGCTTCTGAACAGGTCTAGGTAATAGTAAATCAAGTTTTAATTGTTCAATGGAGAAGTAAGTATTCATCAACCTACCAACTGAAGCACAGGATGAGTGTAGTTTTGACCAACTGCTTGCTTCTGAACAGGTCTAGATAATAGTAAATCAAGTTTTAATTGTTCAATGGAGAAGTAAGTATTCATCAACGTACCAACTGAAGCAAAGGATGAGTGTAGTTTTGACCAACTGCCTGTTTCTGAACAGGTCTAGGTAATAGTAAATCAAGTTTTAATTGTTCAATGGAGAAGTAAGTATTCATCAACGTACCAACTGAAGCAAAGGATGAGTGTAGTTTTGACCAACTGCCTGGTTCTGAACAGGTCTAGGTAGCTGTACGTCATCAGCATGGCGTGGTTTCTCTGCTCTTCCGCTGCGATTTTCTCCAGTATCGTAGTGTCCGGTTCGGGCCGTCCGTTGATCCGGGCAATTCGTGTGACGAGCGCCTTGGCCTCGGATACCCTGCCCTTCACTGCCAGCCATCGAATGCTCTCTGGCATAAAACTGGAAACAAAGCGACGAGTCAAAGTAAAACCTGGCCTGGGCTTATAAAACGCATAGTGTGTAGACTCAAAACTGTACATAATAGAGTCTGATACTTTAACGCCATGGCCACGTCGTTCAAATTGTATACATGTGACGTCATTATATATTTTGAGTCTAGACTCTAAAGTTTTTTAAAGCATGGTTCCTGGTTTTCATAAAATCTGTAACGGGCGTACACCGACACAGATCGACGCAGACGTTCTGCGACAGACCTACACTATCCCGATTCGACGCCAATCCATTACAAATCGACGCAAAAAATGCACAATGCTACTGCGTTTCCATAATGTTTTCTATGATCTACGCCAGTCTGCTTCAATCTATGTTGGTCTGCGACGTTACAAATTTTAGGGAAACCAAGCTTAGATGATACTTTCATACCCAGGCTCGTAAGAACGGTATCTGAAAGAATTGGTGAAGGCACAAGCACATATTTTATTTATTATTATTATTTTTTGAAATCTATGGATGGCTCCAAACACGATTTTGTTTTTACATTTGGAGAAAAACAACAGTGTGTTGGATGGGCAAATGCTAATAGGTTTCTACAATCCTATCTATAACTCTACTTTTAAAATCAAGAAAATTTTCTGACGTTCTAGAATATGACACCAGTTTAACATGAACGTAAACAGATACATATGTTGGTTGTTTAACACATCAACACTTACTTAAAGCCAGAAGATAGGATACAATTATCATCTTATAATGTTTTTTTTATTGTTGTAACCTTCTTCGGATTAGGAGGCGCGACATAGCCCAGTAGTAAAGCGTTCGCTTGATGCGCGATCGGTCTAAGATCGATCCCCGTCGGTGGACCCATTAGGCTATTTCTCGTTCCACCTGCACAACTGGTGTAACAAATGTCGTGGTATTTATTATCCTGTCTGTGGGATGATGCATATAAAAGATCCTTTGCTGCTAATCGAAAAGAGTAGTCCATGAAGTGGCGATAACGGGTTTCCTCTCTCAATATCTGTGTGGTCCTTAAGCATTATGTCTGACGCCATATAACCGTAAATAAAATGTGTTGAGTGCGTCGTTAAATAAAAACATTTCTTTGCTTTCCTTCCTTCAGATCGTGTCCATACCTGTGTTAAACGTGAAGGTCATAAAATTATGCAAATGACGTTTTCTTCTATTAGTGTTCCACTAAAATATACATTAATCTGAACAATAACAATATATTTACTACGCCAGCTCCTCATACGTTGTCCAACAATAATTTCATATTGACTGTCACTAGTAGTATGATGCTTCTACGTTTTGCTCTGTTGGAACTTAGTTGGGTGGGGGCAGGAGAAGAAGTACAAGAAGGAAAGAAAGGAATGTTTTATTTAACGACGCACTCGACACATTTTATTTACGGTTATATGGTGTCAGACATATGGTTAAAGACCACACATATATTGAGAGAAGAAACCCGCTGTCGCCACTTCATGGGCTACTCTTTTCGATTAGCAGCAAGGGATCTTTTATATGCACCATCCCACAGACAGAATAGCACATACCACGGCCTTTGATATACCAGTCGTGGTGCACTGGCTGGAACGAAAGTACGAGAAGGTGTCACTACTATATTATATTCTGAAGACAATACATATTTAAAACTTATAATATAAAACAAATTAATTAAAAAGAAAAAAAGGAAAAAGAAAAGAAGTAAATGAAGAAGACAGAAAAGATAAAGTTGCAGTAACTCACAAACATCCTATGACGTAGGGCAGTGAGATGACAGCGCCCGCTATGTGGAGGTGGATGAAGTTAGGAGACAGCCAGAACATCAGACACGCCAGGATAACGCCAACCGGAAACGCCGGAATGACAACCAGGCCAACGCGCCACTTCCGGTTGACGAATTCCAGTTGATAAATGTAGTTTATTGCTTGCATGGCGCCAGCGGCCACCCCTAGAACGACCCTGGAAGTAATTAATGTCTAAAGTACGAAACGGTCTATTTAAACAACTTTCTGTTAATTACAGCTAGGCCCTATACACCCTTAGAATGACGCTGGAAGTAATCAATGTGCAAAATACGAAACAGTCTAGATAGATACAAGTAATAATGTATATGGTACGGGCTAGATAGATACAAGTAATAATGTATATGGTACGGGCTAGATAGACACAACTAATAATGTATATGGTACGGGCTAGATAGATACAAGTAATAATGTACATGGTACGGGCTAGATAGGTACAAGTAATAATGTATATGGTACGTGCTAGATAAATACAAGTAATGATGTATATGGTACGGGCTAGACAGATACAACTAATAATGTATATGGTACGGGCTAGATAGATACAAGTAATAATGTATATGGTACGGGCTAGATAGATACAACTAATAATGTATATGGTACGGGCTAGATAGATACAAGTAATAATGTATATGGTACGGGCTAGATAGACACAACTAATAATGTATATGGTACGGGCTAGATAGATACAAGTAATAATGTACATGGTACGGGCTAGATAGGTACAAGTAATAATGTATATGGTACGTGCTAGATAGATACAAGTAATGATGTACATGGTACGGGCTAGATAGATACAACTAATAAATATGGTACGGGCTAGATATATACAAGTAATAATGTATATGGTACGGGCTAGATAGATACAAGTAATAATGTATATGGTACGGGCTAGATAGACACAACTAATAATGTATATGGTACGGGCTAGATAGATACAAGTATTAATGTATATGGTATCTGCTAACAATGTATGTGGTACCAGTACTTGCCTAAGTCCCGTAAACATCACCCACGACGTGGAGAAGACGCTGACGACGTTTCCAATGCACGTGACGACGATAGCGGCGACGATGACGTTCTTCCTGCCGTACGCCCCAGCGACCTGCCCGGCGACCACGGCCCCGAGCAGAACCCCGCCCATCTGTACAGCGATAATAAACCCCGTGATCCATCGTTTCTCGCAGACCAGGCCCCACTGGAAATAGGTTAATTAGGTCATCACATGTTAATTAGGTCATCACATGTTAATTAGGTAACGAACCTTGTTACAAGCGATAATAAAGCCAGAGATCCACCGCTTCTCGCAGACCAGACCCGAATGAAATAGGTCATCACATGTTAATTAGATATAGCCTTGTTACAAGCGATAATAAACCACGTAATCCAACGCTTCTCGCAATCCAGGCCCAACTGGAAATAGGTCATCACATGTTAAATAGGTCAACACATGTTAATTAGGTCATCACATGTTAATTAGGTAACGAACCTTGTTACAAGCGATAATAAAGCCAGAGATCCACCGCTTCTCGCAGACCAGACCCGAATGAAATAGGTCATCACATGTTAATTAGGTAACTAGCCTTGTTACAAGCGATAATAAACCTCGTGATCCAACGCTTCTCGCAATCCAGGCCCAGCTGTAGATAGGTCATCACATGTTAATTAGGACATCACATGTTAATTAGGTCATTGCATATTAAATAGGTCACCACATGTTAATTAGGTCATCACATGTTAATTAGATAACGAGCCTTGTTACAAGCGATAATAAAGCCAGTGATCCACTGTTTCTCGCAGACCAGACCCCATTGGAAATAGGTCACCACATGTTAATTAGGTCACCACATGTTAATTAGGTCATCACATGTTAATTAGGTAACGAGCCTTGTTACAAGCGATAATAAAGCCAGTGATCCACTGTTTCTCGCAGACCAGACCAGACCCGAATGAAATAGGTCACCACATGTTAATTAGGTCACCACATGCTAATTAGGTCATCACATGTTAATTAGGTAACGAGCCTTGTTACAAGCGATAATAAAGCCAGTGATCCACTGTTTCTCGCAGACCAGACCCGAATGAAATAGGTCACCACATGTTAATTAGGTCATCACATGTTAATTAGGTAACGAGCCTTGTTACAAGCGATAATAAAGCCAGTGATCCACTGTTTCTCGCAGACCAGACCCGAATGAAATAGGTCACCACATGTTAATTAGGTCATCACATGTTAATTAGGTAACGAGCCTTGTTACAAGCGATAATAAAGCCAGTGATCCACTGTTTCTCGCAGACCAAACCCGAATGAAATAGGTCACCACATGTTAATTAGGTCATCACATGTTAATTAGGTAACGAGCCTTGTTACAAGCGATAATAAAGCCAGTGATCCACTGTTTCTCGCAGACCAGACCCGTTGAAATAGGTCACCACATGTTAATTAGGACATCACATGTTAATTAGGTAACGAGCCTTGTTACAAGCGATAATAAAGCCAGTGATCCACTGTTTCTCGCAGACCAGACCCGAATGAAATAGGTCACCACATGTTAATTAGGACATCACATGTTAATTAGGTAACGAGCCTTGTTACAAGCGATAATAAAGCCAGTGATCCACTGTTTCTCGCAGACCAGACCCGAATGAAATAGGTCACCACATGTTAATTAGGTCATCACATGTTAATTAGGTCACCACATGTTAATTAGGTCATCACATGTTAATTAGGTAACGAGCCTTGTTACAAGCGATAATAAAGCCAGTGATCCACTGTTTCTCGCAGACCAGACCCCACTGGAAATAGGTAATTAATTTATACCTTTTGTCGTGCTTATAACCAATTAGATTCCAAGCCGCTGTCCTGGCAGCACACCTCTTCTATCCGGACCGTCCGTCCAGGGCCCCGTTCCACGAAGCGATCTTAGCCCTAAGATCAACTTAAGTGCATTGAGTAGTTATGCGCTTAAGGTAATCTTAGGGCTAAGATCGCTTCGTGGAACGGGGCCCAGGACAGCAGATTAGTGATAGTAAGAGAAAAGTCTGGGAATAATCCATTACAAGTTAATTAGGTACCTAGCCTTGTTATAAGTTAATTGGTTACCCAACATTGATATACCCATTGTTTTTTATTTACATATTAATAAAGCATCCAGTGTGCGTTTAGCGTCCATGCGTATAATGTATATATGTATGGTGTACGCGCGTGTGTGTAATTGTGTGTGTGCGCGCGTAAACGTGCATGTGTGTAGTGTTTGTGTGTTTGAATATGGCTTTGTGTGTATATACGTGCATATGTGTATACGTGTATGTGTGTACGTATACATATTTGTGTGCGTGTGTGTGCGTATGTGTATACTTTCATTTATCGCATTTCTTATTTTTGAATAAATCTATACGAATGTAAAATAATACTCTACAAATGTAAACGAAATTATATAATTATCTATAATATAATAGGCAAGGCCACTTTAACAATTTACAATCGTTCTGGCCGATTCTCCTCTTTTCATATGTACTGCCGACGGCCTTTTTGTACTTACCCGACACCACACTTCACAAGGATCATTTTACGCTCAAGTCCATCGACTTCTGTACAATCATCATGCTAAATATTGCGTTCAACAGCAATGGAAGCCGCCATCTTTGCCATTTAATTTGATAGAAGTGGCTATGGGCTGAACGGGTTATATCTAGTATAAATACAAAAACCATACAAACCTACCTGACTCACAGCTGTAATCATTTCCTCATCAAATTTTCGGATTCCACAGATACTGGTATTTTTTAAACATTTGCCAGCTGTCTCATTGGTCGACGTCCAGTTTGAGCTTGCGTCACGTGACAGGCAGAACCAATCAGGTTCAATTCCGGCGAAGGCCATCATCAATAAGCTCCACGAGATGGGTATTTTCATGGTGGACAAGAAGAGGACAAAGAGTCGCTGAAAGCGGCCGAAACCTCCGAGCTCATCGATCAGATTCTCAATATGCATGGTGATCACCGGGCGAACACCTCCACCTATAGGAATTAGAAACATGTAATAACAATGACCATCAAGGAACTCCATGAAAGGACAGGCATGCAGCGCATCTCTCTCTCTATCTCTCGAGGTTAAACGCTGCAGATGGAAATGGATTGGACACGTCTACAGAATGCCACTGACATCCACCCCAAGAGTGGCCATGCGCTCGACTCCTGGTGGCAAGAGAATGTGGGGGAGACCCAAGGAGACCTGGAGGAGATCGGTGAAGCGGGAAATGAAGGCTCTTGGGTGGAGTTGGGGCCAGGTGACGAAGCTTGCAACGGACAGACAACATTGGCGTTCTTTTGTGTCGGCCTTATGTTTGACCGCACACGAAGAGGATTAAGTAAGTATATAATAACAATGACCCATGTAGAATGGATGCAGCGCGTGCGTGCGGTCCACCTTAAACAAATAATAAATCGAAATACATTAGTTTTAATGGAAGCATCTAGATTGGATGAGTGCGATGCATGCGTCTGCAAAACGTTTCTTTGTTGTTTAACGACACCACTAGAGAACATTGATTTATTAATAATCGGCTATTGGATGTCAAACATTTGGTAATTTTGACATATAGTCTAAGAAAGTTCAAAGGAAACCCGCGACATTTTTCCATTAGTGGCAAGAGATCTTTTATATGCACCAAAAAAACAACAATAAAAAGTTTGTTTTGTTTAACGACACCACTAGAGCACATTGATTTATTAATCATCGGCTATTGGATGTCAAATATTTGGTAATTTTGACATATTATATAGTCTAAGAAAGGAAATGCGCTAAATATTTCCATTAGTGGCAAGGGATCTTTTATATGCACCATCCCATAGACAGAATAGCACATACCTCGGCCTTTGATTACCAGTCGTGGTGCACTGGCTGGAGCGAGATATAGCTCAATGTGCCCACCGACGGGGATCGATCCCAGACCGACCGCGCATCAAGCGAGCGCTTTACCACTGGGCTACGTCACGCCCCATATCACAACAGTGACTAAAGGCTCATATAGACTGGACGCGGCGCGTGCGTGCGGTCCAGCTAAACACATAATAAAATCGAAATACATTAGTTTCAATGAAAGCGTCTAGACTGGATGCGTGCGTCTGCAAAACGCACACGACCAGCTGCAATAAAATAATCGTATGTGGTGTTGATGCCCAAAACACAAGCGGAAGACGCATCAGACGCAACATTGGAGACCGCACGCACACGCCGCATCCAATCTATAGAAGCCTTAACAGGAGGTGTGCAGGACATTTAGCAAGGAGGGATCTAGACTGTGGCGTGCCAAGTTTATAGGGGGGTTTGCCAAGACATTATCTCCCGGAAAGTGTATTGAAAGAAAAAGAGAATTTGCTCGAGCAAGGAAAGGGTTTTCGACCCCCGAACCCCCCCCCCCCCCCCCCCCGAATTACCAGTTTCATTGGCGTAGTGACAAAAGGCGACACCATGCGACACTAGTGCCTCGTACGACAATGGCCGATTCAATGACAGTCGGTGTTCACGGAAGTTGATCATATCTTGTTCCACGAAAGGAGAGGTTGAGAATAAAGTCGATTTTTTAGTCTCCATGAGGGGCGAGATGTAACCCAGTGGTAAAGCGCTCGCTTGATGCGCAATCGGTTTTGGATCGATCCCCGTCGGTGGGCCCATTGGGCTGTTTCTCATTCCAGTCAGTGCACTACGATGGGTATACCAAAAGCCGTGGTATCTTCTATCCTGTCTGTGGGGAAAGTGCATATAAAATATCCCTTGCTGCATTAGAAATAAATGTAGCAGGTTTCCTCTGATTACTACATGTAAGAATTACCAAATATTTGACACCCAATAGCTGGTGATTAATTAATCAATGTGCTCTAGTGGTGTCGTTTAACAAAACAAACTTTTAATCTCCATACTGTATTTCAATCAGTTATACCAATTAAGCTTCAGGCTCCGTATTCATAAACGTACTTAAGTCAATGTATGATACTTATCGACATACTTAAAGTATGTATGTAAGTATCATACTTTGACTTAAGTACGTTTATGAATACGGAGCCAGAGAACTAACTCCTCCAATTCTAATCAAAATGGTATTGATTAATTGATGTATCTACCTGTTTACAACTAAACTGAGAAATGGGGGAGTGGTGATCAACGAGAAACACCAAAAGGAGGTGGCTAAGTGGAAGACTGGTTTGAAAAAATTACCCTGGAAAATGACAAGAGGAATTCTCCCATGCTAAGGCAAAAGACAATACGTGAAAATGGAGTACAAAACTAAGTTAATATGTGAACTGTTATTTAAAACATCAAAATAATACAGCCAGATACTGGAGGAATATCTTCCCGAGACACTGACCTTGAGATATAAAATCATTCGGCTGTTTAATAAAGCCTTTACCAGATGGTCAAACGGTACTAACAGCGATTCTCTCTCAATCGTATATTCACTACTTACTGTTTTATTTTCTCAACAGGGCAAAATTGCCTAGAATCCGTCGAGACCTGACATTCCTGCGTTGTTACTGTGAATACACGCAATGACAATGACCGCCGAATACACGCAATGACAATGGCCGCCAAATTTACATATGCATGTGTTTTTAATTGAGATGAGAATATGAAACGTCAGTAACCGTCATGTCCGTGCATCATTTATAGTTGGAGACAACACATACTGCAAACTGAAACAAAATATATTAAATTACCTATTTGTTAAGCGATACACCCTAGTTTTTAAATACTACGACATATTTTTTTTTGACTATTAAAGCCGTTTTTGATAATTTAAATTAGAAATACTTACATTTTATTATTTAGAATATTCATATTCGTACACCTGAAGTGGTTCTTGTCATCGAGGTTTCTCTAATACCCCAAAATGCAATTTTTTATAATTCTGAAAAAAAACCGCACGTTCGTCTGAGAAGTAATGGTCATCGAGACAAGCTCTAGTCTATTGTCAAACGATATTTCCTCATTTAAATATTTCTTGATATTAATGATATTTTGTAAAAATAATCGAATTATGGCAATGGTCCATAATTCAAAAGCTAAAATTGCCGAGAGGGTTGACATGGATTTCACTCCATCAATGGTTCAGTTAAGGTGATGCGATAGCTAGATTTGGTTTCTAACAGTTAATGTAATATTTATTTATTATCCATTTTTAGAGAAATAAGGTCCTTAAATCTGTGACAGTATGCCTTTAAGAGAGTATCTCTAGGTGTTGTCAGGTCGTGTCAAAAATTCATTCCACTTCTTTGTCGGTGATTATGTTGTAGACGTTTGAAACAGATGGGACTTTGACTGAACAGAATAAGGATACATTTCTAAGATGGCCGCCTGTCACAACCCCTACTCTATAATCGGATCACGATAATGTGTCGTGAAGCAGTGCAAAGTTGAAAGTTAAACTTTGTTTTGTTTAACTACACCACTAGAGCACATTGATTTATTAATCATCGGCTATTGGATGTAAAACATTTGGCCATTTTGGACAAATAGTCGAGAGGAAACCCGCTACATTTCTTTTCCATTAGTAGCAAGAGAGCTTTATATGCATCATCCCACAGACAGGATAGCACATACCACGGGTTTGATATACCAGTCGTGGTGCACTGGCTGGGACAAGCAATAGCTCAATGGACCCTAGATCGACCGCGCATCAAGCGAGCGCTTTACCACTGGGCTACGCTTTCGCTCGTTAGATACATTTTAAAACAACTCGTTGTGAGATAAATGAGATCTAACGGGCGCTCATGTATGATTCTCTATTTATACATAGCAAGGGCGTAGGCTAGGGGGGTTCGGGGGTTCGGACGACCCCCCTCTTCCCCCCCCCCCCCCCCCCCCCCCCCCCCCCCCCCCCGCTGAAGCAAATGGTCCGCTTTCAGAACTAAAACGTACAGGTTTATACATATGGAGTTTCTGGTGGTGCAAAAACAAAATAGAAAAAGGTCCACTTGGTTCATATTCGAACACCACCCCCCCCCCCCCCCCAGGTCCAGATCACACAATTCCCAGTCATTGGTAAACGCACACTCATTATTATAGTTATAATCTGCACTCCCCAATCATTAATTATTATACATATAATATATTACCCCCCAGTCATTAATTATTATAAATTTGTACTCCGCGGTCATTAATTATTTATTATACATGTAATCTGTCAATGTCAATTTTAAAGGAAAAATAATCTTTACATCCTAATGGTAATATTTATCTCAAATACGTGTTATGCTACTATTAGAATTCCAGCATCACGTTTTCATTTTATACATAAAAACCAAACAATTATCTTCCATAATGCGTAATTCGTGTTTTTACCCCCTTCTTATTCCACCCAACATTTGACGTTAATAATGCTAATTTCAACATAAATTATTGTGAAAACAAGGCCCCACGAAAGTGTGGATATAGGTAGTACTAAACCAAATAACATTCGGCTTGGTAAAAGTTCAAGGTGCACCCCAACTTTTGATAGAGCAGTTAATACCACAAGTCCTGTCATTGGTGATAAATGCGATTGTTGTTTTTTTTGTTAAAAATTTAGTTTCCGTACATATTGGCAATAGATAAACGCAATTTTATTTCATTTAGTACCACTGTGTTAAGTAGCATTATGGTTGAAACATGTATTTGGTACCTGTAAAACTAAGTACTACAATTTTGTGCGGAACTGGAGGTGTTGTAAAAAGAACCGGTTTTATGTAAAATAAGCCATGACAGGTTCCAATTTCTTCAGTTAATACTTTGAGGAAGGGGTTGTAGTGCTGATATTTATGGGTCATAGTTTGGTTGATATATTGCATATAGTTATTTTCACTACAAACGTTAACATTGTCGCCTATGGGATTTTATTTCATATAGTACAACCAACACGAAGGCGGATAGTAAAGTTTGTTTTGTTTAACGACACCACTAGATCACATTGACTTATTAATAATTGTCTATTGGATGTCAAACAGTTAGGTATTGTGATATGTAGTGAGAAGAAACCCGCTACATTGATTTCATTAGCAGCAAGGGATCCTTTACATGTACATGTGCCTTTAATTTGATATACCACACACCGGCCTCGGCGGCGTCGTGGTTAGGCCATCGGTCTACAGACTGGTGGATACTGGGTTCGGATCCCAGTCGAGGCATGTCTGACTTCAAACCCTGAGTGAGTGCTCCGTAAGGCTCAGTGGGTAGGTGTAAACCACTTGCACCGCCCAGTGATCCATAACTGGTTCAACAAAGTCCATGGTTTGTGCTATCCTGCCTATGGGAAGCGCAAATAAAAGATCCCTTGCTGCTAAACGGAAAGAGTAGCCCATGTAGTGGCGACAGTGGGTTTCTTCTCCAAATCTATGTGGTCCTTAACCATATGTCTGACGCCATATAACCGTAAATAAAATGTGTTGAGTGCGTCGTTAAATCAAACATTTCTTTCTTACTTTGATATACCACACGATCGGAGAATAGATCCACCAAGGGGATTCGAACCTTCAACCCGAGCACCTCTGGCGAGCGCCGTACACACTAAGGTAGACCCCGCCCCTGGGGTAGACAGAGTCAAGGCGTATGGTGATAATGTGGTGGTCATATTATTCCCAGGTTGCGCATATTAACCAAATAACAGTGATCGAAGGAGTGGATAATAACATATGTATAACACACACACACACACACACACACACACACACACACACACACACACACACACACACACACACACAATGACACATACACTGATACATACATACATACATACATACACACACATACACACACACACGCAATTACACCACACGCGCGCGCGCACACACATACACACCCTATACACAAACACACACACCCTACACACACACACACACACACACACACAAACACACCCCTACACAGAAACACATACACACACACACACACACACACAAACACACACCCTACAAGGAAACACACACACACACACAAACACCCCCCCCTACAAGGAAACACACACACACACACAAACACCCCACTACAAGGAAACACACACACACACACACACACACACACACAAACACCCCCCTACAAGGAAACACACACACACACACACACACACACACACACAAACACACCCCCCTACAAGGAAACACACACACACACACACACCCTACAAGGAAACACACACACACACACACACAAACACCCCCCCTACAAGGAAACACACACACACACACACGCACACACAAACACCCCCTACAAGGAAACACACACACACACACACACACACAAACACCCCCCTACAAGGAAACACACACACACACACACACACACAAACACCCCCCTACAAGGACACACACACACACACACACACACACACAACACCCCCCCTACAAGGAAACACACACACACACACACACACACACACACACAAACACCCCCCCCTACAAGGAAACACACACACACACACACACACAAACACCCCCCTACAAGGAAACACACACACACACACAAACACACACACACACACACACTCACACACACACACACAAACACACACACTCACACACACACACACACAAACACACACACACACACACAACCCCCCCTACAAGGAAACACACACACACACACACACAAACACCCCCTAGAAGGAAACACACACACACACACACACAAACACACACACACACACACAAACACACACACTCTCTCACACACACACACACACACACACACACAAACACACACACTCACACACACACACACACAAACACACACACACACACACACACACACACATACATACATACACACACACACACACACACACACACACATACACACACACACACACGCGGGTGATGCTTAAAATCTCTACTAGTGCTTTCGTGCCTGAAGTCTGTTTATGCAATATTTACACAATATATGTGTCGATTTAAAAATAGAAAATAGTCTCTCATAACACCTTATGGAATGGTTCAATGATTTTTGAATTGTATTTAGTGAACGATGCTTACAAGTGACAATTGTGTCGTCTTCCTTACTTCACAAATCTTTGTTAAACTCTCTCTCGAGCAGACGACCGACGCAGACCATGTACGGTTTTATGGGAACCCAGTAACTGACGGTCCGCATTGTGCAGTTCTGATAGTCCGAGCCAGATCATCTGTTTCTGTGTATCCTAAAACATATTCGTGTTTATTTACAGCGACCTTCGTCTGTTTGTTAAAACTGAGTTTGTTTTATTTAACGGAAGGAAGGAAGGAAATAGTTTACTAGTATTTAACGACACACTTACCACATTTTATTTACGGTTATATGGCGTTGGACATATGGTTGAGGACCACACCAATATTGAGGGAGGAAACCCGCTGTCGCCACTTCATGGGCTACTCTTTCGATTAGCAGCAAGGGATATTTTATATGCTCCATCCCATAGACAGGATAGCACATACCACAGCCTTTGATGTATCAGTCGTGGTGCACTGGCTGGAGCGAGAAATAGCCCAATAGGCCCACTGACGGGAATCGATTCCAAACCGACCGCGCATCAAGCGAGCGCTTTACCACTGGGATACGTCTCGCCTCCTCCGTTTTGTTTAACGACATCTGTTTTGTTTAACGACATCCTTTTTGTTTAACGGCACCACTAGAGCACATTGATGTAGTAATCATGCGCTATTGGATGTTTAACATTTGGTAATTTTTACATATAGCCTTAGAGAGGAAACCCGGTACATTTTTTTTTTATTAGGTCAGGTCATATGTTTTAACGTGAACATTGAGAGCAAACTGTTGTAGCAGACGCCTGACATGGGCGCAGGTGTTGACTTTCACCGGCTCCTCTGTGTTTTCATCAGTAGCAAGGTATATTTTATATGCACCTGGCGTCGTGGCAGGCCATCGGTCTACAGGCTGGTAGGTACTGGGTTCGGATCCCAGTCGAGGCATGGGATTTTTAATCCAGATACCGACTCCAAACCCTGAGTGAGTGCTCCGCAAGGCTCAATGGGTAGGTGTAAACCACTTGCACCGACCAGTGATCCATAACTGGTTCAACAAAGGCCATGGTTTGTGCTATCCTGCCTGTGGGAAGCGCAAATAAAAGATCCCTTGCTGCCTGTCGTAAAGAAGAGTAGCCTATGTGGCGACAGCGGGTTTCCTCTAAAAACAGTGTCAGAATGACCATATGTTTGACGTCCAATAGCCGATGATAAGATTAAAAATCAATGTGCTCTAGTGGCGTCGTTAAATAAAACAAACTTTACTTTTTTTTATTTTATATGCACTATCCTACAGAAAGGGTAGCACATACCACAGCCTTTGATATACCAGTCGTGGTGCACTGACTAGAACGAGAAATAAACCAATGGGTCCACCAACGGGAATCGATCCTAATCCGACCGCGCATCAGGCGAGAGCTTTATCACTGGGCTACGTTCCGCAAACGTAAATGGTGACATGCAACCTTAAAATACTGGTTACCGTTTTGCATATTACGCTTGCATTACTATTAGTATTAGAGTAACAAATCTTTGGGTTTCATTGTAAAGAAAAAAATAGCGGAAAAACAATAAACCTTTGTGTTTTCAATGTTTACACTGTATAACTTGAATAAAATTACAATGGTATATATATATTAATGTCATGGATGGGTCACAGATATGGCCAACTATTTGTTAATAAAATGATCACTTGCCATCGGGGTCACACGAAGTAATTTTTAGTGGCCCGAATCTGAAACCATTGGTCTCGTACATCGGCCCATCGTATTCCAGAACCTCTACCTGAGTCTTATTACAAAAGAGTTACTATAGAGCGCTCGCCCGAAATGCTTGTGTGGGTGAATCAAACTTCCTCTACGAAACCATTTAGTTTTTTCCTCGTCGTAACCAGTGCCGCCAATCTGATTAATATTAGCTCCACTGATTAATAACTATTACCTGTGGATCTAACAGCATCCCGTTGAAGCTCATGTCCTATTGATCTTTCATTACTTGCAGAATCATACCAGTGACTAGTAGAGCTGATTTCAATCACATTGCCAGTGCCCCACGACTGGCATATCAAAGGTCGTACGTGGTATATACTGTCCTGTCTGTGAGAAAGTGCATATATAAGATCCCTTGCTGCTAATTGAAACATGTTGCGGTTTTCCCATGGAGACTTTATATCAGAAGTACCAAATGTTTGACATCCAATAGCCGATGATTAATCAATCAATGCGCTCTAGTTAAACATAACAACTTTAACACACTTATGGATATTAATCAGATGACATTTTAAGCCGGGTATCACCTCTGTTTAACTTTCCGCAAGATTGTATTATTTGTAATTACAAGCGGGCTTCTAAGTTGTGCCCAAGTCGTGGTATGTACTATCCTGTCTGAGGGAAAGTGCATATAAAAGATCCCTTGCTGCATTAGAAACATGTAGCGGGTTTCCTCTGATGACTACATGTCAGAATTACCAAATGTTTGACATCCAATAGCCGATGATTAATAAATCAATTATGTGCTCTAGTGGTGTCATTAAACGAACCAGACTTTAATCATCCACAAATTTCAAATGTTGCTGATTGTTTATATATGATTTATAGTACTGCACATAGTATTGTATATATAATTGTATGCTTACGAGCTACCTGGCTTAAAGTAAATAAACAAAACTGTTTTGCGCGCGAGCGCGCGCGTGTGTGTGTGTGTGTGTGTGTGTGTGTGTGTGTGTGTGTGTGTACTAGATTTAATTAATTTGACCTCATTGCATATTCATTATCTGTTTCCTTTACATATGCGTGGAGCCGACGTAGGGACTGGGTGTGTTCTTAACACAAGAATACAATTATAACCCAGTCAGGATCCGAAACAGTTCAACTGCCCGTGGCCCACAGCTCCATGACGTAGCTTCACTTGAGAGGGGAGTATGTAGTAGTGTTGGCATAAAGTGCTCCTACTGGCAGTAGCTAGTGAGAATTTCCATATTAGCTCAGTTGGTAGAGCATTGGACTCTCACACTGAGAGTCTGTGGTTCAAATCCCCTCAGTGGAGATTGATTTTTATCTGTTACATGCGCAACAGCCAACCTAAACCCAAGCCACCGGCCAGGATTTTATAGAGGGTGGAGTGGCACCCAAACAAACCACGACCCCAGTAAGTCCTATTAGGATTGTAAGACAGGTAGGATCGAAGAAAACAAAAGCCGTGACTGGGGGAACATGGCCCCCGTTTCACTGCACACTCCCCCCGGTTGATATGTTCCAAGACAACAGATCGTGGATTTCATAATCGATCATCACATCGCTAGATCTCAACCAATCATTGTTCAATTATAATCGATTATCGAATCAAAATTTAGATCACTAGTTTGGTGTGTTTGCTAAATATTTTCTTTAATGCAAAGCAATGCCCAATTATGTTTATTTTATGGGTTAGTTACTATTTATAGGAAATTAAACGAGCTTCCATTGCGTATCATAATTGACGTGAAATAATTTTCAATTGTTACGAGCTTTAGCGAGTAACAATGAAAATTATTTCTCGAGGGACATACACACGGTATGAAATGGTAGCCAGCTGAATATCCTATTTATTATCCATAATCGATTTTAATTTATATCACTGAACTCGGTAAGTTCGTAGTACGCCAATCGTATGACATCTCACTTTACGTTCTAGTAGGACGTAATGCTAGTGTCTGACTGCCAAATGTCACGACAGATTTGACCAGCTCGACGGTTGCGTTGTAATTTTCCCCAACTCCCAACGTACGACGGGTGCGCTCAAATTAACAACTAATCTGTCGTAGGAGGTGTATACGACGAGAATCGAGTTGTAAGAGTGCTCAGAGTAGAAACTGGACAGTCGTAGAAGTCGTGAGATCGGCGAGTTGGCCAACTCTGTCGTGACAGTTGGTAGTTTGACCCTAGCATAACAATTTGAATTAAACCAAGACATTTTTAACCATATGGGTAATAATAAAAAAATAATGGTTTGTCCAATCATCACCCCTTCCCCGCCACCATTTGATAATTTTTTGAAGGATCCTTGCCATCAGTGACAATGGTTTCAATGTTTAAGTGTGTTGTGTCGACCACCTACGTGTTTATCAAAACTAATAACAACAATACCAATACAAACAGTGCGCAAATATCTTTAATTAAATAAACATTCAGTGCATTCTGTTTACATAAAGTATACTTTACAGGCGCGGATCTAGAATTTTCTAGTAGGGGAGCCCAGGCGCGTGTTCAGGGGGAGGGTTTCGGTGGTCGAAACCGCTTCCTGCTGAAGAAAATTGTCATTTTATATTTCTCAATACTTTTTCCATGGGAGCATGACTCGACCCCCTCCTATAAACTTCGGTCACCACAATCTGGACCCCCCCCCCCCACCCCCTACTAAAATTGCTGCACACGCGCCTGGAGGCCCGAAACGTTAATATACTGTAGTGGGATGGAGCTGATAAACTAAATTTCTCACCTTATGTATAAACAATTATTATTACTTGACAAATTAATTAAAATAGGAGTTGGGAGAGGGGTGGGGATGGGTGGGAGGGAAGGGGACGGAGGGAGGCGGACCGGGTGTCATGGGCCCGGGCTTAAATCCGCGCCTGCTGTGTGTATGCTTAAGGTGCTACATTGTGTTAGTGTCTGAATACAATTTGGTGGCATCTTGGTACTGTCATATAGAATGTTAACACGGCTATATTATGCCATATGATTATATAATTGGTTTACACATGGGTGTGAAATAATTCTTTGAAAGTCTTAAAAAGTATCAAGTGCAGGATCTCTTTTAGTTGATTATCTGGTGCTAAATGATGCCAGGACAACGTCTGCAAAATAAAACAAAGTAAAAAGTAAATGGACAAACCATCCAAGAAATAAATAAAGAGACCAATAAAGCAATAAATAAATAACCAACAATGTAGCAAAGAAATAAACAATTAAACAAAATTAAAGTAAGTAACTAAATAACTATCTAAATAAATTAATAACAAATTGGGAAACAAAGATAAATATGAATAAACACATTAATAAGTAAGTAAGTAAATAAATAAATAAATAAATAAATAAAACCAAATATAAGTTATTTTGGGTGACAACATTCACCCACCCACACACACTCACTCTCTCTCTCTCTCTCTCTCTCTCTCTCTCTCTCTCTCTCCCACACACACACACACACACACACACACACACACACACACCACATCGAACTATTACCATTTATTATAGACATAGCTATGAAATATACAAATCTATAGAAAACGTAGATGTGATAAATATTCGGTGAAAAGTCATAATTGTAATGTATTTTAATTACAGTGAAACTATAGAAATCATATTTATACTTATGTCAACAACTTCATGATTCAATTACCTACATTGTAAATTATTACGTTTTAATTATATAGGACAATGTCGTTAAAACTTTCTTCGTTTTTAAATGTGATGAGTACCAATGCATCTGATCATAATTGAAAAAAAGAAAGAAGTAATTTAAACAATTGTACTTATAAAAAAATGATCTGAAATGCAATTACGATACAATATCTAAAACTGATCGAGTACGAAGCTAAATAATGCTGACTCAGCGTCCTGTCGTTGAGTGTAAGTTAAAGTTACACTAGGAGTTCGATTCATGTTTTGTTATGGTGTTGTTGGTTTTTTGGGAAGATCGCTTTGTCAGGTATGTTTTTGCACAGCAGTATTATTAAATAATTATAAATTTAATAATTAAATAAAGATAATTTTTATTCATTTTGGTTTTTCAAAAGTCCTAGGTCTAGTAAAGTTTCTGTTCTGGAAAAGTTGCAACAGAACAAATATAATATCATACATATTTTCACTCATTGAATGGTATTGTACTATAATGTATTATATTACACAAGAATGCATTATGCTATGTACTGTATTTGTACAGTGGTACAGCGCTCGCTTGATGCGCGGTCGGTGTGGGATCGATCCCCATCGGTGGGCCCATTGGGCTATTTCTCGTTCCAGCCAGTGCACTACGACTGATTTATCAAAGGTCGTGGTATGTACTACCCTGTCTGTGGGATGGTGGATATAAAAAATCCCCTGCTGCTAATCAACAAGAGTAGCCTATGAAGTGGCGACAGCGGGTTTCCTCTCTCAATATCTGTGTGGTCCTTAACCATATGTCTGACGCCATATAACCGTAAATAAAAATGTGTTGAGTGCGTCGTTAAATAAAACATTTCTTTCTTTGATTGAATTGAACAGCACTGTATTCTATTGTACTGCATTTCATTGCAAGGCATTGCATTGTATTGTATTGTATTGTATTGCATTGTATTGTATAGTATAGTATAGTATTGCATTGCATTGTATTGTATTGTATTGTATTGTATTGTATAGTATAGTATAGTATAGTATTGCATTGTATTGCATTGTATTGTATAGTATAGTATAGTATTGCATTGTATTGTACTGTGTTTGATTGGATTGGACAGCATTGCATTGTATTGCATTGTATTGTATTGTAATGTGATGTATTGTATTGTATTGTATTGTATAGTATTGCATTGCATTGCATTGTATTGTATTGTATTGTACTGTGTTTGATTGGATTGGACAGCATTGTATTGTATTGTATTGTGTTTGATTGGATTGGACATCATTGTATTGTATTATATTGTATTGTATTGTATTGTATTGCATTGTATTGTACTGGGTTGGAATGAATTGACTTAGTCTAGATATTCTACCTTTCGTGCTGTTTACTCTGGAATAATATCTGCGGGCTCCTGTGGTGCCTCGTTCACCATTGTCTTCTCACAGAACTCGATTATCTCTTCGAGAAGAGGACCCTCGTCTTCGCCTTCTGGCAGGTTCCTTTTAAGGAGCTGCGTCAGGGCCCTCACCAGTTTATCGTCGATGTTCGCTTCCTTCCTCAGTTGTTCAACGTTCTCCAGCACTAGAGTACACTTTCTGGCAAACTCATCCTCGATATGGGCTGAAGAATTAATTAATTAATTAATTAATTAATTAATAAATAAATAAATAAATAAATAAATAAATAAATAAATAAATAAACCTTTACTTTATTGACTGGTTGATTTATTGAAAAATAGTTCAATGGGTCCAACGACGGAGCTTAACTAAATGGAATTCCTTTTTTTTCTTCTTTTTTTTACAGATAGCTGAGGTGTGCACCAAAGACAGCGCTCTTGAACCTTAATTGGATATAAGCACGAAAATAACTATAAATGAAACAATGAATGAATATACATGTACCTTCAAATTGGTTATTTAAACCGAAGTCGAACGAGCAGGACGAGTCGAGAAGAAACTCAGTGAAACAAGTTCGCCCTTCTGTTATTGAGTGTCGGCCTGCTAATTTGGCCATCCAGGTAAAATAACTAGCAAACAGAAGAAATATATACCTAAGTCGATTACTTCATTTCCATGTTGTTGCGGTCCACTGCCCTGATGTTGCGCACTGCCCTGTCGTTGCGGACCACTGCCTTGCCCTGGTCGCATGCCTCCGTGCATCATACGTTTCGGTTGCGAATTATCTCCCTGTTCTCCCTGATTCATGTTAGAATACCTCTCCTGACCCTGGCCATGGTCATTGCCCTCTCTGTACCCTGGTCCCTTGCGGTCGTTCATCATACGTTTCGGTTGCGAATTTTCGCCCTGTTCTCCCTGATTCATGTTAGAATACCTCTCCTCGCCCTGGCTATGGCCATTGCCCTCTCTGTGCCCTGGTCCCTTGCCTTCGTGCAGCATACGTTTCGGTTGCGAATTATCGCCCTGTTCTCCCTGATTCATGTTAGAATACCTCTCCTCACCCTGGCCATGGCCATTGCCCTCTCTGTGCCCTGGTCCCTTGCCTTCGTGCATCATACGTTTCGGTTGCGAATTATCGCCCTGTTCTCCCTGATTCATGTTAGAATACCTCTCCTCACCCTGACCATTGCCATTGCCCTCTCTGTGCCCTGGTCTCTTGCCTTCGTGCATCATACGTTTCGGTTGCGAATTATCACCCTGTTCTCCCTGATTCATGTTAGAATACCTCTCCTCACCCTGGCCATTGCCATTGCCCTCTCTGTGCCCTGGTCCCTTGCCTTCGTGCATCATACGTTTCGGTTGCGAATTATCGCCCTGTTCTCCCTGATTCATGTTGGAATACCTCTCCTCACCCTGGCCATTGCCATTGCCCTCTCTGTGCCCTGGTCTCTTGCCTTCGTGCATCATACGCTTCGGTTGCGAATTATCACCCTGTTCTCCCTGATTCATGTTAGAATACCTCTCCTCACCCTGGCCATTGTCATTGCCCTCTCTGTGCCCTGGTCTCTTGCCTTCGTGCATCATACGTTTCGGTTGCGAATTATCGCCCTGTTCTCCCTGATTCATGTTAGAATACCTCTCCTCACCCTGGCCATTGCCATTGCCCTCTCTGTGCCCTGGTCTCTTGCCTTCGTGCATCATACGTTTCGGTTGCGAATTATCACCCTGTTCTCCCTGATTCATGTTAGAATACCTCTCCTCACCCTGGCCATTGCCATTGCCCTCTCTGTGCCCTGGTCTCTTGCCTTCGTGCATCATACGTTTCGGTTGCGAATTATCGCCCTGTTCTCCCTGATTCATGTTAGAATACCTCTCCTCACCCTGGCCATTGCCATTGCCCTCTCTGTGCCCTGGTCTCTTGCCTTCGTGCATCATACGTTTCGGTTGCGAATTATCGCCCTGTTCTCCCTGATTCATGTTAGAATACCTCTCCTCACCCTGGCCATTGCCATTGCCCTCTCTGTGCCCTGGTCTCTTGCCTTCGTGCATCATACGTTTCGGTTGCGAATTATCGCCCTGTTCTCCCTGATTCATGTTAGAATACCTCTCCTCACCCTGGCCATGGCCATTGCCCTCTCTGTGCCCTGGTCCCTTGCCTTCGTGCAGCATACGTTTCGGTTGCGAATTATCGCCCTGTTCTCCCTGATTCATGTTAGAATACCTCTCCTCACCCTGGCCATGGCCATTGCCCTCTCTGTGCCCTGGTCCCTTGCCTTCGTGCATCATACGTTTCGGTTGCGAATTATCGCCCTGTTCTCCCTGATTCATGTTAGAATACCTCTCCTCACCCTGGCCATTGCCATTGCCCTCTCTGTGCCCTGGTCCCTTGCCTTCGTGCATCATACGTTTCGGTTGCGAATTATCACCCTGTTCTCCCTGATTCATGTTAGAATACCTCTCCTCACCCTGGCCATTGCCATTGCCCTCTCTGTGCCCTGGTCTCTTGCCTTCGTGCATCATACGTTTCGGTTGCGAATTATCGCCCTGTTCTCCCTGATTCATGTTAGAATACCTCTCCTCACCCTGGCCATTGCCATTGCCCTCTCTGTGCCCTGGTCTCTTGCCTTCGTGCATCATACGTTTCGGTTGCGAATTATCGCCCTGTTCTCCCTGATTCATGTTAGAATACCTCTCCTCACCCTGGCCATTGCCATTGCCCTCTCTGTGCCCTGGTCTCTTGCCTTCGTGCATCATACGTTTCGGTTGCGAATTATCGCCCTGTTCTCCCTGATTCATGTTAGAATACCTCTCCTCACCCTGGCCATGGCCATTGCCCTCTCTGTGCCCTGGTCCCTTGCCTTCGTGCAGCATACGTTTCGGTTGCGAATTATCGCCCTGTTCTCCCTGATTCATGTTAGAATACCTCTCCTCACCCTGGCCATGGCCATTGCCCTCTCTGTGCCCTGGTCCCTTGCCTTCGTGCATCATACGTTTCGGTTGCGAATTATCGCCCTGTTCTCCCTGATTCATGTTAGAATACCTCTCCTCACCCTGGCCATTGCCATTGCCCTCTCTGTGCCCTGGTCCCTTGCCTTCGTGCATCATACGTTTCGGTTGCGAATTATCACCCTGTTCTCCCTGATTCATGTTAGAATACCTCTCCTCACCCTGGCCATTGCCATTGCCCTCTCTGTGCCCTGGTCTCTTGCCTTCGTGCATCATACGTTTCGGTTGCGAATTATCTCCCTGTTCTCCCTGATTCATGTTGGAATACCTCTCCTCACCCTGGCCATTGCCATTGCCCTCTCTGTGCCCTGGTCCCTTGCCTTCGTGCATCATACGTTTCGGTTGCGAATTATCGCCCTGTTCTCCCTGATTCATGTTAGAATACCTCTCCTCACCCTGGCCATGGCCATGGCCATTGCCCTCTCTGTGCCCTGGTCCCTTGCCTTCGTGCATCATACGTTTCGGTTGCGAATTATCTCCCTGTTCTCCCTGATTCATGTTAGAATACCTCTCCTCACCCTGGCCATTGCCCTCTCTCTGCCCTGGTCCCTTGCCTTCGTGCAGCATTCGTGTCAGTAGTGAACTACGCATAAAATATCTGCCCTGAACGGTAGAGACAACAAGTACAAGGAGAAGAGGACTGAAAATATACATCTTCATTTCTGAAAATAATATAACATAATGTGAAAATATTAAAAAACAGAAAATAAAATAACATAACATAATGTGAAAATATTTTTAAAAACCCATAAAATAAAATAATGTGTAAATATTAATTCATGTTATCTATAAAACATAATATAAACGAATGTGCAAATATTAGTTTATTCTGCAAACACTGTTTCTAATGATATAGTATGATGACCGACAAAGCAAAGTCATACACGTATAGTACTATTAGTAGCAGGATATAAGTTTGGCATAGCTACTTATGCTCAAGTTATATTCTGCTACTAATAGTACTATATAATGTAACATTACAACATCGCTCTAGGTAATCGTTCAATATAGATGAAATATGGTCTGCAGGATAAAGATAATAATTAGTTAATGACATAGGATATTGACTGTATCCTGTTCGACCTCGGTGGCGTCGTGGTTAGGCCATCGGTCTACAGGCTGGTAGGTACTGGGTTCGGATCCCAGTCGAGGCATGGGATTTTTAATCCAGATACCGACTCCAAACCCTGAGTGAGTACTCCGCAAGGCTCAATGGGTAGGTGTAAACCACTTGCACCGACCAGTGATCCATAACTGGTTCAACAAAGACCATGGTTTGTGCTATCCTGCCTGTGGGAAGTGCAAATAAAAGATCCCTTGCTGCCTGTCGTAAAAGAGTAGCCTATGTGGTGACAGCGGGTTTCTTCTTAAAAAAACCAGTGTCAGAATGACCATATGTTTGACGTCCAATAGCCGATGATTAGATAAAAATCAATGTACTCTAGTGGCGTCGTGAAATAAAACAAACTTTACTTTGTATCTTGTTCAGGCCGAATAAGAAATTCTGATCGGCAAGTCTCGCCGATGTCCCATTCTTACCGTTACAGGATAAAGCCAACATCCACCGATTTCGTGGTAGAAACCTTTGCCAACAGCATATCAAGAGAATCGCTGGACTTACCGTTGCCAGCATTTATGGTCCTAATAATGACAATCCGCACTTTTATGAAAATGTTTTAGAAATAATATTTTTTCTGTGGTGATTTTAATTTTGTACTTAATCAAAGTTTATATACAAATAAGTATACGCATATCAACCATCCTAAAGCTAGAGCTAAAATATTAGAAGGATCTCGGGTATTTTATTGTTAGGTCCATTAATTACCGTTATAATTTAAACGAAATGTCCAACACACAAAAATTTGGAATTATTACATGTATACCAAAACCCACCTGGCTACCAATTACACTATTAAATTGTATATAAAAAATTGCCTCTGGCTGCATTGCTAACACAATTAAAAATGTGCTGTATAAAATAATTTCAAAAGATCAAACTGGGTTCATGAAAGGTCTATTTTTATCTGAAAATATAAGACTAGTCTATGATATAATGCAGTATACAGAAATTCATGCAATTCCAGGCTTATTGTTTCTGGTAGATGTTTTAAAAGAGTTTGACTACGTCTCTTGATCGTTCATTGAACAAGCACTTGAGTTTTTTCAATTTTAAAGTGTCAATTAAATCATGGATTAAAACATTTTATAATAATTCAGAATCAATGACATTACAAAATTGATTTCTGTCTGAAAGTTTTAAACTAGAAAGAGGTTGTAGACAAGGCAACCCACTTTCTCCCTATATTTTTATAACTTGCGCCGAGATACTAGCTATATTAATAAGAAATTCAAAAGATGTAAAATGTGTAAATATAAACGGGCAATAATATTTAATATCACAGTACGCTGATGACACCTCGTTCATTTTAGATGGAACCCATACATTCCTGGATAGCACTTTAAAAATATTAGACCTGTATGCCAACGCATCTGGATTACAAATAAACTACTCAAAATAAAAATAAATCATCTGGATAGGCAATAAAAATATTCAAAAGATGTTTTCCATCATCCAGAATGGAAGTTAGAATGGATGTAGAAATAGTTTCCTTACTAGGAATACATTTTTCAGTTAATGTTGAAGAAATTATTCAAACGAACATTGAACCGAAGTTAATGGAGATGAAAAAATTATTAATACAATGATCCACTCGAAAATTAACTCCACTGGGTCGCATCGTTGTTATCAAAACTTAATAATTTAAAAAACCCAACACATTTATTAATTGCATTACCAAATGTAGCAGATCAAGATACAAATAATTAAAATGTTTTAAAAATTTTATTTGGCAAAACAAACCAGAAAAAGTCAAAAGAGAAGTACTAATGCAAGACTATGTAAGTGGAGGCATCAAAATGCTAAACATTACAGACTTTACAACTGCGTTAAAAGCTACTTTTAATATCAAACTCGAAATGGACAAATCTTTTCCAAGCTATGAAACTTTTAAGGACAAAAAATATAATTAAGTATTGAGATTATTATATTCAACTAAAAAATTAAAAACATTAAAAATGTTTTTTCGAAAGATGTATGACAAAGCTGGCTTACTTTTCAACAGAAAGAAACGCTTGATAATAATGAAGATTTACCGAGCATAAACATTTGGTACAAAAGTAAAATTTAAAAAGATGGCAAACCTTTTATTTATATGAAGTATTTGCAAAAAGGCATAGTATTTATTCAAGATCTAATAGACGAAAATGGGACATTAATGAGTTACAATACATTCATAACAAAATACTAAGTGCAATCCAATTTCTTAGAATATGCTTCTTCAATAAGAGCCATTAAATTATTTATCAGTCAAACAACAAACTCAAACATCCAACGTTTTAACACTGTCTGCAACCCGATTCTTCCGTTAACATAAAATAAACATATTGTAAACTAAAATAAACATATTGTAAACTAAAATAAACATATTGTAAAACATATAAACCTAAGTAAGCAAATATACACAATATTAAATCGCAATACAACAGTTCCTACGTCTCAAAAACGATATTAAGTATTGGGGTTTTAATTCACTTCACAATTATGGGGAAAGTATTATGCTCTACCATTCAAAACTATTAAAGACCCATCTTTATTATGGTTTCAATATAAAATTTTACACAGGATAACAGCTACAAATATATTTTTAAATAAAATAAAATATGTTGGTTGTAATATTTGCGATTTGTACCATCTTCTGCCAGAAACACTCGAACACTTATTTTATGAGTGCTCCAAAGTTACAGTACAATGGAAAACAGAAGATGAATGGGCATTAAAAATGTGAACAATTTCAATTAGATAAAAAAAAAGTGGTTTTATTCAGTACCATAACGAAAAAGCATTGTTTTATTAATTGGTTAATTATTAATATAAAGTACTACACACACACACATATATATATATATATATATATATATATATATATATATATATATATATATATATATATATATATATACAGATTGTAAAATACAGTATTTTATAAAAACAATTGTCTATATAAAGACTTCGATAATCAGTGTGAATCTTGGCAATAGTTCATCAAACAAATTGTATAAAATCATTTATAGACCCATTAATAACAAAATATACGAATATACTAATAAGCATACTTTTATGCCAAATATCGCCAGTTGGGAAAACGCATCTCAGCTTTCTACAATTTCTTTTCTTTTTAAGATTTCATTGATCTTATTTATCTTTCAAGAAAGTTTTTTTCCTTTTTTTTCTATTTCTTGTACTCTTTTTCCTAGTTTCCAGAATATTTCCCCGTCAATTATGTAAGGCGTTTGCTTTGCTAATATCCCGTTTTACACTTCATATTATTGAGTTTTAAACACATACCAAGTCAAATAAAGTATTTTTTGGTTTTTGTTTTACTAAATATTTGAAATAAATAGAAATGTTTCTTAACGAATTACATAGATGAAATCCCATTTTAACACGAGGGTGAAAACAATATGCTAGAACAGCCGAGGTATGCAGTTTCATCTGCATATATGGACACAACAGTGCTTTACCTCGTTGTCTTCATACGTGTTTCAAATAATCAGATTTAGCTTATACAATTTGATGATAATTAGTAAAGAAACTTTCGTAAATATATGAATTTTAATTTTATTCATAGATTTATATACCAATTCATCGATTCCCTTTTGACGCAAGCGTACTAAAGTTTTAATTGCTAAAACTATTTATGCAATAAAAAATATTAATATGCAATAAACATGTTAATATATTATTTAGACAAACAAATAGTTAACATCATTTAAAATAAGTTTTAATTTCTAAAACTGTATACAATAAACATGTTAATATATTATTTAGACAAACAAATAGTTCATATCATTTAAAATAAGTTTTAATTGCTAAAACTGTATGTAATAAACATGTTAATATATAATTTAATAATATAATAACCAATACGTACTGGAAGGAATCAGTGTCTCTGGTCAATGTTTCCAGTAAATGATGGGGCTCGGTGAATCTCTCCCATCTTATAGAGAAGCCAGCTCTATTGTTGACGCTCATGACGTCTCTATCCTCTTATCGAGAGAAAGTCTTCACAGGACAAACACAAAGGGGTGCAAAATGCTCCGGGGCGCATTGTTATTGTGTCACAACATCCAGTGTACTTGACGTCAGGAACCCCATAATTATACATACGTTCATCAGGCTGTTTCACGTAGATAGAGCCATGGACGTGTGTGTGTGTGTGTGTGTGTGTGTGTGTGTGTGTGTGTGTGTGTGTGTGTGTGTGTGTGTGTGTGCGCGCGCGCGTGTAGGTCATGTATGTCTAAATGTATGAATATCTATATATTGTATGTATGTTGGGGTTGAATAGCATATATATATAAGAGCTATTAATTCACTGGCAGAGGGGATACAAATCGTTTTTGGCCTCACTAATTGTATCATGCCGTCGCTGGGTCTTGAACCTATTGCACTGAATCGCTCGCAGTTTCCAGACCACTAACGTAACAACTCGGCCACCGGATCATTCTTATATATAACTCAACTATATGCATGGGGTCTACAAGTTACGCGGTCGATCCCGCTTACGTGCATGAAACAGTGGGCAGACCTGGCACTGCCTAGTATGTATTAATGCATGAATATCTATATATTGTATGTATGTCGATGTTGTCTGTTACATACATAGATATTAACGCACTGGCGTAGGGGATAATTAAAATTAATTCTTTCTGGCCTCACAAATTGTCCCGTGCCATTTCTGGGACTCGAACCTATGGCACCGACTCGCCCGCAGACTTGCCAGACTTGCAGACTTACCACGATACCTTTTGGACAGCCTCCAATTGAAGAAATGCGGTACGTTGTCGTTTAAGCACACGTTCCTTTCCATTTTTGTGTTATTACAATTCAAGTCTGTATCTTATTACAATTCAAGGCAGCTCTGGTTATTACAAATCAGGGCAATTCTTTGTTACAATTCAAATCAGCTAGTTTATTACAATTCATGGACGTTTTTATTACAATTCAAATCAGTATTACAATTCAGGGCAGATTTTATTACAATTCAAGGCAGGTATTACAATTCAGGTATTTATTACAATTCATGGCACTACACACTCCTTTGATATACCATATCCTAGACTGCACAATAAATCCTATATATACACCTTATGTGATTAACTACACGTGTTTTTTTTTCAAAACTATCAAATATAATATGTACTATGCATTGGCGAAACTTGTATACGTTTTTGTGTTCACAAGGATCAATTTCTTCTTGGTGCCTCTTTACAATACATATAATTAAACACAACTCGCGAGTGAATTAAAAATGCAGTTATGCTTGTATTTGAACTCTGGACTTGATTTTATAAGACTGAAAGAAGGAACGGCAGCTTTGAAGGGACATTCCTGAGTTTGCTGCACTTTTTAAGATGTTATCGAGTAACAGAGACTTTTTAACGATTGTAATTACATATCAAATATTTATTTTTTTGCATAAAATATTAGTGGCTGTATATTAAACATGTTTCTGATCGTTCTTATATATGTATTAGGTTAAATTTTATTTTATTTTCTAAAATGTAATTTTTTCGTACGTACGAAATTATTTGAAGACAAAATCCAGTTTGGGCTTCTTACAAATATTAAGACGACCAGAAGCACATTGAATATACAGACACTGATATTCTAACAAGAAAATATATTTAATATGCAAGTTTAATCGTAGAAATATTTTATTAGTCGGAAACATCTTACAATGCAGCAAACTCAGGAATGTCCCTTTAAGAGAAACATCTTACAATGCAGCAAACTCAGGAATGTCTCTTTAAGAGGCGCTATGTCTTTCGTTCCCCATCATTCTCCGTGACTATTTAATTTTTTTTTTTTTTTAGCTCCACTTATCATATGAAAGGAAAAGAAATGTTTTATTTAACGACGCACTCAGCACATTTTATTTACGGTTATATGGCGTCAGACATATGGTTAAGGACCACACAGGTATTTAGAAAGGAAACCCGCTGTCGCTACTTCATGGGCTACTCTTTTCTATTAAGCAGCAAGGGATCTTTTATATGTAACAACCCACAGACAGGGTAGTACATACCACGGTCTTTGGTGTGCCAGTCGTGGTGCACTGACTGGAACGAGAAATAGTCCAGTCGGCCCACCCACGGGGATCGATCCCAGATCGACCGCGCATCGAGCGAGCGCCTTACCACTGGGCTATCTTATCATATGAAATTCCATAGTATCAATATTGTAATATCTTAAATGGCTCCCCATAATCTATCTTAATGAAGATAATCAGTCTCCTCAAATTTCCTTTCATGTCAGGGTCTGCAAATGTAGCAGGTTTTTAATAAAACGTTTCTCAAAATTCTGTTGACGCTGGGGTAAATAATCTAAATTTATGATACGTATCGTGCTACTAGACACCCATATTGCGATATAAAAATTACCGTAGTACCCAGTGGCGGGGGCAAGGGGGCCATGCTCCCCCCATCATACCTCTTTTTATTTTACTGTATTAAATTTTATAAAATCATACATACATACATACATACATACATACATACATACTATGTATGTAACAGTCAACCTCGACATACATACAATATATAGATATTCATACATCAATACATACATGTACTAGCCAGTGCCAGGACTGCCCACTGTTTCATGCACGTAAGCGGGATCGCCCGCGTAGATTGTAGGCCCCATGCATGTGGTTGAATTAAAAAGCATCATTTTTATGGATGCCTCAATAGCTCAGAGTGCATCGTGGTTAGTCTTGCAATTTGCGGTCGATTCGGTGCCACATGTTCGAGTCCCAGCAACGGCATTGGACAATTTGTGAGGCCAGAAAGGATTTAATTATCCCCTGCGCAAGTGCGTTAATATCTATGTATGTAATAGTCAACCTCGACATACATACAATATATAGATATTCATACATCAATACATACTAGCCAGTGCCAGGTCTACCCACTGTTCCATGCACGTAAGCGGGATCGACCGCGTAGATTGTAGACCCCATGCATATGGTTGAGTTAAAGAACTTCCTTTTTTATGGAAGCTTCGATAGCGCAGAGCGTATCGTGGTTAGTCTTGCAACTTGCGGGCGATTCGGTGTCACAGGTTCGAGTCCCAGCAACGGCATGGGACAATTTGTGAGGCCAGAAAGGATTTAATTATCCCCTGCGCCAGTGCGTTAATATCTATGTATGTAACAGTCAACCTCGACATACATACAGTATATAGATATTCATACATCAATACATACATACATACATACATGGAAGCTTCGATAGCTCAGAGCGTATCGTGGTTAATCTTGCAATTTGCGGGCGATTCGGTGCCACAGGTTCGAGTCCCAGCAACGGCATGGGACAATTTGTGAGGCCAGAAAGGATTTAATTATTCCCTGCGCCAGTGCGTTAATAACTATGTATGTAACAGTCAACCTCGACATACATACAATATATAGATATTCATACATCAATACATACATACATAGTATGTGTTGGCCCCTCAATATGGGTTGCCCCCGCTCCCGCCCCCCCCCCCCCCCCCCCGCCCCCAATATAAAATCCTGGCTATGCCAGTGGTAGTACCCATCCCTGTTTATTAATCGTATTGTTATTTTGTTGCCTATTCACATCATCGTCTTCTGGAGCTATAACTAACCTGAATGTCACTTTTCGCTCAACAAAATACACTATACCTTTTGTCAACACCTTGCTTGTAAGCATTGTGCGTTCAAGGCCTCCAGTAATGTATGAACATAAGGAATTATTGTGCCAAGCCAAACAGTGGGGGTTAAAGGCATGTGAAAATCAATGAACCGTGATCGTTCGTCCATTGAAGGGTAAAATGCAATGAGCGTGCCCTGACTCTGTTTACGACTGCTAGAAGCCTCCTTGTACTGATTCGGGCCGTGATTTCAATTTACTATACGTAATTCGATGGTGGTGTTGACGGGTCTTTTCAAAATGAAATCATTTTTTTTTTCAAACATGGGGTTCGTTGAACTTGGCAATCATGACAGCCACACACGATCAATGATGCAAGAACCCCGTGGGAAAATATTTTGGAAACTGTTTGATTCCAGTATGGGTGGGAAGGGGTGGATGGGAAAATATTTTTGAAACTATTTGGTTCCAAGATGGGTGGGAAGGGGTGGATTGGAATTTTTTTTTGAAACTATTTGGTTCCAGGATGGGTGCGAAGGCTGGATGGATGGGAACATTATGGAAACTGTTTGGTGGGAAGAGGTGGATGGTGAAATATTTTGCAAACTGTTTGGTGGGAAGGCTGGATGGATGGGAACATTTTGGAAACTGTTTGGTGGGAAGGGGTGGATGGGGAAATATTTTGGAAACTGTTTGGTGGGAAGGCTGGATGGATGGGAACATTGTGGAAACTGTTTGGTGGGAAGGGGTGGATGGGGAAATATTTTGGAAACTATTTGGTGGGAAGGCTGGATGGATGGGAATATTTTGGAAACTGCTTGATGCGCCCCTGCGCGTGCTGTAACCTCACCGTGGTGCAGGGGTGTAACATTCTCTTTGAGAATGGCCAATACAGCACAAATTGAAGTTTAGAGTAAAATTCGGTGTCCGTAAAATTCTGTGATATTTGTATTTGTATTTTTGGCACAGTTCTTTACACTGTTTTTGTTTAAACCTTGAATTTTTATATTGATGTTGATCATCACTTTATTTATTTGCATTACCATAGTTTGACACCCAATAGCCGATGTATTTTTCGTGCTGGGGTGTCGTTAAACATTCATTCATTCATTCATTCTGCTTGGTGCGGGTGGATGGGAAAATATTTTGGAAACTGTTTATACCAAGGTAGCTCCAGGATGGTTGAGAAGGGATGGACACGTTGTAGACTAAAAATGAACCAGTAGCAACTATAATAAAACCTGTTTTGATGGATGGGAAGGTTACTCTCGGAATATATGGCCAAAAGAGTTTAAAATTAAAGTTTTGTTTAACGACACCAACAGAACACATTTATTTATGAACCATCGACTAAATTGCATGTCAAACATTTAAAGGGACATACCTTGGTTTCAACCCGTGAAAATTAACACTAAGTTTGGTTAATCTACAAACCTGTAACACATTTGAATAACGTTACATTTGAGTGAAACATAAGTCTGTGAATTTGAAATTGTGAAATACCCTCTAAAAATAGACTAAAACTCAACTCCATAACTGTTACTTCTCAGACGCACGTGCGTTTTTAAAAATATGAGAACTGCATTTTGTGATATTAAAAACACCAGGATGACCAAAAACACTTTAAAAAAAATCAAGTAAAGTATGATTTAAGTTATCAAAAACTGTTATAATAGTCAAAAATATGCGTTAGTGTTTAAAAACTAGGGTATGTCCCTTTAATCATGCTGACACGTAGTCTTCAGAAAGAAAGAAAGAAAGAAATGTTTTATTTAACGACGCACTCAACACATTTTATTTACGGTTATATGACGTCCGACATATGGTTAAGGACCACACAGAGTTTGAGAGGAAACCCGCTGTCGCCACTACTTGGGCTACTCTTTCCGATTAGCAGCAAGAAAGCTATTATTTGCGCTTCCCACAGGCAGGATAGCACAAACCATGGCCTTTGTTGAACCAATTATGGATCACTGGTCGGTGCAAGTGGTTTACACCTACCCGTTGAGCCTTGCGGAGCACTCACTCAGGGTTTGGAGTCAGTATCTGGATTAAAAATCCCATGCCTCGACTGGGATCCGAACCCAGTACCTACCAGCCTGTAGACCGATGACCTAACCACGACGCCACCGAGGCCGATCCGACTGTTGGATGTCATAATTCCGATATATAATCTTTGAGAGGAAACCGGCTACATCTTGTTCCATTAGCAGCAAGAGATCTTTTATATGTACTTTCCCACACACAAAAAAGAAAATTCCACGGACTTTGATATACCAGTGGTATGGCACTGGTCGAGGCGGAAAACCTCAGACAAACCCAGAATCAGACTATTCGACACAAGCACATGAGACGAGCGCTCTACCGACTGGTCCAGCACCTCTAACAATAAATCAATGGTCTAGATAATAACGGCATACAATGCCAAATAGAACTGGACCACATATTATCAAGTAGTGTTTGAACATTAACATGTATTCTCGTATTGTAAAATGTAACAGTAAATTTTATTTTGGGGGAATTGGATCCAACTAACGAAAATAGCATTCCTCCTCTCCCGCGATATGTTTGTTTATAAGAATTCATTTACATTAATTAATTAATTAATTACTACTACTACTACTACTACTACTACCTCTACTACTACTACTACTATAAAATAATATGTTTGTTTATAAGAATTCGTTTACATTAATTAATTAATTTCTACTACTACTACTACTACTACTACTACTACAACTACCACTATTGAAATAATATGTTTGTTTATAAGAATTCATTTACATTAATTAATTACTACTACTACTACTACTACTACTACTACTACTACTACTACTACTACTACTACTATTACTACTACTACTACTACTACTACTAATACTACTACTACCACCTCGGTGGATCCATTCAATTGATTATTTTTTTCTCGTTCCAGATAACCTTGCTGCATTAGGAAAAATGCAGCGGGTTTCTTCTGATGACTACGTGTCAGAATTACCAAATGAATGACATCCAATAGCCGATGACTAATTAATCAATGTGCTCTAGTAGTGTCGTTAAACAAAAACAAACTTTAACTTTTTATTGTAATAATAAGTATGATGATTTACTTATAAAGTAAAAGAATAATGTCGTGTTCTTTGTTATTGTTATTTTGTTTTCCAGAGCGTATTATTATTATTATTATTATTATTATTATTATTATCACTGCCCCCTTTCCTTTCTCTCCTTTGAATTCCATCTCCTTTCTTCCCGATCTGTCGACTCCTATCTTTCAACTTCTTTCGCTGTGTCCACCTCCACATCCCAGTCCTTGTCTCTCCAACCGCGACAGATGCTTGTCTCTTGTGGCTATCTGTGCCACACACCTGCCATTCCCCCATCAGCTTTTAGCTGTGGGCTTAGTCTGACCACTTCGGGGAGTGTTCAGTAGTTACTTCTGGTGTATTATTAATTTACTTTTCATTCATTCATTAATTCATTAATTCATTTATTCATGCATTCATTAATTTTTTGGGGATCGATCCCCGTCGGTGGACCCATTGGGCTATTTCTCGTTTCAGCCAGTTCAGTACAACTAGTATAGCAAAGGCCGTGGTATGTGCTATCCTATCTATGGGATGGTGCATATAAAAGATTCCTTGCCACTAATGGAAAAAATGTAGCGTGTTTCCCCTCTAAGACTATATGCCAAAATGACCAAATGTTTGGCATTCAATAGCCGATGATTAATAAATCATTGTGCTGTAGTGGTGTCGTTAACGAAAACAAACAAATAAACTTTCATTCATTCATTCATTCATTCATCCATTCATTATTTCGTTCTTTCGTTCATTCAGTTTGTTAAAGTTCTAATGTGTTTGCTTGAAGATTTCGCACACACGTACATGTAGGCCTAATTATTAACAATACCACCAGGCGAATGACGTCTGAGCGAATGACGGTGAACTAGTTTTCATGGACCCCTGCCAAGAGTTCATTACTCACAAGATCACGACATAACAATCTTCTTTTGAAAGCGAATACACCTGAATACAGATTAACGTTTACTCAGTCTATATTTAGACACATTTTGTATGTTACAACTAGATTAAAATCTATTATTGGAGGAAAGAACATTCTAAATTGGTGACCCGTTACTCTGTGCGTACGAACAGTTCATAGAGTTTAAAACTTAGGTACCTCGAGTTTGATGAAGGCCGTGAAAAAATAACAAATAAAACTAACAAACAAAAAGCACGTAACAAGCATCAATTAAGTTTATTAAATATCAAGTAACCCAAATTGCTCAGCCGTGAAATATTGTTAGTGCAATAAATGTTTACAGTATCCAAGTAATTTCTTGCTCCACAAGGTTAACTACTCCCATTCCCACTGCCTCACCCCCACAACAACCCCAAAACAACAACAACAACAACAACAACAACAAAAACACAAAAAACGAACAAAACAAATAATAATAATAGCAATAAAACAATAGAAACACCAACAAACAAATAAAATAAACAAACAAACAAATAATTGTCACTTGTTTAATATACAACCATCTAACAAATGATGAAATTATATGCATATGCCAAATTAATATTTCGTAAAAACAACCCAATAATATAAATAAACAAAATTAATATTTATTATGTTATAAATATTTCTTTAAATTATTTAAATTAATATATAATTGATAATAATGTAATAATAAACAAAAAATATACATTACATTAGTTTAGAAATAAACTCTCTCTTTGTCTCTCTGTCTGTCTGTCTGTCTGTCTGTCTCTCTCTGTCTGTCTATCTGTCTGTCTGTCTCTCTCTCTCTCTCTCTCTCTCTCTCTCTCTCTCTCTCTCTCTCTCTCTCTCTCTCTGTGTGTCTGTCTGTCTGTCTCTCTCTCTCTGTATGTCTGTCTGTCGCCGTCTGTTTGTCAACCTCTGTATGTCTCTCTGTCTCTATGTCTGTCTGTCTGTCTGTCTGTCTGTCTCTCTCTCTCTCTCTCTCTCTCTGTGTGTGTGTGTCTGTCTGTCTGTCTGTCTCTCTGTGTATGTCTGTCTGTCGTCGTCTGTTTGTCAACCTCTGTCTCTCTGTCTCTATGTATGTCTGTCTCTCTCTCTCCATGTGTGTGTGTTTGTGTGTGTCGGTCTGTCAGCATCTGTCTGTCTGCCCCCCCCCCCCCCCCTCTCTCTCTCTCTCTCTCTCTCTCTCTCTCTCTCGTTTGACAACTTGTGCCAAATCATATTGCAAATATATTACAATTATGCAACAAAATATGCTTTAATCAATCAACTTACATATGTTTTATTTGTGAATAACTTTAACCCACAGTGGGAATTCATTTAGCGTACAGGTATCTCAAATCCAGCCACAGATTCATACATGTATTCAGAAGTTATTGGCAATTATTCTCGCCGCCCAAGTCTATAGTGAAGCTCAAATGCCGTGGATTCTGTTTGTGGTAAAAAAGAAAAGAAAAAAAACAACCTTTTAAAAGTACCAAACGAAGTCACGACGTCAACCCAAGCTGAACGAGAGAAAAAACGTGCATGACTTTGTTGGCTGGGTCAAAAGTTGAAGGACCATGTAGTTGAGTCTGAAAATAATATTCTTGTTGATTTGTGGGATTATCTACATAAAAGAAACAATATTGCAAGCCTAGATAACTAACTACATGTCTATATATGTTTAAGAAGATTTCTGATTTGTTATCAGACCTCTTTGTCAGCTATCGTTTTGTCCTTTACAACCAGAAGGTCAAATATTCGAAATTGAAAACCCCCCAACAACAACCAAAAACAAAACAAAAAAACAAAAAACAAAACAAAAACAGTGACCAGAGAGAGAAAGAGCAAAACAAAAAGAAGAAGAAAAAAACAAACAAAACAAAAAAAGAAAAAAAAGAAAAGAAAAAGAAAACATGTTTGTTTTGTTTAACGACACCACTGGAGGGCATTGATTAATTAATCATCGGCTATTGGATGTCAAACATTTGGTTATTCTGACAAATAGTCTTGGAGAAGAAACCTGCTACATTTTTCAATTAGTAGCAAGGGATCTCTTATATGCACTTTCCCACAGACAGGAAAATACATACCACGGCCTTTGTTCAGTTGTGGTGCACTGGTTGGAACAAGAAAAAAAAATCCCAATCAGCTGAATGGATCCACCGAGGTGGTTCCATCCTGCGACGCAAGCACCTCAAGCGAGCACTCTAACGACTGAGCTAAATCTCGCTCAGGAGCAAAAAGAGGATTTGTATGAGATAGATAGACAGAGAGACAGAGAGACAGATAGAGACACCGAACGCTAGAGATGGAAAGAGATACAAAGAAAAAAAGAAAAAAGGATTAGCTCCAGTCTTCTTTAATTCACTCTAACTTATTTTTCGTGCTTATATCCAATTAATGTTCAAGCACGCTGTCTTGGGCACATAACTCAACTAGCTGGGCTATCTTTCCAGGACAGTGGGTACAGTGTCCTCAGGTCAGGTCAGATTATTGGGTTTTACGTGCACATTCAGAGCAAGCTGTTGTAGCGCACGCCTGTCATGGGCGTAGGTGCCGGCTCCTCCGTCCAGGACAGGATATATGGGAACTCTTTTTACGTGCTCATATCCAATGAAGGTTCAGGCACGCCCATCCTTGACTTAACCTCTGACTTGACCAGTGACTAATTCCGGAACAGGAGGGGGGGGGGGGGGGGGGGGGGTTTGAGGTGGGCAGAATTTGGAAACGTTAGTTCCAAGTCGAGCATGACATGTCTGGTCAAAAAACATTTCAATGCTCAACCAAAGTTTGAAGGTGATTTGAGCAATTTAGACAGACTACCAAAAATAAAGGGCGTTAGACTAATTATATATAAAAATAAACAAAGTTTTGGAATGACGGCCAAAAGGTTTTAAAGGGACATTCCCGAGTTTGCTGCATTGTAAGATGTTTCCGACTAATAAAATATTTCTACGATTAAACTTACATATTTTCTTGTTTAGAATATCAATGTCTGTATATTCAATGTGTTTCTGGTCGTCTTAATATTTGTAAGAAGCCCAAACTGGATTTTGTCTTCAAATAATGTCGTACGTACGAAAAAATCCTTTTTAGTACAAATATCAGATCAGAAACACGTTTAATATATAACCACTAATATTTTATGCAGAAAAATATATTTGAATAAATTACAGTCGTCAAAAAGTTTCTGTTTGTCAATAACATCTTAAAAATTGCAGCAAACTCAGGAATATCCCTTTAAGTCTGACAAAAGTCCATACTCACGGAGGCAAAGGTTCACAAAAAGGGTTACGGCGACGCAAGGAAAAAGAAAAGAAAGAAATGTTTTATTTAACGACGCACTCAACACATTTTAATTACGGTTATATGGCGTCAGACATGTGGTTAAGGACCACACAGATATGGAGAGGAAACCCGCTGTCGCCACTTCATGGGCTACTCTTTCCGATTAGCAGCAAGGGATCTTTTATATGCACCATCCCACAGACAGGATAGCACATACCACGGCCTGTGATATACCAGTCGTGGTACACTGGCTGAGACGAGAAATGCGACGCAAGGAAGTCCCTCGTATCCAGGTTGGGCACAAGAAGGTGGATGGTTGGTCTCGCTGTCAGCATTACTATCTTAGGTATCTTCCCGTAAGTAGTTATCCCCCCCCCCCCCCCCAGAAGCGTCCAGGACAGAAAGAGTGTCCTGTCAGGTCAGGTCACGTGCACATTCAAAGCAAGCTGCTGTAGCGCACGCCTGTCATGGGCGCAGGAGCCACCTGGCCTTGGCCGGCTCCTTCGTCCAGAACAGGAAAAGGGTTGGGATGGGTGGGAGAGGAGACCGTCCACACCGACAAGTGCAAGGGATGACCAGCAGCTAGACCGAGGTCGGTAACAGGCGCGGGGGGGGGGGGGGGGGGGGGGTGGTGCTATGGAATTTGGAATGTCCCGTATGATTAATGTCAAAGGGGAAAGGTGCGCAATTTGAATGAATTTTTTTTGGCGAAGTTTGGATCGGTCCACCAAATTGGAAAGAAGGAGCTATATATGTTTTGGAACTTAGTTTGCCGAGAGTAGCTCGTTACTAGGACCTAGTTGGTGTTGCGATGTCTCCCTAGGTTGCCCACAGGGGTCCTTATAAGGGCCTGATCTATTCAGATCGTATTTGCGGTGTCCTCTGGTCAGGTCAGGTCAAAGTGTTTAACGTGCACATTCAGAACAAACTGTTGTCGTGCACGCCTGTCCTGGGCACAGGTGCCAGCCTCAACCGGCTCCTCCGTCCAAGACAGGAAAGGGGGGTGGGTGGGTTGGAGGGGGCACCGCCTGCACTGGCAGGTGCAAGGGAGCACCAGAAGTCCGACCGGGGTTGGAGGGGGCACCGCCTACACTGGCAGGTGCAAGGGCACACCAGCAGTCCGACCGGGGTTGTCTGTCTAGAACAGTGGGTTAGTTGTTCATTGGTTAGTGGTTAGTGAGAGAGAACAGAGTGTAGTGGCCTTACACCTACCAATTGAGCCCTTAAGAACTCGCTCTGGGTTGGAGCCGGTACCGGGCTGCGAACCCTGTACCTACCAACCTGTATTTCGATGGCTTAACCACTGCGCCACCGAGGCCGGTAGGTGTCCTCTAGCCCTGCCCTGTTTATATGCAGTAGACTACACTGACCACGTGACTTAAAGCAAGGCTCCCGTGAATCACCCTGCTGAAGATTCACAAACAACTGAAGTAACCGGAACGCACCGGAAGTGGTTAGTGGTTAGGGGACGTAACTCTGCCTATTTTTTCTCGCGAATTTCTAATAGACTATAGCCTTATACTGTACGACACAATCTATTGACTTTAAATAGGATACCACCTGCAAAGGGGAGGCAACTATTATCTCGTCATTAAATAGAGGGATACAATTATTACCTCGCCATTAAGCTTAAGAGGGAGGGTAACAATTGTTTCGTGTATAAACTGGAAGGGGCCAGCGCACCACAGCTTAAGGACTGGGGGCGCGGGGGGGGGGGGGAGGGGGAGGGGTTAGTGGTCCCTGGCCCTTATCCCACTTCCATTGCCAATGATGACCCCCATTGCCAACCGCTCTCTTTGGACCGTTTTGTCACTGGTTCAAGCTAATTAACACTATGGGTGTGCAGCCCGGTACCGGCTCCCACCCAGAGCGAGTTTTAACGACCACTACACCGTCTTTTCTCTCACTAACAACTAACTACTAACCCACTGTCCTGGACAGACAGCCCAGATAGCTGAAATATGTGCCCAGGACAGCGTGCTTGAAACTTAATTGGATATAAGCACGAAAATAAGTTGAAATGAAACGAAATGACCTCGTCATTAAGCTTAATAGGAGGTTAACAATTGTTTCGTCTGTAAACTGGGAGGGGCCATCGCACCACAGCTTAAGGACTAGGGGGCGAGAGATGGGGGGGGGGGTGGGGGCTGGGGGCTAGGGGCAGTGGTCCATGGCCCTATGCCACTTCCATTGCCAATGATAACCCCCATTGCCCACGGCTCTCTTAGTACCGTTCTGTTTCTGGTTCAAGCTAATTTACACTATTAGCACGGAAATAAGTTGAAATGAATGAATGCTTGGTGTTTAGATCACATACACATTCTATATTTGTTCTTTTGGTGTAACAGTACACGTGCATCACGTGAACTGTATCTGGTGGACTCTCTTTACCACGTGCATGTAATGGACACTGTTGTTTTCTGATGTTGAGAGATTTCGTTTTAAACCACACAGTCCATTATCTGTTAACTCCTTGTTCGACGTCTCCTTCTATGAGAGCTGGCGTGACTGACTTTAATCAGACGGTTTCACTGACAGTCGTGGACGTCATACATGAGTTATCTCCCTTCCAATCACGTCACGATACTACTATTTTTATTTTTAGTATTGTTGATGTACAGTATTTAAAACACCGCACTACTGTCTCATTTATCGATATTCGGTAAAACTGAAGTTGCCAGTAAGTATGTTTTATTTTCACGTTTTTCTGTTTAATGTGTATGTTAAAAACGGGGGTGGGGGTGGGTGGGGGTATACTGTACAGACCAATCAATATGACATTGCAGTTGGAAACTAAATAAATACACTGAAATTTTCCTTATTATATTTGTAAAGACTGCATATTTAAATATGTTTGGGGAGGAAGCTTATTTCATTTGCGTGCTGTAACCTCACCGTGGTGCAGGGGTGTAACATTGGCCAATACAGCTCAAATCCTTTTGTTTTCTTCGAGATACAATTGAAATGTTGAGTAAAAGTCAGTATCTATCTGTGATATTTGTATATTTGCACAGTTCTTTACACTGTTTTTATTTAAATGTTGAATTTTTATATTGATGTTGATCATCACTTTATTTGTTTGCATTACCATAGTTTGACACCCAATAGCCGATGTATTTTTCGTGCTGGGGTGTCGTTAAACATTCATTCATCATCATCATTGTAAAACCTGCATATTTAAATATATTTGGGGAGGAGGCTTATTTCATTTGTAAAAACTACATATTTAAATATGTTTGGGGAGGAGGCGTATTTTATTTGTAAAGACTACACATGTAAACATATTCAGGGAAGAGGCTTATTTTATTTGTAAAAACTGCATATTTATTTATCAGAAAGACTTATTTGTATTTACCAATGATTATGAGAGAACATAAATGTAACTGATAAAACGAGGCGAAATATAGCTCAGTTGGTTGAGTGCTCGCTTGATGTGCTTGCGTCGCAGGATCGAACCACCTCTGTATATTTCATATGCACTTTCCCACAGACAGGAAGGCACATACCACGATCTTTAACCAGTTGCGGTGCACTGGTTAGAACGAGAAAAATCCCAATCAGATGAATGGATCCTCTGAGGTGATCCGATCCTGCGACGCAAGCATTTCAGGCGAGCGCTCAACCGACTAAATCCCGCTCCCAATTCTGAAACATTTATAACACATAAGTACTTCAGCTACATGTCGGTTATTGGAATTACACGACTTGTACGTCTCTGTGAACAATCTTCCACCTATCCTTATATGGCGTACACATTCCATTTTATTCTGTTAACAGTAGGTATTGAAATACATGGACTCCCAACCCTTGGTGATCATTTCTTACACAGACTTTAAAAAAAGAAATGTTTTATTTAACGACGCACTCAACACATTTTATTTACGGTTATATGGCGTCCGACATATGGTTAAGGACCACACAGATTTTGAGAGGAAACCCGCTGTCGCCACTATATGGGCTACTCTTCCGATTAGCAGCAAGGGATCTTTTATTTGCGCTTATGTCGTTATAGTGTTTGAAACCTAGTCTGTCACTTTAAGGATTGACAGAGATAATGATTAAAAATGCATTTTCAGGGATGAATGGTCTTTTGTTCTTGGTCGCTGCAACATGTCTGACTACGCCCATAGTGATGTCATTTTCAATCGGCCTGATACCGACAGACGTTTTAGAAGAAATGGAGAATGAAGCAGTGTCTAGTGCAGTATTCGCTGACGAAGTACCGCCACGGCCCGAAGAGGGACCCACTAAGGAATATGTTGACCAATCTGAAAGTGAAAGTGAAAGTGACAGTAAAAATGAAAGTAAGTCTCAGTGGGGTTTTTTTTTTTTTTTTTTTTTTTTTTTTTTTAATTGTTTTTGTTTCTGGTTGTTGTTTTTTTGCGTTTTTAAATTATTATTTTTTGATTTGTTTATTGTTGTTCGGATTCTGCAAGTAAGGTTTTGATTGGTGGACATGAGCTCCAACTGGCTGGTGTTAGATCCACATGTAATAGTGGAGCTAATTTTAATTAGATTGAAAACAAGGTATACAGGTGCTGGTAAAGAGAAAATTCCATTTACAAAAATGTACCGAGTTTCTAAATTGTATTGTTCATTTTGTTTTCAGGAAGACAACACCGAGCCATGATGGCTGCACAGAAAGGTATCATTTTACACATTGAGGCATTACCACATAGTTTAACTCACACCTTTTCTTGACAGGGTGTATACCACCAAATCAACTCCCATACACGACAATAGTAACATATGTGGCTAAAAATATTACCTGTAGCGTGTCAATCGACATATGCACCACGGATATAAATACTAACTCCTCCCTCAACCTTAAAGTAAATCAGAAAAAATTGAGGGTTAAGCTGATCATTTCAGAGATATATGACTACCCTAGTTCCGCATAAAATTTAAGCACTTTTTTTTTGGACAGATACCACATACATGTTTCAAGCACTTTATGCTACTTTACACAGTGGTACTAGATGAAATAATATTGAATACATTTTTTGCCCAGATAAAACTAATGTTTTGTTTTACAACAAACACACTCACATTTATCACCAATGACAGGACGTGTGATATTAACGGCTCTATCAAAAGCTGGGTGCACTTTGATCCAGCCGGAAGTTATTTGGTTTAGTATTACCTACACACTAGGGCAACCTATGTTATTTCCGATTGTGTTTTTTTGTTCTCCCCAACCAATGCTCCACGAATGGAATAACTATATAAAAAAAGCCGCGGTATGTGCTGCCATGTGTGCACATAAAATATCCCTTGCAGTTAATAAAATGTAGTGGGTTTCCATCGAAACAAGATGGCAGAATTTGACTTATTTGATTTATTTATTAACCAGTGTTCAGGCCCGTAGGGACGGGGAGGGGGTTTGGGCTGTCCCCCCACTTTAGGACGAAACTACGTTTTTGTTTGTCCTATTCTATATAACTAGAGATAAAATATGTTTTCTCCACCCCGCCCACACACACACACGCACGCACGCACGAGAGAGAGAGAGAGAGAGAGAGAGAGAGAGAGAGAGAGAGAGAGAGAGAGAGAGAGAGAGAGAGAGAGAGAGAGAGAGAGAGAGAGAGAGAAAGAACATTTTGGTAAGTTGTTGAACAAAACACTCCTTTAACATCTAACTTTTAACACACATTTAACATTATTTCCTTGTCGGCTCTTCGCGTGAACTCCGTTGTTTTTGTATTTGTTCTAGATGCGCTGTTTCGAATGCCCGTGACCTATGGCAGTTTACAGTCGGACATCTGCGAACGGCTGCTAGACAGAAGTGATGAGTAAGTATCTGACCATTAACAATTTGCATACTACAGAACTCACTATAAGAGGAAGGAATTTTTTTATTTAACGACGCACTCAACACATTTTATTTACGGTTATATGGCATCAGTCTTATGGTTAAGAACCACACAGATATTGAGAGAGGAAACCGGCTGTCGCCACGTCATCGGATACTCTTTTCGATTAGCAGCAAGGGATCTTTTATATGCACCAGCCCAAAGACAGGATAGTACATACCACGGCCTTTGTTACACCATTTGTGGAACACTGACTGGAATGAGAAATAGCCCAATGGGTCTACCGACCTCGCATCAAGCGAACGCTTTACCACTGGGCTACGTCCTGCCCCCTCACTAAAAGAGCGATAATTCGGTTGACCCACAGAATGTTTTCCAATTCCAACCAGAGTGGAGAATCTAGCGAGATAGAACACTCCTGGCTAATCCTTTGAATTTCGAAATATATTTCAATGAAATCAGTGCCTCGTTTCTGGTATGTTGAAACTTGCGACAAACGTCATGGTGCTTGTGGAAAGTACAGTTCAAGAGACTGCTAGAAATGAAACACGTAATATGTATATGATGTTGGCGGGACTAAGTGCTACACTTACCATTTCCCAACCTTCCAGCTAATGAGTAAACATTGTACCACCCAATAGCGACAATGAATCCATCCATCCATCCATCCATCCATCCATCCATCCGCCCATGTATCTATCCATCAACCAACAACGTCCACACAACATCCATCCAGAAATGTACCCATCCATCCACCACCCCCCATTCATCTATCAACCTACAAAGGTAATTAAAACCGATCCATAAATCCATGCATCCACCAACTCATCCAGCCATCCAGCCACCCAACCACCCACCTACCAATCCATTCCACCCACCCACCCATCCATCCATCTACATAAATCCATAAATCCATCCACTCACCCAACCACCTACCAATCCATCCAACCAACCCACCCACCCACCCATCCATCCATCCGTCCATCCATCCATCCATCTACACGAATCCATAAATCCATCCATCCATCCACTCACCCAACCACCTACCAATCCATTCCACCCACCCACCCATCCATCCATCCATCCATCCATGTTTCCATCTACTCATATCCATACATCCATCCATCCATCCACTCACCCAACCACCTACCAATCCATCCCACCCACCCATCCATCCATCCATCCATCCATCTACACAAATCCATCCATCCATCCATCCATCCACTCGCCCAACCACCGATCCATTGTTCATTGATCCATCCATCCAGCCATCAACATTCCTACACACATTCAGGAATCTAGCCCGCCTTTAACATATTCATATTTTATTTGTTATAGCGCGCAGGACTTGGAAGACACTGCAGAGGAAGGCTTCACAGGGATGTCCAGTGAAGACGAAGACGACACGGCGAGTCTTATGAAACTAAAGAAAACCACAATGACAATGTTCCGTAAAGCATGCCGATCAGAAAAACAGCTTCGAGATGCAATGAACAGAATGAGGTCCAGCGTGATGTCATCTGAGGAGGAAGACAGCGAGGAAGACGGCAGTGCAAAGAAGCGGATGCATCATGGGCGAGGTATGGATAACATGAAGGGACAAGGTAGAGAAAGGATGCACCAGAAATCGAATGGGAAATACAGTTCCGAAGAGGCAAATGGAGAGGCAGAGGGAGAGGGAGAGGGAGAAATGAAAAGAAAAGGACAAAAACACAACCAGTATGGGAAAAACAAAGAAGACATGCGCGAGAAAATGAAGGAAAGAATGCAACAGAAAAATGAGAAACACAATTCAGAAGGAGAAGGAGAGGGAGAGGGAGAGGAAGAAATGAACGAAGACGGAAATATGAAAATGAAAGGAAAAGGACAAAAACATAACCAGAACGGAAACAACAAAGATGATATGCGCGAGAAAATGAAGGAAAGAATGCAACAGAAGAATAGGAAACAGAGTTCAGAAGAGAAAGAAGGAGAAATGAACGAAGATGGAGATATGGAAAGGAAAGGAAAAGGACAAAAACATAACCAGAACGGAAACAACAAAGATGACATGCGCGAGAAAATGAAGGAAAGAATGCAACAGAAGAATGGGAAACAGAGTTCAGAAGAGAAAGAAGGAGAAATGAAATGAACGAAGATGGAAATATGAAAATGAAAGGAAAAGGACAAAAACATAACCAGAACGGAAACAACAAAGATGACATGCGCGAGAAAATGAAGGAAAGAATGCAACAGAAGAATGGGAAACAGAGTTCAGAAGAGAAAGAAGGAGAAATGAACGAAGATGGAAATATGAAAATGAAAGGAAAAGGACAAAACATAACCAGAACGGAAACAACAAAGATGACATGCGCGAGAAAATGAAGGAAAGAATGCAACAGAAGAATGGGAAACAGAGTTCAGAAGAGAAAGAAGGAGAAATGAACGAAGATGGAGATATGGAAAGGAAAGGAAAAGGACAAAAACATAACCAGAACGGAAACAACAAAGATGACATGCGCGAGAAAATGAAGGAAAGAATGCAACAGAAGAATGGGAAACAGAGTTCAGAAGAGAAAGAAGGAGAAATGAACGAAGATGGAAATATGAAAATGAAAGGAAAAGGACAAAAACATAACCAGAACGGAAACAACAAAGATGACATGCGCGAGAAAATGAAGGAAAGAATGCAACAGAAGAATGGGAAACAGAGTTCAGAAGAGAAAGAAGGAGAAATGAACGAAGATGGAAATATGAAAATGAAAGGAAAAGGACAAAAACATAACCAGAACGGAAACAACAAAGATGACATGCGCGAGAAAATGAAGGAAAGAATGCAACAGAAGAATGGGAAACAGAGTTCAGAAGAGAAAGAAGGAGAAATGAACGAAGATGGAGATATGGAAAGGAAAGGAAAAGGACAAAAACATAACCAGAACGGAAACAACAAAGATGACATGCGCGAGAAAATGAAGGAAAGAATGCAACAGAAGAATGGGAAACAGAGTTCAGAAGAGAAAGAAGGAGAAATGAACGAAGATGGAGATATGGAAAGGAAAGGAAAAGGACAAAAACATAACCAGAACGGAAACAACAAAGATGACATGCGCGAGAAAATGAAGGAAAGAATGCAACAGAAGAATGGGAAACAGAGTTCAGAAGAGGGAGAGGCAGAAGCAGAGGGAGAAATGAACGGAAATATGCAAATGAACGAAAAGGGGCAGAGAAATAACCAAGACAGAAACAATATGGATAACATGCGTGGGAAAGGCGAAAACGGAATGCAGCAGAAATCAAATGGGAAGCCCAGTTCCGAACAGAAAGATGAAGGAATACGCGAAAACGAAAACATGGAAATGAACGGACAGGGACAAAAAAGTAACCAAGATGGAAGAAACATGGACAACATGCGTGGGAAAGGGGAAAACGGAATGCAGCAGAAGTCAAATGGGGAAGACAACTCTGAAGAAGAAGAGGAAAGGAAAGGAAACGGAAATATGGGATCGAAAGGACGGGGGCAAAGAAACGATGAACAAGGTGATGATTCGGACGATATGGGGAAGAAGAAAAAGAAAGGAACGCAACAGCAGCAGAAGTCAAGTGGAAGGTACAGCTCTCAGCAAGAATCTGGTGCGAAAAGCCAGCGAGGAAAGGGAATGAGGAACGATGGATCATCAAGAAAAGGCAACGGTAATTAAAAACTGTAGACGATCTAAAGGAGTGATCAGATATGCGTCAAATGGTTAAATCTACAGTTAGTTACTGGAACATTCGTTGATACGGCGGCGCATGAGTTCGATCCGTACCCCATTTCAATGGTTATGGTTACTTTTAGGGTTAGGGTTAGTCTTTAGAGCCTTGATATAGAGGGATACAGGTCGAACTCTTTCCAATTGATTTTCAATTTTTTGTTTAACGACACCAGTACAGCATTTTGATATATTAATCATCGGCTGTTTGATGTCAAACATTGGGTAATTCTGACATATATTCTTAGAGGGGAAACCTGCTACATTTTCCCATTAGTAGCAGGGGATCTTTTATATGCGCCATCCAGCAGACAGGATAGCACATACCATGGCCTTTGATATACGAGTCGTGGTGCACTGGCTGGAACGAGAAATAGCCCAATGGACGCACCGTCGGGGATCGATCCTAAACCGACCCGCATCCTAGAACGTCCTGCCACTGAAACATTTATTTGTTTTTGAGCAGTCGGTGTGTTCTGAATTGTCGGACAACCTGACGCGTCAATAGGATGTGTTTCTAAAAGTTACTTATAAACGTCATGTATCATACAACATTTTGGCGCGCGGTATTCGGTCAAATTAGACTTGCCCTTTGGAAGCATTTCGACACTGGAGGTTCTATGATGAAGATTCAGACACGGCGGAGCAGTCCCCCGCCCTCAGTAACTGAATCAGACATATTATTGGTAGTAAGTCTTAAGGCAGAGATATAGTTGTCTTGAATAATGCAGGAAACCGAATCCCCTAGAAACATTGCTTTGCGCCCTTGATCTCAATCAGTCCCACCTCCCCCCCATTCAATGTCTACTTGCTTTCGCCGTGCCTGAGATTGTAATGGCAGTCATCCTCTTAACGATCTTGCGATACATTCCCTATAGGATTTAATGGACGAAATCAATTCCTATTGCCGATAATGTTAACGTTTAATCTACCTGCAAGATAAAAAATACGTGTGGGGGTGGGGGTGTGGGTGGGTGGGTGGGTGGGGGTGATCACATACCACTTAAAATATTTAATTAATGTTTTTATTATTAAAATCGCAGTTCCATTTTTGAGGGTACCCAGCACTGGTTTCAACTTCTGGTGTATACGGCATAACAAAAATATATAAAATAACACTATTTATTTATTGGCAATGGATAATAATATTTGCACAAATATTACTACCAATTAGAACGACAGTAATTTTAACTCCGCAATATAAATGCACCTCGAACTTTGACCTGGAACTGTTTTATTTGGTAGAATGCAACCTATAGTGGCTATACATCATGTTATGGAACGCTGTGTTCCATTTTGTTATTCCGACATCAGTGAATAGTCCCAGTTATTGTTTCATTTTGAATCAATGTTCGTTAAGTGGGTGACGGCTATAAGCAAGAATTTGGGTTTTAACCCCAATTTTGTAATGTTTACGTTGTCAAAGATTATATTATATTTATTTAGCATTAGTAGACTCTCTCTCTCTCTCTCTCTCTCTCTCTCTCTCTCTCTCTCTCTCTCTCTCTCTCTCTCTCTCTCTCTCTCTCTCTCTGTGTGTGTCTCTCTCTCTGTGTGTCTCTCTCTCTATGTGTGTCTCTCTCTCTCTGACCGGGCTCGGTGGCGTCGTGGTAGGCCATCGGTCTACAGGCTGGTAGGTACTGGTTTCGGATCCCAGTCGAGGCATGGGATTTTTAATCCAGATACCGACTCCAAACCCTGAGTGAGTGCTCCACAAGGCTCAATGGGTAGGTGTAAACCACTTGCATCGACCAGTGATCCATAACTGGTTCAACAAAGGCCATGGTTTGTGCTATCCTGCCTGTGGGAAGCGCAAATAAAAGATCCCTTGCTGCTAATCGGAAGAGTAGCCCATGTAGTGGCGACAGCGGGTTTCCTCTCAAAATCTGTGTGGTCCTTAACCATATGTCTGACGCCATATAACCGTAAATAAAATGTGTTGAGTGCGTCGTTAAATAAAACATTTCTTTCTTTCTTTCTCTCTCTCTGTCTGTCTCTCTCTCTCTCTGTATGGTATGGTGTGTGGTAGTGGTGGTGTATGTGTAGCTAACAAGATTAAGACACTGCTTGAATTTGTGTTATATTTTTATTTCCAGGCCGTTAATATGTCGTCGACTGGCGAAAGGGAATAAAACGTTCATTATTCGTGGATAGTTTGGACCAGGCGATCAAGTGAAATACAACCATGACATACTTGTTATAATAAACATTTTAACAGAGATTGCAATAATAAACGTATTAATGGTTATTTTATTCTTTCATTCATTAAATGTTCTTCGAAACGTGCAACTCGTCTGAGAAAGTAAAATAAAGGTGTTTTATCAAAGTTGCATGCTGTATATTATACAGTGTTTACAATTCTTTGTGATAACGCCATGACATACTTGTTATAATAAACATTTTAACAGAGATTGCAATAATAAATGTTTTAATAGTTATTTTATTATTTCATTTCTTGGCAATTTGTTTATGATATCTGGCGTTTTGTGAAATCCTAATTAAATGTTCTTCGAAACTATCCTGGTAAAACGAAATAAAGGTGTGTTATCAAAGTTGGAAGTGTTATACTTTCCTATGTTTACAATTACCTGTACTCTTTCTATAATTAAAGGGACTCTCTTAAGTTTTTTGCTCCCAACAAAACAAACATACAACATGCTTTTTCATGATTTTCGAAAAACTATCTTAACTTATCATGTTTTAAATATAAAGCTTTGTACGGATCAATACATTTGGAATGACACTTGGCTGAGTTATTTCAAATTTCGTTCGGCCATTGGAAGAAATATTAAACTCTTACGTATGAAATTAGTTTAGACAAAAATCGATATTGAGATACTACAATGTATTACGATGTTTAGCAAAGCATTGGTTATTCATATTCTAGGCAAAACAAAATGCAAGTAAATTGTAATTTTAATAATGTAAAATAATCAGATTTGTCAAAAACCTTTTAAATGGAAGGAAGGAAGGAAATGTTTTATTTAACGACGCACTCAACACATTTCATATACGGTTATATAGCGTCGGACATATGGTTCAGGACCACACAGATATTTAGGGAGGAAACCCGCTGTCGCCACTTAATGGACTACTCTTTTCAATTAGCAGCAAGGGATCTTTTATATGCACCTTCCCATAGACAGGATAGCACATACCATGGCCTTTGATGTACCAGTAGTGGTGCACTGGCTGGAGCGAGAAATAGCCTAATGGGCCCACTGACGGGGATCGATCCCAAACCAACCGCGCATCAAGCGAGCGCTTTACCACTAGACTACATCTCGCCCCTTTTTAAAATGGCTACACACCGAGGCCGTAGCTAGGAATTTTTGTGTTTGTGGCGGATGAATTCTTGGAACGAACGAGCATGGAAGGCGCAAGACATTAGGATCTCCAGGGGCATGTCCCCCGTTAAATTTATAAATCTAGAGGCTCTGTTATACCATTTTGTTGCCATTTTAGCGAGACTACATACTTAAAATATCAATATCAATAACCAATAATTTGTTTTATTATTTATTATTTTTATTATTATTATTATTATTATTATTATTATTATTATTATTATTAATATTATTATTATTATTTTTATTTTTATTATTATTATTATTATTATTTTTTTTTGGGTGGGGGCGAACTGCCCCCTTGCAACCACCCCCTAGCTACGGCCCTGCACACTCAGGATAGTACCTTTAACTCAAGAATATCAAACTTATAATGGTTTTATTGAGAATTCTGGGTCAAAGTAGAAGGAAAATAAAAAAACGTGCAACTCATTTTAAAATATTTATCACAACTGCCAAAATGTGTGATTGTGGGTGGGTGGGAATGACCCTATGCCACCGGGGGCGGGACGTAGCCCAGTGGTAAAGCGTTCGCTTGGTGCGCGATCGGTCCAGGATCGATCCCCGTCGGTGGACCCATTGGGCTATTTCTCGTTCCAGCCAGTGCTCCACAACTGGTGTAACAAAGGCCGTGGTATGTACTATCCTGTCTGTGGGATGGTGCAAATAAAAGATCCCTTTCTGCCAATCGAAAAGAGTAGCCCATGAAGTGGCGACAGCGAGTTTCCTCTCTCAATATAATATGTGTGGTCCTAGACCATAAGACTGACGCCATATACCGTAATTAAAATGTGCTGAGTGCGTCGTTAAATAAAACACTTCTTTCTTGCTATGCCACCGACTCCAGATACACAATGAAAGCAATATAATGTTGTGGTCATGATACATTTTAGAATCACTGTGGAGCTGGTCAGTTTATAGGGATTTACGTGTACATTCAGAGCAAGCTGTTGTAGCGCACGCCTGCCATGGACACAGGTGCCAGCCTTGGCCGGCTCCTCTGTCCAAAACAGGAAAAGGGTTGGGGTGGGTGGAAGAGGGGACCACCAGCGCTGGCAGGTACAAAGAAGCACCAGCAGCTCGACTGGAGTCGATAACGGGCAAGGGACAGCTTTGGTGATATGGAGTTTTGAATAACCCGTAGAATTAAAGGCATACTGTCACAGACCACTGACCTGTTAAATTACCTAACAAACTATTATCTGGACAAAAATATATTTGATTTCTCCCTAAACGTACTTTATTCAAACATCTACGTAACCACCATACTTCACTTCTTAATATTTTGTGAAAATAATTGAATTATGGCAATGGTCCATAATTCAAAACCTAAAATTGCCAAGAGGATTGATATGGATTTCACTCCATCATGGTTTGATTAAAGTGATGAGTTTATGTTGTTTGTAAATGGTCAACATTTCAGATGTGAATACTAATTGATAAAAATAGGTTAATTTATAAATGTTATGCCATTTCTTTTAACATTAGCTAAACTTTCGTTGTTGAGTATAGTTTTGAACTTAGTATGCCGAGAATAGCTCGTTATTGGAACCTAGCCTATCGATGGCTGCTGTTGGGTATCTCCCTAGGTTGCCCCGGAAGTGCTCAGATCGTGGCAGGACTACCCATGGGAGACTGGTCTGCAATTATGTATCTACACGTGACTACGTCCCGTCCCGACACAAGATGTAACCCACAAGTCTAGCTTTAAAATGCTCTCACTGTGCAGCTGGTAATGAGAGCATTTTAAAGCTAGACTTGTGAGTTACATCCTGTGTCGGGGCTGGACATAGCCCAGTGAAACAGCGCTCACTTGATGCGCGGTCTGTCATTGGTGTGTTATGCGTTATGGCACCAGGGCTTCAGTCTTCTCAGGCAGTTTGCAGCCTACCACAATCCAATGATGTGAGCTAACTTGTTATGGATGCAACTACAAAATTCTACAGAAAGAATAATGTCGTTTTGAGAATATGGTTTTGGCTTGTGGAAATGGACATAAAAGATAATTGTTTTAGGTTATGGTGTATTAAAGCATAAATAAATTATTGATTTGAATGAGACATGGTGAAATGATGGTACCCCTTCCCTTGATGCTGACAAGGTGATTAATTCACTTTTGTATAAATCACCATATAATGGTTTGTTTGTTTTGTTTATCGACACCACTAGAGCACCTTGTTTTATTAAACATCGGATATTGGATGTCAAACATTTGGTAATTTTGACATATAGTCTCAGAGAGGAAACCCGCTACATTTTTCCATTAGTAGCAAGGGATCTTTTATACATGTATGTACCAGTACACAGACAGGATAGCACATACTACGGCCTTTGATATACCAGTCGTGGTGCACTGGCTGGAACGAGAAATAGCCCAATGGGCCCACCGACGGGGATCGATCCCAAACTGACTGCGCATCAAGCGAGCGCTTTACCAGTGGGCTACGTCCCGCATCGCCCCCATATAATGGGTTCTATAACTAACCCATCGATATGATCATTGATCAGATATTCTGTAGCTTCTGTCCAGGTTCTTATTTGCTTCCCTTAATGATATTTCACTATTCTTTGTGGAAGTTTCATGTATGTCAACCACAATATCAACCCTCTGAGTTTGGCCTCCATCTCATGAATGTTTTATGCAACATTGATTTTACCACCGCCACAAACTTCACATTAGATGATATCACTGTTTACTACAATGACGAGGTTAATCCCGTCGACAATAGTAGCACAAATCTCCTGTAATTAGATAGCTAAAGTAGCTTGTTTTGTTTTTCTATGTAGCCCCTGGTAAAGGTACCAATAAATGTTGAGGATATCTGCAAATTGTGCCTTGTGCCAGCTTAGTGATATACCCAAACAGTGACTGGTCCCCAAATCGTTTTCCTGGCACAAAATTATATAGGTAATTTTTCAACTTTTAAAAACAAATGATGATTGTGTCAAGGGGGTTTCGTCTTATATACAGTCAGTCAACCTCGAAATAGAACACTTAATAGGCACATTGGCGTGTGTGTGTGTGTGTGTGTGTGTGTGTGTGTGTGGGGGGGGGGGGGGGGGGGGGGGGGCTGACTGATATCGATGGCGCAAAACAAGGTTTCTAGGGGGTTCGGTGGTATGCTCCCCCGTAAACGTTTGAAAACTAGACGTCCAGAAATGCAATTTCCTGCATTCTACAAGTAAAATTCAACTCGTGCTGCTGGAAACAAGTCCCATGGTGCCTGTGGCAGTGTGGGTGCTAGCGATGTCTTGCTGCAACATATGATTCTGGTGATTGGCAAATTATGGCACAGTACTTGATCAATATATCGGAGGGCGGGACGTAGCCCAGTGGTAAAGCGCTCGCTTGATGCGCGGTCGGTGTGGGATCGATCCCCGTCAGTGGGCCCATTGGGCTATATCTCGTTCAAGCCAGTGCACCACGACTGGTATATCAAAAGCCATTGTATGTGCTATCATATTTGTGGGATGGTGCATGTAAAAGATCCCTTGCTGCTAATGGAAAAATGTAGCGAGTTTCCTCTCTAAGACAATATGTAAAAATTACCAAATGTTTGACATCCAATAGCCGATGATTAACAAATCATTGTGCTCTAGTGGTGTCGTTAAACAAAACAAACACATTAATCAATATATCGGAGAGCCGTAACACCATTATCTCTGTCTGGACCAATATTATGAAAGATCACAGGTCCAACTTTGTGGTTGATCCCTATTCCTGGAGCTTTTCAAACCATGATGTTTTCCCCGGTCCATGGGTCTTCTCTTTCCATAATAGACGCGTCTTTGTAACGCCAGACCTTTACCCTGTCACCTGCCTTGGAAATACAGTACCAACTTTCATCTGATAAGAGGATCGGTGGTTATCCATTGCTGATGGCGCCGAGCCGTTGCCGATTCCAGTCGTTCTTGTCGGTGACTGTTTGTCAGAATAAGGACCCTAGCAGGACCTCCACTGACAGGTTCTTAGAGGCCAATCGACGACGGGCCGTCTCGGCACTGATGGGTTGTTGCTGGGTTAAAATGCTGGTTTGACGAGCTGTCTCAGTGGCCGTAGTGAATCGGCCGTGCAGGTGTTGGCGCAGAATATAGCGACCGTGTGGTCACACGACATATTGACTTAAAATGTCCTGGTCAATATGAGACAAATATTCCCCAAAAACCACAGATGTGTGTGTGTGTGCATGTGTGTGTGTGTGTGTGTGTGTGTGTGTGTGTGTGTGTGTGTGTATATATATATATATATATATATATATATATATATATATATATATTTAGTCGGGCACCGTTGTGTAGAACTTGCTTGAGTCGATATATCGCTTGTGTCGATATCACTGGCCGGTACCGGCAAAAATGTGTATTAACTATCATGTTTTTATGTCGGTTGAGTCGATACGTTTGAGTGGATATTACGTTTGTGTCGATATATCTTTTTGGTCCCGACGTAGATGTTTATATGGAAAAATGTCTCTATGTGTCGATTTTAATATAATGTGCTAAAATAAATAAAATATTTAAAAAGGTAGATATGAATTGCGCGATCTGAAATCAATGCCCTGTCGGTATTGTGAGAATGTAACCAACCATCGAACGAGTTGCCCACAGTTGACTGTAAACTCATGATTGGTATATGTAGGTACTGAAACAGTTCACGTGTAAGATAAACGAATAAGATTGTCTAAACCATTGAACAAGATACTACAATGGTATAATAAAAGAAAATGCTAGCAGATAACGATTGTTACAGAATGCGACATGTGACTTGTGGCTTTGAGAAATTGTGGACCGGTATAAGTAGAATTAATTGGTCTTGATAAGTTAACTAGGTGTTAATTGACAAAGAAGGCAGCGATCTCGGTGTGTATTCAGTAACACCACTGTTTCCGCTATGATGACTTCCTTAGATCACAGTTATCTGCCCCGGAATTGGTCACTGGCGAAGTCAGAGGTTAAGTCCGGGGTGGGCGTGCCTGAACCTAATTTTGGACATGGACACGTTAATAATAGAGTTCCCATACCCCATTTGATTGTCGAAAATCCGGAAATTTGTCCGCACATGTAGTCTGCTGTTGAACTGTGATTATTTCATGGAAGACAGCTATGAAGTGGCAACTATATGACTGAAGTTGACAGGGGAGAGCATGTAGTTTGTAAACAGGTGTAACTTGTTGACATTGAAGACTTGTTTGTGGTAATTCCGCCCATGCAAAAGTAGTGCTTTTTGTGTAAAATGGGTGTACTCTGGCCAGGTTTAGTGTATGTGTTTGTTTAAACCACAATATCCTGGGATAAAGAGCTGGACAACAGGGGCTGTCCTTTTCAAGGTATGTTTCCCCCAGGAAGGCAAAGGTACATGTACATACTAAAATCCATGGGCCTGCTAGTATTAATAAAAATGTTATAGCCACTAACGCTATATAGAAACATATAGCGTAATTAATTGTGGTCTGTGGCCTTATGGAAACCGAGTCAAGAGATTCGAGTATGACCTGGACGACAGCATTGTCAAAGAGGTGTTAACTGCCCGTGGCCCTGTTATATCTGACGTTGATGCAAGGATTGTCACGGTAAATGACGAGACGTTTGACTCTGCAGCTTTGAGCGTTGATGCCACAAACCAATGCACGACAAATATATTCCTATACTTTATTAGGTGCGAATTTTTAATTTGTTCTTCTATAAAATATTTCCTGTAACTGAATTTTGTTATTATAACGTTCTTATAAACTCATTGTTAAAAACAGTGCCTTTCGTACCAATGATGGCTCCTTCTAATAGTTCTTGGCGCATTCGAGCCCCAGGAAAAAATGAAATATGGTGGGATTTGTTGACCCAGTGCATTGCCACATCATATCATAGTGACTGTGGATGATCTTTCTGGCGATATTTCAATTGGAACCTCCTCTGTGGATCCTACAACATACGGGGGTGACCGTGTGTGGGCCATACTAATTCCTTTCTCATCCACGTTATATATGTTTTCAGGAGATGATATGAGGTCAGAATTGTCTCCAGTTCATCAAAATATTTCGTTATGCTTTCCTCTGAAGTAGCGTAGGCCCGCAGCTCTGACAAGGATTTGGGTCGTCTCAACTTTAATTCTGGACATCTTCCCATGAACCCATAAAACCACTGTAGAGAAAGAGAGTTGCAATCGTGTGGCCGTTTGTTTAAGTGGGTGGCATAGTCAGTTCCAAGATTTAAAACCTGCGCTCTTGTGTAGCCATAGCCAACAGACGCCATCAACTTCAAATGTTCTGCCAGTTTGTTTTCTTCTTCCAAGGAAAACATTGGACCAGATCCGGACCTTGCCGTCTCTGGGGAAATAATCCGCGTATTCTGTCTCTGGGTGTTTGTTCAGGAACACCGGCCTCGGTGGCGTCGTGGTTAGGCCATCGGTCTACAGGCTGGTAGGTACTGGGTTCGGGTCCCAGTCGAGGCATGGGATTTTTTATCCAGATATCGACTCCAAACCCTGAGTGAGTGCTCCGCAAGGCTCAATGGGTAGATGTAAACCACTTGCACCGACCAGTGATCCATAACTGGTTCAACGAAGGCCATGGTTTGTGCTATCCTGCCTGTGGGAAGCGCAAATAAAAGATCCCTTGCTGCTAATCGGAAAGAGTAGCCCATGTAGTGGCGACAGCGGGTTTCCTCTCAAAATCTGTGTGGTCCTTAACTATATGTCTGACGCCATATAACCGTAAATAAAATGTGCTGAGTGCGTCGTTAAATAAAAACATTTCTTTCTTCTTCTTTCTTTCTTGTTCAGGAACGGAATACAGCCTGGCAGCCTTATATACCGAAGTTCCCTTTTTGGTGACATCTGCAGTACTAGCGGATCCAGGAGGAGGAGGGGGTCCAAGGGTCCTGACCCCCCCCCCCCACCCCCCTTTCAGAAATCCTGCATCCGTGCCTGATCTGCATCTGCATTTTAAAGTTGAGTAGGGCTATATGACCGATAGCGCTTTTTATGACGTGACGTAAAATCCTAAAAAGAAAGCCCCAAGGTATCAGATATATAAGAGAGAGTCCTTATGCGATTCCATAGTTTTAAAAATTGGCGAAAGCCACGTCACATATATGCCACGTGATTACAATTGACATTGATAAGGTAGAGCAGACGATGCATAAATTTTCATGTTACAGGCCTTGTACTAACTTCGGTACTTTATTTTGCTCAGTGGTATAAAATGCATTTGGGTAAGAACAGTGTATTTTACTTGTTTGACAATGTAGTTTAATAATAGGCCTACTTACATTAATTGATGAAATCTTGAACATTTTGTTCTCCTGTATCCAGGGACGCTTTCTCTTCAGAAACGTTCGATAGGTGACAAATATCACATACTTTGATTGCACTGATAAATAAACAAATATTTGACATATTAATCACTAATACACACGTAGGGCCTACACTACAGGATTCTTGAGAAACAAACCCGACAGTACCCCGTTTCAATAATGTTCCGTTTAAATACGTAGGCTTGCTGACGGGTTCCTCATGTAGTGTGTGCATTAGTTATTAATATGTAAAATATTTGTTACCAGCGAACTCGAAAATGATCAATGCAATAGTATTTTAACGTCAAACATAGGGTTATTGTTATATTCGAGCGGGGATCTTTGACTACCCGGTGGTAGGCAGCAATTCCGTGTTTTTGCTATAGCGTTATCTCTGACGGCAGATAGTGAGCATAACAGTCCAAATGTTTGTTTAGGTCTCGAACGGCAGAGTACTCGGGCTAGACCCGACGTTTTGAAGTTTATGGAGTGTTCAGGCTGGTTACCCAGATTTTGTGGGTGCTCATATGCCATGGTAGGATTTCAGAAAGAAGAAGAAGAATGGAAGTCATGAGGGTGTCCGTTCTTTTCAGTTTTATTTTATTCTGCAGCGTTAATGCCGGGAACAAACGCACGTTGGTTCTAGTAGACAACTGGTCGATTAGAGAAACACACTCAACGTTTTTCAGAACGCTGCGAGGTATAGTTTGAATTATATTCCTGTCTCCAACAAGCTACGTGGACCGGTGGCACGCGCCGGTAAGATGGTGCCACGTACTGTGACGTAGTGAGGGAGCAGTCATTGTTCCATCTGCAGGCCTCGAAATTCGGTGTTAAAAGGGCAGGCTATAATAGCCTTTAAAAATCTAGGAAATGAAGGGCACAAAGGCTAACCTAAAAGGCACAAAGGCTACGTTCATATATTTTCAAAGGGCACCAAGGCAGTCTTTTTTAGGAAGTCAATTTAACCAGAAAAAAACCTTTTCCGCATTTATGGATTATTTTCAATATATATATATATATGTGTGTGTGTGTGTGTGTGTGTGTGTGTGTGTGTGTGTGTGTGTGTGTGTGTATGTGTGTTAAATGGAGGTTGCGGGGTGTGCGCGCGTGGGGGGGGGGGGCAGCAGCGATGATGTTTATGTCCCCCACCCCACTTTTTGGCACCTTCTTACGCCGTGCCCTGGACCCAATCACTGGCATTGTTAGAGACTGGACCCAGACTAGACATGCCTGGACGTTGAATGGATATGAGCATAACTAATTTGTTTGAAATTTGAATCATTAATGCGTGCTCTTATTAGGTACCACGGTAATTGGTGACACACGAGATCGCATGACAGTACGGTAACGTGTGTGGCGATTAAACGGCTTTTATTACAAACTGCTAAATACTGTAGGCCTATAGAGGAAAATATATCGTATTATCGTAACTCCAGTCATCTCATACATTGTAGGTTTATTTTCCAAAAACAACAACGTGCGATCTCAACAAAACAATCAAAGATTTCTCTATACCACATGCACAGACTACAAGTCATCGCGTTTTTTTCCGCATGCAAAGGTGAAGGTCATTTGAAGAAGACGTCGTACAATTTTCGTTGTTGGCTACTGCTTGGGCCTAGTACCCAGAATTTGTTAATATACACGGGTGTAGCCTGTAGGAAGATACCAAAAAGTGGGGTGGGTGGGCACACAGACACACGTATAAAATTAATATATAAACCATCGATGCTGCTACAAAGTACCCCCTTTCCCGCTTCCTACGCCAGTGATGTATAGGCCTATCAACTGCTGAGCATGGGTAATAATTAAATAAACGGAATAGTCAAGAATAACCACAAACATTAAACAGTTCACATTTATTTCAGTGTTTCAGTTAATTGGGAATACATTAATTTGGGTGATTTTAGCATGGGTCCGTTCAATAGGCTAATACACATTAAAACTATAAGTCCGCCCCACAGGGAACGCCTTTTTTTTTAACTATGAAATTTACCACAGGTTATTCATTTCTAGGCCGATTGATTTGTAAATTGCACACAAAATTAGTATTGTTTTGTCATTTCCAATACACTTTTACTTTTCTTGTTACGTCAAACAAAACTGAAATTAATAGCAAAAAACTTATTTTTTTTTATAGAATGATGGGACAGACTTTTTTTTATAATTTCAAAATTTGTCATGAAGAATATCGATAACAACAGCCCCAAGTTCAGCCAGCAAACGTTTGTTTTCGTGAACTATTTGATTGGTTCTCAACGTGGCCATTTGGTTTATTGTGAAGCGCATAAACCAGTCTAGCGGACGTTTTTCCGCTCGGTCTGGTTGAACGCAGCTGACGTTTAAATACTAGTAGCTAATAATAATATATAATAGTAATAATAATAATAATAATAAATAATAATAATTTTTAATTCCCTCTTCCTTCCGTAGGCATGGTGTTTTAGCCTATTTAAAAAAAAAAAAATTGCCCCGGGATTCTTTTTCGGCTATTTACGGGGTTTTCCCGTAAATGTACGACGTTAAAACTTTCGGCAAGTTACGGTGGGTACGTTTCAACTGTAATTTATCATTTGTTACGTTCGATGTGCAATTATAATACATGACCAAGAAACTGTATACAAACACTACCGAGGAACATCGAATTCGTGCATGTTTAATGTTTTAAAATAAAAGTTAGGGTTATACAAGTTTTAAAAAACCACACATACACAAAAGGGGCACCACGGCAGGTAATTAATAGGGCACGGTTATTCATAGCCGTAAAGTAACTGGTATTTTTGAGGCATCACGGCAAAGGCACACGGCAGTACGGCAAATGCCGTGGAGCCGTCGTGAATTTCGAAGCCTGCATCTGTAGTATGGCATTCGATTTTTAGACTAAAGTACACGAAGCCAACGACAGCAGATCACAACACAAGATCGTAGAATTGAATAGCAAATGTCAAAAGCATGACAAACCGATTTTAAAACGTAATGTTAGTCTAAATTAATTAATTAATGTAAAATTAATTAAACCTACTCAGACCATTGCCCCATTACTGCATTAGTTACCCCCATAATCCCCATTATTATCCCATTATTTTGATTTATCCAGGTGTTCTGTGGGTCTGAACAACAGACCCCTTCCCAAAAGAAAGTTGCATTAAAAATTCTCAATTCTGTACTAAATATTGATAATTCACAGTACAGGGTTCTTATACTTTATAGGTCATGGAAATCATGGATATCATTTCCAGGCCTCGAAAGTCATTGAATTTTCATTTTGGTCATGGGAAATGATGATCAATCTGTCTAAAAAAAAAAAAAAATTGAATTCATATGAGAATCATCCGGATTTATCAGGAATTCCAGACTTTTACTCTGCCCGATTTTATTACGTTTAAAAAAAAAAAAAAAGCTACATTTTACCCAGGGCAGCAGTCCAGGTTTTATACCAATTCAACAATCTGGATTTTATACTTGTATACCCAGAAGTCCGGGTTTTATACCCACCACCATTTCAGCGATTCTAACATGTCCGCAGTCATATTATCCTCGTATGTTATCTTCATCACCATTGATCTGTTTTGATCTCATGAGCAGTGTAAATATGCGTACTTGTTTGGACAAAAGCGGCATGTGCATGTCAATGTGCCCAATTTAGTTATGTATCTAAAGCCCTGACTTACAATATAAGCTGGAAATACTGTCATTAAAATGTCAGTTTGATGGGTACACACATGTTATTCATGTAACCGAACAATCAGTTACCTAAGAATAAAAACACATTAAATGACTTGTGGTAGCCTAACGTATTGTACCTAAATATTGTACCCTGTGAGGACATTTGCAAATTGAATGATGTGTATGACAGATTTGGCTATGGTCAATGTGTAGACAGACAGAACCAACTCTAAATGCTGATGATTTATTTTGTTAATTTCAGACCTGGGGTTTGAGCTGACATTCAAAACAGCTGATGATGCTGGGTTGGCCCTGGTGAAATATGGAGAGTTCCTCTACGATAACCTTGTATTGTTTTCACCATCCGTCCAAGGTAAATTGACATATGTTTTGATCTTTGAATATTTACAGTCACATCTATACATTTTACTGTTAGCATACATTTTGAAGAAAAAATTGATATTTTGTTTTGAACAACTAGATTTGTTTGCTTGTGTTGCAAAGTGATTTTCATGAGTCGGTTATAGATAGCATTACATGTATTTAAAATAGTTATTGTCAGCATAATTTGATATAATCACAAGTTTGTCCATTTATCCTGACAAGTGAAAACCTGCTTGGACAAACATGATGCACCTCAATGGTTGTCCAGTGGAGAAGTAAAAATGTCCCAATGCATTTTACTATTGGTACCGAAATTTACAATTTAAATATTATTCTATTTTTTGTGTGTTTGCTTTGTAATGTCATTAGTTATATATATTATAATATATATAATTGTCTGTGTTTTCAGACTTTGGTGGCTCCATTGACATTCCAGCAATAACAAGTTTCATTGATGGAGGAGGAAATGTTTTGGTAGCAGCAAGTTCTTCAATAGGTATATTGTTGTGTATTCGTGTACTTAGCAGCAATGTATATATGTACAGTCCTGTCTTGTTAAACTACCAGATTTGTTGTTTTCTGGCCTTACTGTTACATGTATAGAACTTACTGGGAAGTATTGAAAATACAGGTTTGATATTGGTATTTTTGGGGTGATTTACTTTGGTATCGGTACAGTATTTCGGTATTGATACCGATATTGAACGGTATACTCTGCTTTAAAGGCATGTCCGAGTTAAAGTCTCACCAAATGTTTGACATCCAATAGCCAATGATTAATAATCAATGTGATCTAGTGGTGTTGTTAAACAAAACAAACTTCAACCTTTAATGAATAAATGGTACCTTCATTAGGTCATTCTCAGATTGTTGTTTTCCCTTTTAAAACCAGTGACATCAATACCTTCCAGGTCATATAAATTCTAAATCTTGCATAACTGAAATTCCTGTTTTGGTGGGTATTATCCAGGCCTGGAAAGTTGATGACACAAGAAAGGCCATTCGCATAAAAGCATTGTAATATTTTGTTGATGATCGCAGACCGATCCTTAAAAACAATAAAAAAGGGTCCTGGAAAATGTCTTTAAAAGTCATGGAATTTAACCGATAGCAAAGTGTAGGCTATGCATGATGATTAATCTGCTCTAATGGTGTATTTAAACAAATAGAACTTTAAACTGTAATTCCTATAGTATGTGTAACTCTTGAAGACATAGCTTAGATGTGTCTGCTGGGATTTGAACCCTGAGATCTCATCTTGCAAAGCCTAATTACAAGCCACTACACCACAGAGGCTAAATCAATTTAATTAACTTCTGTTCTTTGTACATAAGCATTTGTACATTTTGGTGGAATAAACCAAATGTTTTAACTAGGAGATAACCATATGGAGTTTTTAGAATTGCTAGTATTCTTGTCTATTTCATCCCACAAATGTCATTTTTGACCGAAGGCGTTAGCCTAAGGTTAAAAATTAAACCTTTGTGGGCATCAAATAGACAATAACACCCACAAATCTAAAAACTCCATATGGTTATGTCCATTGTAAACTAAAACGTTTTTCTATGGAACGAAGTGTATATTTGGTATTTTTTGAAAAAAAAAGACCTGGCTACAATCTAATTGTAGACCCTTGAACCGTGAAATTGGCCTGTTCCAATTGCTAATGATGTCATTAGCTTCCGGGTGTTATTTTCATTTGATCCCAGAAAAAGAATATAATAACCAATGACAATACAGAACACACTTGCCATCAGTTTACAATGTAGTGATGTCCTGATGATCGATTATAATAGAAAATTTAGCTCTACCGATGTGATGATCGGTTATAACAATCTATAATTGATTGTGTGGAAAATGTTAATTGTAATTATTCCCCCAGTTTAGATTATGAAATTGATGTAAATATGTTGGGGTTTGTTTTCTTGTGTACTTAATTTTTTTTTATATTAAATAGTTATCAAAGGTAAAATTTGTGATTTATTGGGTGAACACGACACATGGTGCTTATAATTTAAATCCTCCTTATATTCATACAATTCTAACCGATTGTGTAATTGAAAGTTGATCGGTTGTGCAAACCGATGGCGGATGATGAAATTCCAACCTGATTCCCAACACTAGTTTAATGGACTGACCTGAAAGTGTGTTGACCGTTTTCCGTGTCTGTCTGTAGGTGACCCATTACGAGAACTGGCCACGGAGTGTGGGGTGGAGTTTGATGAAGAGAAGACTGCCGTCATTGATCACCTCAACTACGACAAGGATGACACTGGACACGTAAGTGCTGTGCTGGTTCACTGACCCAGCAGAGAAATAATTCTAGAAGATTCATCATGAGTGGGTTTTAATGCTCGTAGCAGTTGAAATTTATTTTACTCGAGACATAAACATGATACTAAATGGAAGTGTTTGAGATTAATGGTATCCTGATATCCTAGGGATACCAGAATTTAATTTTGGATACCAGACTTCAATAACCCAGTATATCATATAATGTGGGTTTGTTTTTTAATCCTGCATTTTAATTTTTCGCTGAAACAGTGAAAGTAGTAATTTACTGGTGTGAAGTTAAGTAACAGTGTCGTCCAAGTTTGTTACGATGTTGTATTTCATTTAAGTGAGATAATAAATTCTCAGGTGGGATGCCAGATTTTAAAATGTTAGTATCCAACTGGGATACTGCCCCAATTTATATGTTTCTGTCATTAATTAGTATTATATACTGATGGAAAGAAATAAAGGATCACACAGATAGCAACAAGAAATAATGACTGCATCAAAAATCAATTCATATTGTCATTCAACACTCCAGACATTCAATCCCACATTACAACTTTGCATGAATTACAGACATTACTATGCTAGTTGTGAATTAAATTTGGTCTACAATTTGATGTGTTCCCTTATTTCTTTCCATCAGTATAACTGGATTTGTGTGCTGAAACTAAATGTTACAATTGGTTTATCCAGGTATTTTATTCAATTTGCTAGTACCGCTATAAATTCATTCGTATGTTTACATTTCAGTGTTTGAGATTATTTTTTTTGGCAGTATCCCAGTTTGATACTAACATTTCAAAATCTGGTATCCCACCTGAGAATTTAGTATCCCACTTAAATGAAATTCATAAATAACATCGTAGCAAATTTGGACGACATTGTTACTTAACTTCACCAGTAAATGACGACTTTCATTGTTTCAGCGAAAAAATAAAAATGCAGGATTAAAAAAGAATCAACATTATATAGTATTCCGGTGGGATACTGGGTTATTAAATTCTGGGATATCGGGATACCGTTAATCTCGAACACTGCATTTATGTTAATTAAAAAAAACCCAAGTTACTAAGTTACACTGTTTAGGAAACTGCAGTACTTAGTTGTTATTAGTTTATATTTTGTGTTGCAGCACACTTTGATTGTGGCCGATAGTGCTCACTTGCTGGATGCTCCGATGATCGTGGGCACGAAGAACACATCTCCTTTACTGTTCAGAGGAGTTGGGTAAGATTTATGTCTGTCTGTAGGTCACCGGTGTTTCACAATCACTCCTGTTTCTAATACTGCTTTATCAAAGCAGCCGGAGATGTAACAACTGGCAGGATCGATCATCTTCATGTAAGCAGGACGGGTCATGGCCCCGTGGTAAAGCACTCGCTTGATATGCAGTCGGTTTAGGATCAATCCCAGTCAGTGGATCCATTGGGCTACTTGTCATACCATCCAGTGCACCACAACTCTTAATAATATCAAAGGCCGTGGTATGTGCTATCCTGTCTGTGGGATGGTGCATATAAAAGATCCCTTGCTACTAATGTGGAAAATGTAGCTGGTTTCCATTGTAAGACTATATCTCAAAATTACCAAATGTTTGACATCCAATAGCCGATGATTAATAAATCAATGTGCTTTACGTTGTTAAACAAAATATTCTTTAACATTTGATGTAAGCAAGATATGTTAGTAGTCATCTACCTCCTGAACAATGAATTTACCAATGAAAAGTCTGTCTTTCTATCGATAGGTTCCTACAGTTTTGTTTTTTTCCAAAGCTTTATCAGTCATGTGATGTTACAGATCAAGTTTGCGTTTCATGGGGATTTACCAATTTTTCACAGAGTTATGGCCACTTTTCTTTCTCTTTTGTAGTTATTTTTGTGCTGTTATCAATTAAAAGTTCGAGCACGCTGTTCTGGGCACACACCTCGGCTACGTGGGCTGTCTGTCCAGGACAGAGGGTTAGTGAGAGAGAAGTTGGTGTAGTGGACTACCCACTGAGTCGTAACTCACTCTGGGTGGAAACTGGTATCAGGAGGCGAACCCAGTACCTACCAGCCTCAATTCCAATGGCATAACCACTACATCACCGAGGCTGGTTGTTATTACTAGATCCAGTTTTATTTTGGGGGGGGGGGGGAATTTAATCAAGGGTCATAATTCAGTCCACATTTATAAAAAAAGATTTAACAGGAATTTTGTGGGGTCTGGTAGGTGACATGTATTCAGGGCTTCTAGATTATGGTAGCCCCTCTCCCTTGTTTTTTTAAATCCGCCCCTTTTCAACTTTCATTCGTTCCGCCTAAAATTTCCGGAGTTTATATCCAACCCATTGTGGCCGCCATATTTACTTATTCGCCATTGACCAGATTTGTCTCGCGAAGTATCATCTGCGCGAGACCAATGCGCAGATCGTATACATTGGTCGCGTCATGTTGGACAAAATGGTGGTATTGTTTGCGAATGCATTGAAAATCTGTCCATTGTTCGGGATTTTGTGATTTCAATGGGATGTCGTACAAAGTTCTTGATCGGTCAGCGGGCACCCCCCTCGAAACACCACCACACCCACCCCCCCCCCCCCCCCCCCCCCCCCCCCCCGTCTACGCCAGCGCGTCCTTGGTCAAAGACATATCCATAATTTGGTAAAATTATTTCAGCCCTTTTTGGGAAAAGTCACTTTCATCCCTGCTAGTAGTATTCATAGTTGGGCTAGTAAATAACTACAATTGCCATTCCCGACTGCTAGTGAAAACAAAAATGATTATATCTGATTATTACTATTATTTAGTACAATTGTATTAACTTACAGTGAAGTAGGGCTAGTGAATTTTAAATTGTGGCTAGTAAATTTTTAAAATTGCTGATCCCATGGCTAGTGGATTTTCTAAAAATTCTAGAAGCCTTGTGTATTGCTTTAGCTGGCACCCTGCAAAAAGTCACGTTTTTAAATCTAGCAGGTGATATACAAATTCTAGTGGTGTCATTAGTAGATCTATCAGGCCTCGAAATTCGGTGTTAAAAGGGCAGGCTATAATAGCCTTTAAAAATCTAGGAAATGAAGGGCACCAAGGCTAACCTAAAAGGCATAAAGGCTACGTTCATACATTTTCAAAGGGCACTAAGGCAGTCTTTTTTTAGGAAGTCATTTTAACCAGAAAAAACACCTTTATCTGTAATTCTGTTAAATTGGTCATTCATCAATAAATCAAAGTATTGTAGTGGTGTCATTAAACAAAACAGTATTTTAATTTTTTTGTGGTGTCCTTAAAGACAACTTTGGTTGAGAGAGATTATGACGTATCTGGTCTCCTTGAACAAACACTGCTGCTGTTCCATCTCATTACAGCAGGTAATGGATCAGTCCACTGGTTTCGGACCATCTGAGCAGATGGAGTATGACTGAAAGAAAATTATATTTGAATGGCTGGACAGTTATGTTAAAGTCTTAACATTAAAGAAATAAAATAAAATAATCTATAGTAAAAGTAGATATGTTATTTTATCTATTAGTTTGTGAAGGTATCTCCAGAGAATCACTGTAGAATACCGGTACTAAGTTTCAGAATTAACCAATCAAGATTTCTATTTCAATTTTACAATCTCATTAATTAAAAAAAACCCAAACTAAAAACAAAAAACGTTTTTACAAGTTTAGACATCTTTATTATTTTGTGGAGACTACCAAGAGAATATGTGTATTACGTTTCAGAACAATACAATCAAAGCTTTAGGAAAAGGGATGAAATGTTCAGTGTTAAATTATTAAATAAATGAATGTTCAAACCAAATCATTTAGTTTTTAAAAATTTAATCTTTATATTAGTTTTGTTCTAAATTTCTATATTTAACAATAATAAAAAAATCCACCCTAATTTCAACTTTTTCTCCAACAAACATGATTGTAATAACAAGATTAACCAAATGACCCATTTAATTATATAATAAAAAATGTGGAGGGAAATCCCATTCTGTCATGTGACTGTATCCACAAAAACGTAAACATTGTCGGAGGACACCATGGCCTATTTTCTTAAGTATGTTTTCAGCATTTATGGATTATTTTTAATGTGTGTGTGTTAAATGGAGGTTGAGGGGTGTTTGTGTGTGTGTGGGGGGGGGGGGGGGGGGGGGGCAGCAGCGATGGTTTTTATACACCCCCACCCCACTTTTTGGCTCCTTCTTACGCCGTGCCCTAGACCCAATCACTGGCGTCGTTAGAGACTGGACCCAAACTAGGCATGCCTGGACGTTGAATGGATATGAGCATAACTAATTTGTTTGAAATTGGAATCATTAAAGGAGACCGGACACCAAAAGACATGTAGTGTGTAATGGATTAAGTTAGGGCCAAAGACCGCATTACTCTAACGCCAGGCTCGCTGCGAGGCACCGGTCAGCTGCGCGTCTTAGGTTTGGGGTAAAAACAGAAGTGGGCGGGATTATGCATAGATCTGAACGAAAGCGAGGCAATACGTCATCGGTGAGAGTTACCAAGCAATACCGTTACATGTGTTGATTCTTTGGTTGTGCCTTTTAGTTGTCTTTTTTTTTTTGTCTCGAGGTTTATCGGAAATTTAATTTACAAGATAATTAGTGTTATTATATACGGTCAACGTAATTATATGATGGTTAACTGCGCAGTGTTTAACTGCAACAGTAACAGCAATGCATCCCAAGAAACGGCCAACATCATGATTTCGATTTCCAAAAAAACCCGAAAGTTGTTTTAAAACATGGACGCATTATTGTCGTCGTATGGGCTATACACCAACTAAATACAGCAGGTTATGGTACATTTACAATGTGAAAATTAAAACAAGTATGTACTTAAGATTACATTAAATAAAGGTATTGCAATTTATTAACATACGAATATTTAAACTTCACATTTATTTACCTATAATTACCAAATTAATTTTCACCGACAGCCCACAACGACTCCATACTATTGTCTCTTGATCTAGTTGGGCCGGGTATAAACTCTACATCAGATTTTGGTTACAATGGCAAAAATTAATTGTTTGCTGCTACAAAGTACCCCCTTCCCCGCTTCCTACGCCAGTGATGTATAGGCCTATCAACTGCTGAGCATGGGTAATAATTAAATAAACGGAATATTCAAGAATAACCACAAACATTAAACAGTTCACATTTATTTCAGTGTTTCAGTTAATTGGGAATAAATTAATTTGGGTGATTTTAGCATAGGTCCGTTCAATAAGCTAATAAACATTAAAACTATAAGTCCGTCCCACAGGGAACGCCTTTTTTATTACTATGAAATTTACTACAAGTTATTAATTTCTAAGCCGATTGATTTGTAAATTGCACACAAAATTAGTATTGTTTTGTTATTTCCAATACACTTTTATTTTCTTGTTACGTCAAACAAAACTGAAATTAATAGCAAAAAACATTTTTTATAGAATGATGGGACACTCTTTTTTTATAATTTCAAAATTTGTCATGAAGAATATCGATAACAACAGCCCCAAGTTCAGCCAGCAAACGTTTGTCTAACGTTTGTGAACTATTTGATTGGTTCTCAACATGGCCATTTGGTTTATTGTGACGCGCATAAACCAGTCTAGCGGAGGTTTTTCCGCTCTGTCTGGTTGAACGCAGCTGACATTTAAATAGCTAATAATAATAATAATAATAATTTTTACCTGAAATAATGAAAACGTTTTGGCAATTTTTGTCTTCTTTAGTCTTCTTTTTCTACTAGGCATGGTTTAGCCTATTTTGAAAACAAAAAATTGCCCCGGGATTCTTTTTTGGCTATTTACGTTTTTTTCTGTAAATGTATGACGTTAAAAATTTCGGCAATTTACAATGGGTTTTTTTTTCGTAACGCTGTACGTTTCAACCGTAATTTATCATTTGTTACGTTCGATGTGCAATTATAATACATGACCAAGAAACTCTATACAAACGCTACCGAGGAACATCGAATTCGTGCATGTTTAATGTTTTAAAATAAAAGTTAGGGTTATACAAGTTTAAAAAAAAAAAACATACACAAAAGGGGCACCACAGCAGGTAATGAAAAGGGCACGGTTATTCATAGCCGTAAAGTAACTGGTATGTTTGAGGCATCACGGCAAAGGCACAAGGCAGTACGGCAAATGCCGTGGAGCCGTCGTGAATTTCAAAGCCTGATCTATTTAACTTGGGCCAAGTTCATGATTCTATTATATTTTAATTTAATAGTGCTCTAAATTACATCTCAGTGGTCCACGTTTTTCAGCAGGCCATAATTATTTCTTTTGACCTGCTGTTTTAAAAGGATTCCAGCAGACCATGTTTAATTCCTATTTCGAGTACCTGTACTCTAAGCATGCTTGTTTGATTGCAGTATGGTGGCTGACCGGGAAAATCCTCTTGTTCTCAGTATTCTTCATGCATCTTCAACCGCGTACTCTCACAACCCGAATGAGAAGATTGAGGAGGTGAGTCCCTTTAAGAGTCACTGTTTTATCAGGTGATAATAGCTGCGTTTAGTGTAACAGTATTTCAGGGTACATGAACTGTTTTTTCTCCCATCCCTAGCCATGCAAGACAGGCGTATTCCATGACGTCAGCCCGTGCGGAATAAATCGGTCTTGCATGACCACGTGACTTTTGTTGTTTGAACTAATATTAACATTGGGTGACATCATGTAAATGGCAAAATAATGCAAGAAATGCTTTTTATATTTCATAAAAACAAGGAATCCTGACATAATGAAATTATACTATCATTTTCGGTTTATGCTTTTAGTATAAACCATTTTTTATTGTGAGATAAAAAATAAGATATGTAAATTTTTGACGTTTTCCCAGAATGCTTGTTTTTCATCTACTGGATGGGAAAAAAATAATACTCAATTATGTATCCACCCTCGGGTACATAATATGATGTCAGTGTGGAATAGCCCTGTACCACATGGACACATGTGAAGGATTATTTTAATCTGACATAGCTGCATATAGTGACCGAGTTTTCATTGTACATGAACTGTTTCGGTGGGCATAGTTACATTTATGAAAACTGACAATGGAAAAATAATGCTATACATACATAATGCATACCAATTAAGAATAAGTCTTTTATTGAATAATGACAAAATAGTGTTTTCCCTAGCTTGTTCTAGCATGGTGCCGCAACGTGCCTCAATAGTGTAGTGCCATCTTTTCTTAATGAGCACCATGCTGCCCTGAGATTAAACAAGCCTTTTTCAATAATTAATTCTAGCACACAAAATGTATTATTAATTAATAACGTATCCCTGTTATATTTTGCTATTCATTTATTAAAGCAAGCACAATAATTACTTTTATTTTTATTAAACATTAAACATTAAAACAAAAGTGCCCTGAAAATGGCCCTGTGTTAAGTCTACCATGCATTGCCAAACTCTGGAGGAAAATACTACCCAAAAAAAAGATGTTACATTTAAAAGACATTACATTTTATAATGATGTTCATTGAATCGATGGGTTCTATTGGTGTCATTAAACAAAACAAACATAAACTTTTGTTCCCAGTCACATATCGTTAGTTGTGTACGTCTATTGACACTGTTTGAGATCTTTGCCCATCTCTGTGGTGTGTAGTGGAGTTTTTAAGTCTGTGTGTGCTTGTTGTTATTTTCAGTTTCCACATGCCGTTGGTAAGAACACGCTGTTGATTGCTGCGCTGCAGGCGAGGAACAACGCACGAGTTGTCTTTTCGGGCTCCATAGACTTCTTCAGTGATGAATTCTTTCACTCGGCTGTGCAGAATGCCATTGGTGGAAAGAAGTATGTTGTTTGATAGCAGCTCTATATACTTTCTGCATATACTTTAGACACATCCAATCATCTGTATACTTTAGACACATCCAATCATCTATAGACTTTAGACACATCCAATCATCTATAGACTTTAGACACATCCAATCATCTATATACTTTAGACACATCCAATTAGACACATCCAATCATCTGTATACTTTAGACACATCCAATCATCTGTATACTTTAGACACATCCAATCATCTGTATACTTTAGACACATCCAATCATCTATAGACTTTAGACACATCCAATCATCTGTATACTTTAGACACATCCAATCATCTGTATACTTTAGACACATCCAATCATCTATATACTTTCTGCATACGAGATAGACACATCCACATAGACTGATTATAAGAATCCACCTGGAAAATTGCAATCGTAGGGCCAGGATCACCTTAAGTACCTTATGCTAGGTAGCTATGCACTTACGGTGATCTTAGCGCTCAGATCGCTTTGTAAAACGGGGTCCAGGTGTGGGTATAAAATGTAAACCAGGGTCAACATTTCCACCATTTAGGGTGTACTTTTCTGTCCCACATAACCACATATGATGGAGTCTTTTTTTTCTCATCCATTTGGTAATTAAACTTATATTTCACGAACAAGTATGGCCGAAAAACTAATTTATTTATTTGACCATTTTGTCATAAATAACCTACACTATCATATTTGTCATGTTTGTTTCATGTGTTAAATACAATTTAACACAACAACTTAACAAGACCGCTTTTATGATGAAGGTTTCAGTAACAAAATATTGGTTGTCGTATGACCTCGGATCACCAACTTGCATTAATATGACATTACCAACGTCACGTTTCCGTTGTTAAATGCAGTGATGTCATGGCATGTGAAAGATAAAAATATCTTTCATAGCTTTCTTTCATGGGATAACTGTGTGGATAGCTCTGTCCTATATACCTAAGGATGACAGCTGTCACACAGAAATATGTATTTTAGCCAAAATTATATCACCATGTTTATGTTTCTAGTTTTTCTCAGTGTAAATGGAATAATGACATTGTTGGATGTTGGGTATTATAAATTTCACATCTGTTACTCATTGACAATACTTTTCCAATGTTATTTGAGATATTTTGGAACATTTGACAAGCCTGAATGTACTGGGGGCCAAAAAGGACATCAGGGACAAAAACCACTGAATGAAATGGAATCATTCACAAATTTTGTTTTAATTAATTATGTCACCAGTATGTACCGTACCCAAAATATATGTTTGTCCAGTATGGAATTTACTGTTAATCGTTTTATTACAAATGCATTACTGAGTGTGTGTGTTAGTCATATCTGGATGTTATTGTTAAAAATTAATATACTAAAGTATTTAACCTTTTGGGGTGTAATGTAGCCTAGTGGTAAAGCTTGATGTACGGTCGGTTTGGGATCGATCCCCGTATTGGCCTATTTCTTGTTCCAGCCAGTGCACCATGACTGGCTATGGTGTGTGCTATCCTGTCTATTGGATGGTGCATATAAAAGATCCTTTGCTACTAATGGAAAAATATAGCTTGTTTCCTCTCTAAAACTATATGTCAAATTACCACGTTTGACATTAAATAGCCGATGCTTAATAAATCAGTGTGTTCTAGTGATGTCGTTCAACAATACAAACTGTTTTACTGTTAACGTTTCAGGTTTGACAAGTCTGGTAACCAGGAGCTTGCACTGAACCTTGCTCGCTGGGTGTTCAAAGACAAGGGTGTACTCCGGGTGGGGCCCGTCACTCACCACAAGGTGGGCGAATCAAAACCACCAACCGCTTACACCATTATGGACGAAGTCGTAAGTAACAATACTATAGATATATATGATTAATTCTGCTTACATGAAAAATACAAACACTCTTTCAAGGCTTGAACTTAAGAATCTGTCTCCCAAGACAATTTTAAAAAGAATTCCCACGGGTGAAACTGCCCACCGATGCTAAATTTCACCCATGGCAATTCTTTTAAAAATTGTTGTCAGAGACAAATTCTAAGTTTGAGCCTTGTGAGTGTATGTGTATTTTTTTAAAGTGACATTTGCAGCATATAAACATGGCTAAAAGGTTATTTTGATGTATGTAGACATATTAACTGTGCAAATGTTAAATATTAACAGATAATGTACACAAGGTGTATACATTTTGCCATTGTTGAGGAGCTTTACAGATGGCACAAAGTGTCGTCGGTGATGCTCTCAACATATAGCAATTTATATAAGCATTGGCAATTGCTGTCGTTAAGTTCGAGCCCTGCTCTCGGTGATTTATCCAGGCATTCTGTGGTTCCAAACATAAGTCTTTTCAGGGGTGGGAATTCTTCTCGGATCCGCCGTTTTCCTCTTATTGAACACTGCGTTTCCTCACATTCCGTGGGGGGGGATTGGTCATGTTAATTTCTGGGCCCAAATTTTCGAAGCTATCTTAGCGCTACGATATCGTAAAACTGTCCTAAATGATGACGTTACACATCAGATTATGTTGTGACATCATTATGAATCTAAATGCGGCTGCATTTCTTATTTGGTTTCAGTTGCAAAGGGAGCGAGTAAGCTTTAGCCGAAGTCGCGATGCAGCATGGAACATCTGAAGTTAAAATGGCGGTCCGGACCCCTCTACATTTTTCCTCTTCTTTTTTTTACAGTTCACCAATTCCGACCCCTTTTTTTTCCCAAAAGAAAGTGGCACAGACAATTCCCAATTTCTATGCTAAATATATATATATATTTAATTATGTTCATTCCAATAACTTAATTCAACAGTGGTGTAATGCACCATTCAGTGGCCTGAGAAAATATGTCAAGTATGATTTCCTTGCACTAATTTTCCCTATCTTTACAGACTGACATAAATGTTAAATGTTCACTCATTCATGGCTTTTTATTAGTAAATATTTAATTTTGAGATACCTGGAATGAAAAAAAAAAGAAAGAAAATTTAAGTAAGTTTATCCCTTTGTCTTGCAATACAGACTTTTACTATGTCCCAGGGGTGCAGAAATTGAAAATAATTCACTAGCCCGCCAGACAAGAACTAACTAAAATTTACTAGCCGCCAGAATTTCTACTAGTCTGCCAGTCTATAGGATAATATATTATTAATACTATTATAATATACAGTGTCTTCAGTGACAAAACATTATTAAGAACACCTGGTAAGTGATCAACATCATGTGGCAAACAAAATAAAAAAGATAGATCACCGGTCAGAATGTTTCAATATTATAGCACTGTTTGTTTCTATATTTCAGTGTTACAACTTTGAGATTGAACAGAGCCTAAAAGATGCTGTTTGATTCTGTATGTCAGTATTATGACATTGAGTGTGAACAATATCTAATATGCTGTTTGATTCTATATTTCAGTATTATGACATTGAGTGTGAACAAAGCCTTAAAAAAGATGCTGTTTGATTCTGTATTTCAGTATTATGACATTGAGATTGAGGAGCTGGTCAATGGAGAATGGAAATACTTCAAAGGAAATGACGTTCAGCTGGAGTTTGTGCGCATTGACCCATTCGTTCGCACAACTCTCAGTCACAAAGGTTAGTGGTCCATATCAGTGCATCATTGCTTCCTCCAGTCATGGAGGAAAGGAAAGAAATGCCGACACCCCCAACCCTGGCCAATATGAAAATAGCAACAGCAAAAAAATATGCCATGAAAAAAAGTTTCTCAACATTTTCCACAGCAGTTAATGTATAAGAGAGGTGTTCAATTTGAAACTGTTACAAAAGTAAATAATTTTAACTAAGAAAAGTGACAGAAAGTTGAAAGTTGTCCGATGTGTAGACTGACGTTTGTTTTTGTAGGTGGGAAGTTCTATAAATCGTTCGTTTCCTGACGTGTAGACTGATGTTTGTTTTTGTAGGTGGGAAGTTCTATAAATCGTTCAAGTTTCCTGACGTGTAGACTGATGTTTGTTTTTGTAGGTGGGAAGTTCTATAAATCGTTCAAGTTTCCTGACGTGTAGACTGATGTTTGTTTTTGTAGGGGGGAAGTTCTACAAAAAGTTCAAGTTGCCCGACGTATATGGCGTCTACCAGTTCCGCGTCGACTACAACCGAGTGGGATATACGCACCTGTTCAGTACAACTCAGGTGAGTTGCCTCCCTTTTACTGTTTACCATTGGCTTGTGTCTCTACTGTATCTAGTGCCATATAACTGTAGATACAAAATTGTGTTGAGTTTTTCATCTTTAAACATTTTACAAAAGATAGGGCCAGGTCTCGGAGTGACACACCCTATCAGTGTATTCTGTGATCACGTCATAACATATTTTATTACCCGTGTGGTTAAAAATATCTTGGGACATATCAAAGTGATAGGTCCCACTAGAACGCCAAGTGGGACGTAACACGTTGACGTCGTCGATTGGCGCATTACAACCTTACAGGAATGTCAACCAAATGAGTTGTGATGAAAATTAAGATCGATTATGAGTTATTAATAGGATATAGTAAACTCTGTACCATTTCGTAAAGCTAAAGCTTGTGACAATTGACAATTATTTCAGGTGTCTGTATGACCGCTGGAGTACAATTAATAAGTTACTGCATTCTGAAACCTCGAGCGATTCGCTAGACAAATTTCAGAGATCGCTTCACAGTTGTAAAATGCAGATGCTAATTAAGTTTTAATTGACTACTTGTGTCCGTTTTGTCCATATGTCTACAAGAGAAATGTTACTTTAACCTCTATTTAACCTCATTTATTTACTGTCTCTTACCGGCCTCGGTGGCGTCGTGGCAGGCCATCGGTCTACAGGCTGGTAGGTACTGGGTTCGGACCCTGAGTGAGTGCTCCGCAAGGCTCAATGGTTAGGTGTAAACCACTTGCACCGACCAGTGATCCATAACTGGTTCAACAAAGGCCATGGTTTGTGCTATCCTGCCTGTGGGAAGCACAAATAAAAGATCCCTTGCTGCCAATCGGAAGAGTAGCCCATGTAGTGGCGACAGCGGGTTTCCTCTCAAAATCTGTGTGGTCCTGAACCATATGTCTGACGCCATATAACCGTAAATAAAATGTGTTGAGTGCGTCGATAAATAAAACACTTCTTTCTTTCTTTTTACTGTCTCTTATGTCCTTATCACTACCAATAAAATATTACTGCTTTCTCAAACCTGTGTTTAACATGTTATATTTCAGGTGTCTGTACGCCCGCTAGAACACACCCAGTACGAGCGGTACATCCCGTCAGCCTACCCGTACTATGTTAGTGCTTTCTCCATGATGTTTGGAGTCGTCCTCATCAGCCTTGTTTTTCTCCACTACAAAGATGATCCCAAGGAGAAGAAAGAATAACACATTTCACATTTCTAGCTTTATATATGTGTTGTAATGATTAGTTTGGTACCATATTGGACTACAATCAAGGTGATTTTTGATAATCAGGCTTATAAAACTTTGAGAGTCTAGATTCGAGACTTCAAAGAGTCCGAGACAGTAATGTCATGGCAACTCAATACAAATTGTGTGTGTGTGTGACGTCATTAGAGATTGAGTCTGGACTCTAAAAGTTTTATTAGCATGGGCCCAGGTCTCAATTTCACGAAGCATTATTAACATATTTTCGTATGTAAATGTAAATCTGTGACAAAACTACAATCCTTATTACTGCTAACGGTACAACTATATTGTTTGAAATTTGCAACTTAATTTTGTCTTTAAAATGCTTCTTGAACAATGTGATTTTCTGTGTGAATTAGATGGTAAACGTGTGTAAACATGTGACTGGTATAACTGATAATTGCACATAAACTTGTGATGTTTTGTTTAATGGGGGCCCCTGTATCGTAAGTTAAAAATAAAAGTTACTATGTGTACTTTTCGATAAATTTTGAACTTTGTGCTTGATTGTTAAGAAAATATTGCCTATAACTTACAAAAAAACCAAAATAAATTGTGAACTATGTATGGGTTTAATTGTGTGTGTTGAAATTTAATAGCCATTTCCAATTTGACACACAATGTTGTATAACTACTTAAAATCTCAGTATTGCATCCTCATCAAACATATTTTAAAAAGGGAAAAACAAGAATACAGCGGAGCTGTAATGTATAGTTGATTAACATTCCATCACTTTTAATTGTTCATTGTTCACTCTAGAGCATTCTGTTTATTAATGTAATAAAGAACTTGTTACAATATAACCTTCGAGTTGTTGTTTGAATTCTGTAAAGATAGGTGTATGGACTCCCATTTTTGTAGGGGCGGGTGTAGCCCAGTGGTAAAGCGTTGACTTAATGCACGGTCGGTCTTAGGATCGATCCCCGTCAGTAGACCCATTGGGCTATTTCTCGTTCCAGCCAGTGCTCCACAACTGGTGCAACAAAGGCCGTGGTATGTACTATCCTTTCTGTGGGATGGTGCATATAAAAGATCCCTTGCTGCTAATTGAAAAGAGTAGCCCATGAAGTGGCGACAGCAGGTTTCCTCTCTCAATATCTGTGTGATCCTTAACCATAAGACTGACGCTATATAACCGTAAATATGTCTTAAGTGCGTTGTTAAATAAAACATTTCCTTCCGTCCCATTTTTGTACTGGGGAAGGCTGATTATTGCTTGAATTGAATGAAAATGCTCTATTCTGAATTCCAACATTTATTCATATTAGAATTACTACCAAACAGCTTTGTAGGTTTTCAAACAAATCGCTACATATTTTTGCATTGATAACAACTAATATGGAGAGTAAAATGATGGTGAAAAGTTTTCAGGCCAACTCTTTTTTTTTTTTTTTTTTTTTTTACCAGAATCTTCTCCATCTATTTTGCCAGAATGCGTAGGTCGATGGGTTCAAATCTGGATAACAACGATTATTCATATTGGCATTACTACCAAGTAGGTATATGGGGACTTGTCTAGGACACATCCATGGGGGAATGTCTGAGGATGTGCCCAAGACATTCATGCTTGAATCTTTAGCGGATATAAGCAAGAGTCAAATGGTTAATTGATTGAGTTATATGGCAGGGGTGGGAATTCTCCTTGGATCAGCTGTTTTCCTCTCCTGGAACATTGCGTTTCCTCGCAGTTTAATCGTCCTTTCCTCCAGAATGTGTCGTATGGCACAGATTTTAACCTAGGATTTCAAGAATTTCCGGGACCCATCTAGATTTCCTATTTTTTTTACAGTTCACCAATTCCTACCCCTGATATGGGGTTCCAAATGAATCGCCTACTCTAATCATCTAATATTGTGGGTTGAATGATGGAAGTACATAATGAAAAGGTTTCTGGCCTGCTTATTTTGCTCCAATATCTTTATCGTTTTTGCCACATTGGGTTATTTCTCGCTCCATCCAATACACAATGACTGGTATATCAAAGGCTGTGGTATGTGCTATCCTGTCTGTGGAATGGTGTATTTAAAAGATCCCTCGCTACTAATAGATAAATGTAACGGGTTTCCTTTCTAAATTGATGAAAAGGTTTGGGGAAAATGAGCTGGCCTGAAACGGTTCCATCATTCTACTCTTAATATTACTTGTAATCTACTTAAAAATACGTAGTATACTTTCTTTGGAACACTACATAGCTGTTGGGAATTAATGCAAATATGAATAAACGCTAGATTCAAGCATATTCAATTAATTTGAGCAAAATTAATTATGCCCGTCCACCCCCCCCCCCCCCCCCCCCCCCCCCCCCCCCCCGGCAATAAAATTGAGGAAACGTCAATATATGTAGTTTATTTTGTTTAAAGACACCACTAGAGCACATTGATTTATTAATCATCGGCTATTGGGATGTCAAACATTTGGTAATATTGAGTCTTAGAGAGGAAACCGACTAGTAGTAGCAAGGGATCTTTTTATATGAACTATCCCATAGGCAGGATAGCATGTATCATGGCCTTTCCTCGGTGGCGTCGTGGCAGGCCATCGGTCTACAGGCTGGTAGGTACTGGGTTCGGATCCCAGTCGAGGCAAGGGATTTTTAATCCAGATACCGACTCCAAACCCTGATTGAGTGCTCCGCCAGGCTCAATGGGTAGGTGTAAACCACTTGCACCGACCAGTGATCCATAACTGGTTCAACAAAGGCCATGGTTTGTGCTATCCTGCCTGTGGGAAGTGCAAATAAAAGATCCCTTGCTGCCAATCGGAAGAGTAGCCCATATAGTGGCGACAGCGGGTTTCCTCTCAAAATCTGTGTGGTCCTGAACCATATGTCTGACGCCATATAACCGTAAATAAAATGTGTTGAGTGCGTCGTTAAATAAAACACTTCTTTCTTGTATCATGGCCTTTGTTATACCAGTCGTGCTCTGGTTGGAACGATAAATACCTATAACAAATGCGAGATGAGACGATTTTAATCCTATAAGAGGACTGCCATTCCCATGTCGGACATGACCAAATTAAATGTTTTCCCGACCACACCTTTCTAATCATTTTGCCAAGTGGAAAATATACATTGGTTAAAGGGACATTCCTGAGTTTGCTGCACTGTAAGATGTTTCCGACTAATAACATATTTCTACGATTAAACTTGCATATTAAATAAATTTTCTGGTTTAGAATATCATTGTCTGTATATTCAATGTGTTTCTGGTCGGCTTAATATTTGTAAGAAGCCCAAACTCGATTTTGTCTTAAAATAATTTCGTTCGTACGAAAAAATTATATTTTTGGAAAATAAAATGAAATTTAACCTAGTACAAATATTAGAACAATCAGAAACACGTTTAATATACAGTCACTAATATTTTATGCAGAAAAATATATTTGATATGTAATTGCAATCGTCAAAAAGTATTTGTTAGTCGATAGCATCTTAAAAAGTGCAACAAACTCAGGAATGCCCCTTTAACATCAGTGTATGAGACTCCATTGGCTTGGGAAATCAAAGCACATTTCAGGCTCATAAGAATCGGGGTGGAGGGGGTGGGATACGGGTCTGGACGGCAGTTAAATCTACCTTTTCATTGCAAACATGGTTGCTTACGCAAATCCAGCCAGGTAACGTTCGCAAACTATTTGATTTGTTCCCGACGTGGCCATTTGGTTCAATGTGGCCTCAGATTACAGTTATCTTCCCATTTGGTTGTCGAAAATTCAGAAATTTGTCCGATCAAGTAGTCTGCTGTTTGAGTGTGATTATTTCATGGCAGACAGCTGTGAAGTGGCAACTATTTGACTGAAGTAACAGGGGAGGGCATGTCGTTTGTAAACATGTGTAACTTGTTGACACTGAAGACTTGTTTGTGGTAATTCCGGCCCATGCAAAAGTAATGCTTTTTGTGTAAAATGGGTGTACTCCGCGGCCAGGTTTAGAGAGTGTGTTTGTTTAAACCAATATGCTGGGAGAAAAAGCTGAACAACAGGGGTTGTCCTTTTCAGGTTATATGTCCCCCAGTCAGGCAAAGGTACATACAAAAATCCACGGGCCTGCTGATATTTATAAAAATGTTATAGGCACTAAGCCTATATAGAAACATATAGCGAAATTAATTGTAGTCTGTGGCCATGTGAAGCGCATAAACCAGTCTAGCGGACGTTTTTTCTGCTCGGCCTGGCTGAATTCCTGGTAAACTTCGCGCAATGCGTGTTTTACAACAATTATTAGTGGCTGGTGTGAGAAGATCTTTGTAAGTGTAATTGGGTGACGGGCCAAAATGTCCTCTAACCCTACACTGCTTGAAACCGCGGTGATGAGACCGAAAACATACGGGAGAATATGGGTTTTTTTTTGGTTTTTTTTTTTGAAGCCCTCCCTTTGTATTCACTACATACTACATCACCTTCCACTAGTTTCATTATAAGTGAAGTAAACCCTGGACACTACCTTCATTATAAGTGAGGTAAACACTGGATACTTATAACTGTGTTTTCCGACCATGCAGGGTCGCAGCTAGCGAGTTTGTTTTGTTTAACGACACCACTAGAACACACTGATTTATTAATCAACGGCTATTGGATGTTAAACATTTGGTAATTTTGACATAATATATAGTCTTAAAGAGGAAAACCGCTACATTTTTTCTAATGCAGCAAGGGTTCTTTTATATGCAGTTTACCCATAGATAGGAAAACACACATCACGGCATTTAACCAGTTATGGTGCATTGGATGGAACGAGAAAAATCCAATTAATTGAATGGATCCAAAGAAATAAACCAGTGACTCATAACTGGTACGTCAAAGACTGGGGAAATGCATATATTTAAAAGATCCCTTACTGCTTTTCAGGAGTAGATTGTGTGGTGGTAGCAGCAATAATACACAGTAAAGTACTCTTATAACGAACAGCAAGGGACCAGACACATCGGCCATTTTGGATTTTTCAAATTTAAATACTAAAATAAGTGGGGTTTTAAAAAATATTTCATTTATTATCACCAATATCAGTACAGTCGTTTTGGATGCATTGCCGTTAATGCTACCGACTGATAAGATACAAATAAGATTAAAAAAAAAAAAAAAAAAAAAAAAAAAAGATCGGGTCACTGTATATACACTAATTTACACTGAAATTCACAGTTTTGACAAACAAATTGGTTCGTTTTAACAGTTAATTCGCTATACATAGTTCGTTCTATACATTAAAATGTATTAATACTATTTAAGGGGAAACAACGGGACTTTACAATCAGTTCGTTCTAACCGGTCGTTTGTTGTAAGCGTGTTCGTTCTAAAAGTACTTTACTGTAATGATAGGCATAATAATAATAATAATAATAATAATAATAATAATAATAATAATAAAAACATGACCTTCTTAGTTTAAAAGTTTATTTTCTACCTAAAGAAAACCCAATATTACTGTGACCTCATTCTTGTTTACTTCCTCCACCCGTTATATTATGCATTGCTCCACGATTGGGGGCTGGACGTAGCCCAGTGGTTAAGCGCTCGCTTGATGCGCAGTCGACTAGGATCGATGCCCGTCGTGGGCCCATTGGGCTATTTTTCGCTCCAGCCAATGCACAACGACTGGTACATCAAACGCCGTGGAATGTGCTATCCTGTCTGTGGGATGTTGCATAAATAGTGATATCCAATAGTCAATGATTAATAAATCAGTTTTCTCCAGTAGTGTCGTTGAACAAAACAATTTTTTGTTTGTTTTTTGTTCCACGACTCACAATGTGCCTCCCCCCCCCCCCCCCCCCAATAAAATTGAGGCTACACCAGTGTTACGTACTTCCCTGCCACGTGTCATTTCACACACGCTTATCACTGGAACAACACGACCCAAACCCGTCATTTGGATCCACTTGTACGCTCCAGATGAATACTTTTATTGTACTCTCGCTTTTGTTTACCACATCTTTGGTAAGTTGAGACATTCATAAACAGCTAATTTAATTGTAATATAGTTATGCTATAGTACACACTATACTTTATATTTTTAGACTCGATCCAGGTTTCTGGGAGGTGAAATTTACTCTAAAAAGTATTCCTTGTTACTGACCCCTCCCTCAGTACATTTATGGATAGTAGTGGGAAGACACACACACACACACACACACACACACACACACACACACACAAACACGCACGCACGCATACACGCAGACACATGCACGCACGCACGCACGCACGCACACGCACAACACAGCGACAGAAGTAAAATTATAGGTGTATATGTTTACAAGCAAGGTGGAGCAGGAGGGCTGGGCTAGGCTGTGTGTTAGCCCCTCCAATAATTCTGAATAAAAAATATTATGGGTAGTAAATTTTAAGACAGAGATGAATTTTATTTGTAGAATGCAGGAAATTGCATTTCAGGACATCTAGTTTTGAAAATTTTACGATGGAGAAAACCCCGAACCCCCTAAAAATATTGCGTTGCACCCTCGATCTCAGTCAGCCCCTCCAATCTCAGTCAGCCCCAACACTGTCTACTTACTTCCGCCGTGCCTGGTTTAAAATAAGAAACAGTATAACTTATTCTAACTTTCAGTGCCAGTTCCTGCCAAGTCACCGGGGTGATTTCGTCTCGAAATTCGGGGACTACACTATCGAGTACCACGATGAAAAGGTGAGTTGATGACCATTCGTCTTTGAGATGGTTCTTGTACACACATTTTGAGATAATAATGTTCTCGAAAATTCAAGAATCAACAAGCACCGCAAATTTATAATACCAGTATGAATTTTTCGTTATAACGTTCCTAAGAATATCATTTGTATCGAAAGAAAGAAATGTTTTATTTAACGACGCACTCAACACATTTTATTTACGGTTATATGGCGTCAGACATATGGTTAAGGACCACACAGATTTTGAGAGAAAACCCGCTGTCGCCATTACATGGGCTACTCTTCCGATTAGCAGCAAGGGATCTTTTATTTGCGCTTCCCACAGGCAGGATAGCACAAACCATGGCCTTTGTTGAACCAGTTATGGATCACTGGTCGGTGCAAGTGGTTTACACCTACCCATTGAGCCTTGCGGAGCACTCACTCAGGGTTTGGAGTCGGTATCTGGATTAAAAGTCCCATGCCTCGACTGGGATCCGAACCCAGTACCTACCAGCCTGTAGACCGATGGCCTGCCACGACGCCGCCGAGGCCGGTACATATTTGTATCGAAATACATCTTATTAAATTGTAAATATACGATCATGGACTAGACTAAAAACAATTAAAAATTACCTATGGATCAGGGCCGTAGCTAGGATGTTTTGTTTGGGGGTTAAGAAGAGAATTTTCTTTAAGTTTCTATAATGCTTTCCGGATTGTTTTTTCTTTCTTGGGGGTTTGGGGGTGGGGTGGGACTGCCCCTTGCCCCCCCTCCCCCCGCTAGCTACGGCCCCATGGATAACAAGTATTCTGAGAGTACTGCTAAAGCAATACATGTCCCCTACTCAGCCCATAAAATTTTCGTATCTCCTAAGTTCAAGGGCCATAACTCTACCAAACATGGGTAAATCGCCATGGCATTCAAACATGATCTGTAACAGTATTTGATAAAGCTGTACACATAATTGCAACTCAGTATCTTGAGGCATTACGAAAAAGGTCTGGAAAATAAATGTTCGTATCTCCTAAGTTCAAGGGCCATAACTCTGTGAGAAATGGGTAACTCGGCATGAAAGTCACCGTTGATCTGTAACAGTACTTGATAAAGCTATACACACAATTCCAGCTCAGTATCTTGAGGCATTGTGGAGAAGAAAAAAAATCCGGACAACTATGTGACAGACAGAAGTACGGAAATGAAACCAATATAGTCCTCTCCTGTTGGACCCGTACGTGAATAATAAGAAAAATCTAATGAAAATAAATGTAAAGTTTGTACACTCCTTTGACTTATAACCTCTATAATATTATGTGATCTTGTTCACCACTTTCCAACCATAAGGACTGACTTGATGAATAGCGCAGCAGACGACCTTTTGAGAAATACCCCGTCAAACATCTGCACACTTCCAGTAAATAAATGATCCCTAGTTCTTGGACTATCACCAACAACACTGCTCTTTCCTTTCCACTGCTCGTTATCGAATGCAAATTACCATACATCCTACTGTTGACCCTGGGTTTGTTTCTGCGACAGGGTTTGCTGCTGATAGTCGTCCGACTAGACTGTTACGTCATTGATGCTCCGCCTGGGTCACCTGTTGCAAAGATCCTTGATGATCCACTGACAAGGAACGCATTCTTGGTAAGATTTTGTCCCTCTATTAAAATGCCTGGATCTGCGCCTGTTAGCGGTTTGTTTCAACCAAATATAATAGGTCCCGTCTAAAATTTGGTCCAAGTTTATAGAATTAATAGATTTAAACACTTTACATGCCTGCCTGCCTGCCTGCCTGCCTGCCTGCCTGCCCTGCCCCTGTCTCTCTCTCTCTCTGTCTGTCTCTGTCTCTGTCTGTCTGTCTGTCTGTCTCTCTCTCTCTCTCTCTCTCTCTCTCTCTCTCTCTCTCTCTCTCTCTCTCTCTCTCTCTCTCTCTCTCTCTCTCTCTCTCTCTGTGTGTGTGTGTCTCTGTCTCTGTCTGCCTGTCTGTCTGTCTGTCTGTATATCTATCTCTGCCTGCCTGCCTGTCTATATCTATCTATCTATCTATCTATCTATCTATCTGTCGATGCCTGCCCGCCTGCCTGCCTGCTTGCCTGTCTTCTGTCTATATCCATCCATCCATCCATCCATCCATCCATCCATCCATCTATCCATATTTATCTACATTAATTTATAAATTATTTATTCCAGCCGAAGGTGATCCAACTGATCGAGAAGGGGACAGGTAAAACGTCGACATCCATACAGGAACTGACCAACAAGTACCATGACACCCTCGTCAGGGCGCTCTGTTTCGTCACAGAGGTGTACAAGCTCGATGTTAACTCACTGTTACACTCGTAACAGCAGTGATATTAAAACATAAATTCAACCTCGATGTTACAGAACTAGCCTTACAAGCTCGATGTTAACTCACTGTTACACTCGTAACAGCAGTGATATTAAAACATAAATTCAACCTCGATGTTACCGAACTAGTCTTACAAGCTCGATGTTAACTCAGTGTTACACTCGTAACAGCAGTGATATTAAAACATAAATTCAACCTCGATGTTACAGAACTAGCCTTACAAGCTCGATGTTAACTCACTGTTACACTCGTAACAGCAGTGATATTAAAACATAAATTCAACCTCGATGTTACCGAACTAGTCTTACAAGCTCGATGTTAACTCACTGTTACACTCGTAACAGCAGTGATATTAAAACATAAATTCAACCTCGATGTTACCGAACTAGTCTTACAAGCTCGATGTTAACTCACTGTTACACTCGTAACAGCAGTGATATTAAAACATAAATTCAACCTCGATGTTACCGAACTAGTCTTACAAGCTCGATGTTAACTCACTGTTACACTCGTAACAGCAGTGATATTAAAACATAAATTCAACCTCGATGTTACCGAACTAGTCTTACAAGCTCGATGTTAACTCACTGTTACACTCGTAACAGCAGTGATATTAAAACATAAATTCAACCTCGATGTTACCGAACTAGTCTTACAAGCTCGATGTTAACTCACTGTTACACTCGTAACAGCAGTGATATTAAAACATAAATTCAACCTCGATGTTACCGAACTAGTCTTACAAGCTCGATGTTAACTCACTGTTACACTCGTAACAGCAGTGATATTAAAACATAAATTCAACCTCGATGTTACCGAACTAGTCTTACAAGCTCGATGTTAACTCACTGTTACACTCGTAACAGCAGTGATATTAAAACATAAATTCAACCTCGATGTTATTGAACTAGTCTTACAATCTCGACGTTAGCTCACTGTTGAACTCATAACCTTGATGTTATCATAATATGAACTCATACCCCTCAATCTTACTGAATTATAAACAGTTCAGTGGCGTAGGAAGGTGCCAAAAAGTGTGGGGGAACACTTTTACATTGTTATAAAGCAAATATAAAGCAAGATATCTAAAAAGTGTGTGTGCGTGTGCGTGTGTGTGTGTGTGTGGGGGGGGGGGGGGATAACCTCGATGTTAGCCCACTGCTAAACTCATAACCTCGATGTTAGCCCACTGCTAAACTCATAACCTCGATGTTAGCCCACTGCTAAACTCATAACCTCGACGTTAGCCCACTGCTAAACTCATAACCTCGATGTTAGCCCACTGCTAAACTCATAACCAGGGCCATACCCTGATTAAAATATCCTGGTTGGGGGGGGGGGGGGGGGTGCACTACTTTTTATAAACAAATGAAACGCTATACAAACTGAACCCTGAGATGTGTGTGCTATTTTCTGGAGTAAAAAAAAAAAAAAAAAAAAAAAAAAAGTGAGATTCTCAGGAGGGCAACTACCGCAAGGCTCAATGGGTAGGTGTAAACCACTTGCACCGACCAGTGATCCATGACTGGTTCAACAAAGGCCATGGTTTGTGCTGCCTGTGGGAAGTGCAAATAAAAGATCCCTTGCTGCTAATCGGAAAGTGTAGCCCATGACGTGGCGACAGCGGGTTTCCTCTCAAAATATGTATGGTCCTTAACCATATGTCTGACGCCATATAACCGTAAATAAAATGTGTTGAGTGCATCATTAAATAAAACATTTCTTTCTTTTTCTTTGATTTTATTAAAATATAAACTCATAACTTCAATATTAGCTAACTGCTAACTCATAACCTTGATGCTATTAAAATATAAACTCATAACTTCAATGCTAGTTCACTACTAAGTTGTGCTAACTTCTACTAAAAGGCAAAAGTTATTGTGACATGGATTGTTTGGAGTAATAAATTTGTGAATGGATTTATGGATGTAAACCAGAGAAAATGTGCATGAAACAGCTCGAAGAAATGCAACCAAGTAGTTGGTGCAGCGATTGCATGCTTTGTGCAAGAAACATGGAATATTTGGGAGAAATCCTGTCCAGTTTTCACCATAAAAGGCCAGACAATCAGTCGCAAATCATTGTCACTCTGTGCAGCCTTCAGAAGTCCAGAAGTCAGAAAAACACCATTAGTGAACTGTTTGATGCAATTTTGTCATGCCATGCCTCAGTGTAAATGACAGATGGCGAGTCATAGGAATGCTTGAATCTGGGACCTCGCAGCGTGACATCGCACGTCAATTCAACGTCCACAGAAACACCATATGGCACTTATGGCAACGATATCAACAAAACAACCAGGTCAGAGACCATTCCCGTAGCGGCCGACCACCCGTGACAACCCCTAACCCTAACCCTAACCCTGATGCTTCCTCAGATCTGGAATGGCCTTCCCAGGAACTTTCTCCAGCGTTTAGTGGCCTCAATGAGACGACGGTGCCAGGCCTGTATCAGTGCTCGAGGTGGACACACTCGCTACTGACTGTGTGAACTTCGCTCTGGACCCCCTCTAGTGAACTGGCTCATTTGCATATGGCAGGTGCGCCCTTTTCATGGACTATTGCTCAATTTCCATACCTTCTGACATTTCTCTTTCCATGTTATAACGTTTCATACACAGCAGTAAAAACTTATCATCATTATCTTTGTCCTTTGTGTGTCACAATAACTTTTACCTTTTAGTATATAACCTTTATGTTAATAAATATAAACTGATAACCTCCATGCTATCTCAATGTTAGACAAAGTGAAGTGAGACAGTTTTAGGTAGGTTAATTCCAATGTTCAGAAAATATTTAAATGAAAGAAAATAAATAGTAAAGAATGTGAATTATCATAAGCATACGAGAGAGGGGGGGGGGGAGGAGGAGGAGGAGGGGAACCCCTAGTGCTGTAGCAAAACCTAAATGTCGGAGAAAAAACCCTACAGCGCTATTCAGGCAAAATGAGCTGGAATCTATGTAAAATGAGTAGTGATTCGTTTGCACTCCAATATACGTGTTTGGTTAATGATATAATGAACTAAATGCATAGTCTTAAAATAATAAAAAGTATTTCTTCTTTTCCCAAAACTTCAAAACCATACCCGTTTCTTCAACCATCCCTCACCCCCCGAATCGCCAGTGAGTGAAAAAAAAGTAAAGTTTGTTTTATTTAACGACGCCACTAGAGCACATTGATTTTTTTATCATATCATCGGCTATTGGACGTCAAACATATGGCCATTCTGACACTGTTTTTTTTTTTTAGAGGAAACCCGCTATCGCCACATAGGCTACTCTTTTACGACAGGTAGCAAGGGATCTTTTATTTGCGCTTCCCACAGGCAGGATAGCACAAACCATGGCCTTTGTTGAACCAGTTATGGATCACTGGTCGGTGCAAGTGGTTTACACCTACCCATCGAGCCTTGGAGTCGGTAACTGGATTAAAAATCCCATGCCTCGACTGGGATCCGAACCCAGTACCTACCAGCCTGTAGACCGATGGCCTAACCACGACGCCACCGATGTCGGTCGCCAGTGAGTATGGCCTGTGTGTAATTTGCTTATCATTAAGTAACGGTCACAAAAACGTATTTCAAAATACATGTATCTACCTAACAGTAAACGCAATATTTTTTTTAAACTATTAATGGAGAGAAAGAAAGAAATAGAGAGACAGAGAGACAGGGTGTGAGACATCGCAGTCCTGAGCAAGAGACAGAGAGAAGATATGGAGATATAGAGACATTAGACAATGAGATAACGTGAGAAAGACGACCGAGCGGGAAAGAGAGAGAGAGAGAGAGAGAGAGAGAGAGAGAGAGAGAGAGAGAGAGAGAGAGAGAGAGAGAGAGAGAGAGAGAGAGAGAGAGAGAGAGAGAGAGAGAGAGAGAGAGAGAGAGAGAGAGAGAGAGAGAGAGAGAGAGAGAGAGAGAGAGCGGAGAGCGAGAGAGAGCGAGAGAGAGAGAGAGAGAGAGAGAGAGAGAGAGAGAGAGAGAGAGAGAGAGAGAGAGAGAGAGAGAAATAATTGATGGGGCGTACGGAACATAAGTAAATTAATCAAGTATTAATATTCATAGCTGCACATTGTATGCTTTTACTTTACAGCGATGGGCAGCCTCTCATTTGGCGTTAGCCACCAACAGTTAAAAACACGCTAGCTATGTTGAGAGATGATTAAATTACTTTGTTCTTGCTGTCAGAAAACATCCGCACGGATTATACTTAGCGTGAGCATGACGGAGATGTTGGGGCACGCTGTTTGCCTGGATTACGCTAAGGAATGTGCTGTTTAGGATGTCCATGGCGGGACATTGCGAGCTGACTACACTTTACATGTAGCTGACAAAGCTGATTTTAAATTACTATATCTTTTTCTTTATAATTAAATGTACAGTTGAATCCCGTTGGCTCGAACACCGTCGGTGCTCGAGAAAGTGTTCGACCCATCGGGTAGTTCGACCTAGTCATTCGGTCAACATCGTGTTAGTGTAACTCGTGATTTCATTTTTGGTTCGAGCGTTGCAGTGTATTCGACTCATCCGAGTTCGAACCAGCGATCACTATTATAACAACTTTTAAAATACGGTTTACAATGAGAGCATCCACACTGGATACTTGCGACGCGTGCGTGTGCCACAGTGAAATAATCGGCCTATTATATTTTAAGCCAATGTTATTTAATTATTTTAACAAAGTTAAAAATGTTTTTGTTTAAAGACATCACATTGATTTGTAATCATCAACTATTAGATGTCAAACATTAGGTAATTCTGACATATAGTCTTCGAGAAGAAACGCGCTACATATTTCTATTAGTACCAAGGGATCTTTTATATGCACCATCCCACAGACAGAACAGTACATACCACGGCCTTTGATATTCCCGGTACTGGCTGGAACGAGAAATGACCTATTGGGCTCACAGACGAGAATCGATCCTAGACCGACCGCACATCAGGCGAGCGCTTTACCACTGGGCTACGTCCCACCCTTTAATAAAACGATATTTCACCTTCAACATCTATAATATATGTAAGGCCGTTTTAACAGTCTTCCATCGTTCTGACAGCTTATTCTCTTTTGATTTGTACTGCCGACGGCCTTCTTTGCACTTCGCCGATGTCGCATTTCGTAAGGATCTTTTTGCACTCAGATCCAGTCGACTATCGTATGTACACATCGTGTTAAATATTGCATACAAAGATGACTTCCATTATACAACACTAATGAAGGTAGCTATATTTGTTACTTTACACAGAAGTGGCTGTATGCACGCATCCGTATATATGTCCTAGGCTAATGAGGGCCTGCTATATACACTGCAGTCGTATTTTGTGGGGAAATCCCAGTGCAAGACCACCAAACACCGTGCGTAGCGTGGGTTACGTCTAGTGAATATATAAAACAAAACCTTTCGTTATAAAGCTGTAGTAATATTTACTATATGATAACAAACCATACAACTATTATATATACAGAGAATACTACATGAGCGACCGTTTATCTTAAAACGAGTTGTTTTAAAGGAACAGACCCTAGTTTTTAAACACTAAGGCATATTTTTCACCTAGACCCTAGTTTCAACCCGTAAAAATGGACACTAAGTTTGGTTAATTTACAAACCTGTAACAAATTTAGATACAACAGAGTGAAACAAGAGTCGGTGACGTTGAAATACCCTTAAAAATAGACTAAAACGCGACACCATAACCGTAACTTCTCAGACGCACGTGCGTTTAAAAAAAAAAATCAGAAATGTATTTTGTGGTATTAGAAACATCCTGACCAGAAACACTTCAGTTCTACGGAAATGGGTAATCTAAAGAATAAAATATAAGCAATGTTTGATTTCAGTGATCATAAACGGCTCTAACTGTGAAAAAATGTTGTAGTGTTTAAAAACTTGGGTATGTCCCTTTAAAACGTATCTAACGAGCGAAAGCATGTTGGGTACGTTTTCAAACAACGAGTTGTAAGATAAATGATATCTAACGGACACGAATGTAATATTCTATTTCTGACATATCTTCAGAAAACAGTTTTAAAATAAATTTAGACACCTTTTCCAGCTAAAACCTATGCACGGCCCTCGCGCTTAAAGTTAACTTGTCCTTCACACACAAGTCAATTTCAAGTTTTCTTGTACGTCACATCTAGTGATCGATTTCTACCGTACTTTTTCATTGAATGGTATGGCACTGGTGACCTGGTCATCAACTAGGTGCAGCCAGTCGTATGTCTGTGGAATGTTAACGCAGGTATATTAATATCGAAATTTAAAGACGTCCAGACCATTATATATATATATATATATATATATATATATATATATATATATATATATATATAAAGATAGAATTTCACAACGTTTTAATGGAATAAGCACCTTTCACCCGTAACGGGTTCGTCAGTTCCCTTTACGGGTGAAAGGCGCTTATTCCATTAAAACGTTGTGAAATTCTATCTTTATATATGTTCATCCGATACACTTTATTCTAATAACTATATATATATATATATATATATATATATATATATATATATATATATATATATATTATAAATAATAGTTTGAACGTCTTTAAATTTCGATATTAATAAATAAATATATTCAAAACAATTAACAAATGGTGTACATATGCACCGAATGCATACCGCATCCACAAGAGACGCAAGAACCGGACCTCACACTGGCGCCGAATGAGCCCTTAGTCGATAAACTGATTTGCTAATTTGCAAGCAATGTTTTGCTCAGCAAACAAACTTGACTAAACCTTTGTCTTGTGGAGACATCTCTCTCGTATTATAATGTGAAGTGAACATTTCCTGAATTAATCACATCGTCTAACGCCGGGCGTCCTTACCGTGTGCAGCTATATAAAACACACGTCGTCCGACACCGCAAACATCGTCATGGAGTTGTATCGCGCGATGTCAGTGGAATTACTTCTAACTGTCCTCCTGACACTTGTAAGTACATCCAATATTTTTTCACTTGTAAGTACATCCATTATTCTATATTGTATTTTAAAGTTCTGTCAGTGGAATTACTTGTAACTGTTCTGACACTTGTAAGTACATCCACTATTCTATATTGTATTTTAAAGTTCTGTCAGTGGAATTACTTGTAACTGTTCTGACACTTGTAAGTACATCCAATATTCTATATTGTATTTTAAAGTTGCCACCTAGAGTATTATTTAATCATTTATATTGAAGTTAAGGTCGAGATATGTCAGTTAATGTTTCAAGCAATTTTAAGGTTTACATTTAAAACAATTCTGCATTGTGTATCACTTGCATTGTACCTGCCTCGGTGGCGTCGTGGTTAGGCCATCGGTCTACAGGCTGGTAGGTACTGGGTTCGGATCCCAGTCGAGGCATGGGATTTTTAATCCAAATACCGACTCCAAACCCTGCGTGAGTGCTCCGCAAGGCTCAATGGGTAGGTGTAAACCACTTGCACCGACCAGTGATCCATAACTGGTTCAACAAAGGCCATGGTTTGTGCTATCCTGCCTGTGGCAAGCGCAAATAAAAGATCCCTTGTTGCATGTCGTAAAAGAGTAGCCTATTTGGCGACAGCGGGTTTCCTCTAAAAAATGACCATATGTTTGACGTCCAATAGCCGATGATATGATAAAAAATCAATGTGCTCTAGTGGAGTCGTTAAATAAAACAAACTTTACTTTATTTTACACTTGCATTTTGTGTTTATTTCATCAGTTTTGGAATATCCACTATGCATATAACAAATAAGCTATTTAATGAGGTTACATTCACTTTTCGCAGTTTTGTCAAAACAGTCAATGTTAATACATGTACTATATTCTCGAATAGCATTAAAAATATCATTAATTTAGACTGATCATCTACGTTAATGTTATGGCACACATCTATAGACACAAATACATGCATGGCAGTCTGCCATACAGAATACTTGAGAGGTTCTGACATCCATTAATCTGACCATAACTAGAAGCACAGACGGACGAGATGTATACACCGTATATGATGCTAGTTTATAGCTGGACGGTCCGTCGTTGGTGTTAATGGGACAATATTATTTCAGGTGTCGTTGTCCAGTGGTCAGTTCTCCAAGAAGTTCGAAGGTGATTTAGAGGAGACTATCGACAAATACAGATTCCAGTACCACGACGCCACGGTTTGTACTTCAGTCCAGTTACAGCAACACCAACATGTCATATCAAGTCACAACACCGTACACCAACATGTCATATGAAGTCACAACACCGTACACCAACATGTCATATGACGTCACAACACCGTACACCAACATGTCATATCAAGTCACAACACTGCACACCAACATGTCATATGAAGTCACAACACCGTACACCAACATGTCATATGAAGTCACAACACCGTACACCAACATGTCATATGACGTCACAACACCGTACACCAACATGCCATATCAAGTCACAACACTGCACACCAACATGTCATATGAAGTCACAACACCGTACACCAACATGTCATATGACGTCACAACACCGTACACCAACATGTCATATAAAGTCACAACACCGTACACCGACATGTCATATGAAGTCACAACACCGTACATCAACATGTCATATCACGTTATAAACACCGTACACCGATATGTCATCTGATGTTACAACACCGTACACCAATATGTTACATCAAGTTACAACACCGTACACCAACATGTCGTATGAAGTTACAACACCGTACGCGAACATATATGAAGTTACAACACTGTACACCAACATGCCAATAGAAGCTACAACACCGAACACCAATATGTCAAATGTTACAATACTGTACACAAGAATGCCATATTTTATTACAACAGCATGCACAAATATGTCATATGATGTTACAACACTGTGCACCAACATGACATATGGAGTTACAACACAGTACATAAATATGTCATATGATGTTACAACACTGTGCACCAACATGACATATGGAGTTACAACACAGTACATAAATATGTCATATGGTGTTACAACACCGTACACCAATATGTCATATGAAGACACAACATCCCACGCCAACATGCCACCGTACACCATTATTATTATTATTATTCAAAGTGTTCAAATAAACATAAAACATATATCTGTTATTACAGAATGTTTTGCTGACTATAGAGGGAGACAAGTGTTACGTAACTAACGTGGAATCCGGGTCCTCGCTCCAAGAAACGCTAAATGAAGTCACTCGCCGAAAAGAGTACTATGTAAGTATGATGTAGATGTCCAGGAGTCGCAGAACATGCCCCCCAGTTTTCTCTGTTATTGTGTTCAGAAAATGCTGCATGTGGTCATCTAGCCTTCCCCTTATTGACATTTTGTAGGGGACGGCTAGAGAGGACTGTGTGTAATACTTCGGCAACCGTCGACGACCAAATGACTGGACTCAGAAAAATTTAATCAAACTAAAGCTCTGTGGCATCAGAGTTAGGAAAAAATTTGAATTTTAGACACAGTGGCTACCATTTGGTCGTTTACCATTACCGAAGTATTACACACAGTGCTATCTAGCCTTCCTCAACAACATATCAATAAGAGGGAGGGCTAGAGGTTACTCGAGCTAGTGGTCACCTAAACTGTCCGCCCTTGTCCTAATGCTGCTTAGTAAGATATGCTTTTGCCACTGTTTGCAGGAACATCTAATCCCGATCATAAAGAGCGGGGTCGACCTGACCAAGGCAAGTCTCACAGACATCCACAAACAGTTCCAGGATCATTTACTGCGGGCCATGTGCTTCCGGTCCAAAATTTTCAAGCTAAACCTCGACAACCACGTCTGATGTACACGAGCACATGACTTCAAGTTCTAATGTCGTCATCACAGAGTGACACAGACTGAATCCGGAATCCCGCGAAGACGTATTTTGGGCGAATCTTTTTATAAAACACTAAAGGCTTTTATACCAAGTTGTTTTTATTGTGTAAGAAATATGTGATATTTTATTTTGTATATGGAATAAATAATTTATTATTATTATACGTGAAAGCATTGTTAATTAATTAAATGAAGTTGAGGCTGCATTTCTCGAGCTCTCGGTCTTAATTCGTTTCTGCTTCCACCGAATTCAAACAGGGCTCCGTGTTAAGATTTATTCACATGCCCGGGACTACTGGTTTTGGGTGCAGGGCAAATCAGTTGATCTAACAACTTGTCCGACCAGACAACGTAGAAAGTTTGTTTTGTTTAACGACACCACTAGAACACACTGATTTATTAATCATCGGCTATTGGATGTCAAATATATGGTCATTTTGACACAGTCATACAGATGAAATCCGATACATTTTAACATTAGTAGCAAGTGAACTTTTATATACACAATCCCAAAGACAGGATACCACATACTACGGCCTTTGATATACCAGTCGTGGTGCACTGGCTAGAGCGAGAAATAGCCCAATAGGCCCACCAACGGGGATCGACCCTAGACCGACCGCGCATCAAGCGAGCGTTTCCAACTTAAAGATTGCACGACTTTTAAAGTTTTAAAGAAGCATTTGGGTAGGGCAAGCACATTTCAGATAGGACAAGCAAAACACTGAAGATCCATTTCTTCTACAGGACAATTCTGTTTCGAGTTGATGTAAAGCTAAAAAAAAAAAAAATAAAAAAAAAGAAAGAAAGAAAAAAAAAATATATCAAATGTAGTTACGTCAATTACAACTGGAAATCGATGTTATCAGGTCGGCAATGATTACGAATGTTTTGAGTGGTTTTATGGCTGTTATATTTTGATAACAAAATTAACTAAGCCTCCTTAGATGAAAGCTAGTTATGTGACTGGACTGCTTAAGAAAAATTACCAAAAAGATACCAACGATAAAACAGAACAAACAACAAACTCATGGACGTCACTATTAATTGCTACATTTATTATTATATTGTATACTGAGACACAAATGTTTAGCAATTTAATACTACTCAGCTGTGTATGGATCCTCAAGCTACACTCAGTGATGTGCCAGTTAGGCATTTCTTTTTGTATAGCAGATCGCCTGTTACTTACATATTATAATGTAGTAATGTATTAAATATCTGTTTATAATCCATATATAAATCATATATAGTACAGCTTATAACACATATATAATGATACTGATGATATCATCCTAATTATCACAAGAAAATCTACCAGCTAGTTTCCTAAAACCTTATTAACGCAAGAACCTGTTCAAGATGAGTCACACATGTACCAGTTCAACTTATGCCACTGTTAGTTCACGAGCCAGTGACTATGACTGGGGTATGTTTGTCCTGCCTACATTTTATAACGATCATGTCCTAGACAGTAGACAAAAGGTTATGGACATTGGGGATACCAGGGGCCTAATTCACTAAACTCTCGCAACTTTGCGATCTCGCAGTGCAATGCTAAAAAGACTTGCAAAGAGGATGTTTTGTTGTCTAGCAGAGCCTGAGAGACCTTTGGGAATTAGGCCCCAGGATTGTATACTGGAAACGGGTATCCACGTTGGGAAAGGGCACACACACGTGACTATTAGTCGTTATGGGGGAACAAGCAAATGTAAAAGGTGGTGAGGGGAAAAGTCGTGCGATTGAGGGGGGGGGGGGGGCATGACTCCCCATGGCTAGTCTAGTGGGTGTGGAGAACTCTAATGCTATAATTTATAAAATAAAAATTTAAAAGCCACCACCAACAAATATATGTTTAGTCTGTATATGTGTCTGGAATATATATATATATATATATATATATATATATATATATATATGTATATATCTATATATCTATCTATCTATATATCTATCTATCTATATATACTTTTAACATGAAAGATGAAGCCCAAACAATATAACAACAACACAACTGTGGTTTTTATGTGATGACTTTTGCCCGACGCATTAATAAAAATACGCATTTTTGTTCACTCATGTACGGACGCAATAATATCATGACGTATTAATTACATGATTTACAGTATATATATATATACATTTGATATAATGATAAAATGTGTCTATATGTGTATATTTATATTTTGAGTGCACTTTATTTGATGCATAACAAATGTTGTGCCTTTTAACAGGCACGGTGGAAGCAAGCAGACATTTGGGGGGGGGGGGGGGGGGGGGGGGGGGGGGGGGTAATGACTGAGATCGAGGATGCAAAGTTAGAGCCCCCCAGTCTCCCCCCTCCGCCGTGCCTGTTTAATTTTACACAACTCTCTGTTACTGATGATTCGATGAATCAACCAGGTGTTAACATACACTTTAGGTTCAAGCACCCATGTCCTGGGCACATCATTTGAATTTCCGGGAAACAAGCAAGGCTCATGCTCAAAACATCTTGCAATTTAACATATTCGTCAAAACCATCACAGCAGTCTAGCGTATTATTTTGGCAAAAGAAAAAATATTGTGTGCTAGAGTCAATCTGGGTCCTCCTAGTATAATTTTATTAACCAATCAGATGAGGTAGTAACGATGCGCGTCAACCAATCGGTGTCTTCCTAGTATAATTATTAACCAATCAGAAGAGGAATATCACTGCGCGACAACCAATCGATGTCTTCCTAGTATAATTATTAACCAATCAGAAGAGGAAGTACCGCTGCGCGAGAGCCAATCGTTGAGAAGGAGGACAAGTCAAATAGTCTACTTTTTCTTTTGTCGTGTTGTCCAGAATGTGCACCTTGTATGTTTCTGGATTCACTGCAATGAAAACAATGAATTAATGAAATGAAATTAAAAAGGGAGTTCCCGGCCCATGTAAATAAACGTAAAGCGTAAGAGACGGATGGGGGGGGGGGGGGGGGGGGGGGGGGGGGGGGGGGGAATGCAGGGGCACTAGTGCTGGAGCAAAACCTCAAATTCGGACCAAAATGATATATAAAATTCGGGTGAAAAAAAAATGTGCTAACCTGATACCTTTTTACCCTGTATTTCCATCATTCTACACTCAACATTATTTGTAATCCATGTAAAAATGCGTAGTGATTCGTTTGCAACTCTATATTAGCTGTTTGATAGAAATGCTAATATGAATAAATGTTGTTATTCAGATTCCGGCATTTTCGTTTAATTCGGGCAAAAGCCAGCCTGCCCCCCCCGCCCTCCCAACAAAAATGGAATCCGGTACGCCTATGTAAATAAATAATGACCAACATAAATACAGATTAACCAAGGGGCAATTCACTAATAGTGATTTTGTTTTTGCTGTTGACGCTATCACCCATGAGCTACGCTTTTCATGTTAGAGGGACGGCCGTGAAACGTACCTTCTAAGAGAGGACAGTAGTTGTTCCAGATCACGTTTTTCATGTTGTTAGAGGGACGGCCGTGAAACGTACCTTCTAAGAGAGGACAGTAGCTGTTCCTGGTCATGTTTTTCATGTTGTTAGAGGGACGGTCGTGAAACGTACCTTCTAAGAGAGGAAAGTAGCTGTTCCTGGTCACGTTTTTCATCTTGTTAGAGGGACGGCCGTGAACCGTACCTTCTAAGAGAGGACAGTAGTTGTACCTGATCACGTTTTTCATGTTGTTAGAGGGACGGCCGTGAAACGTACCTTCTAAGAGAGGACAGTAGTTGTACCTGATCACGTTTTTCATGTTGTTAGAGGGACGGCCGTGAAACGTACCTTCTAAGAGAGGACAGTAGTTGTACCTGATCACGTTTTTCATGTTGTTAGAGGGACGGCCGTGAAACGTACCTTCTAAGAGAGGACAGTAGTTGTTCCTGGTCACGTTTTTCATGTTGTTAGAGGGACGGCCGTGAAACGTACCTTCTAAGAGAGGACAATAGTTGTACCTGATCACGTTTTTCATGTTGTTAGAGGGACGGCCGTGAAACGTACCTTCTAAGAGAGGACAATGGTTGTACCTGATCATGTTTTTCATGTTGTTAGAGGGACGGCCATGAAACGTACCTTCTAAGAGAGGACAGTAATTGTTCCTGATCATATTTTTCTTGTTAATGTCTCGACACCCCTTCACCGCCACCGCATTCTTACTCAGCCCATAGCCAGCCACCACGCCGTTGTCTATCGAAGCCTAGGAAGTGAAAGGAATACTTGTACATTAATTAATTTCATCTATACTTATTTTCGTGCTTATAACCAATTAAGGCACACGCACGCTGTCCTGGGCACACACATCAACTATATGAGCTGTCTGTCCAGGTCAGAAGGTTAGTTGTTAATTGTTAGTGGTTAGTGAGAGAGAAGTCGGAGTAGTGGTCTTACACATACCCAGTGAGTCATTAAAACTCGCTCTTGGTGAGAGGGAGCCGGTACCGGGAGGCGAACCCAGTACCTACCAGGTTTATGTCCGATGGCTTAACCACGACACCACCGAGGCCGGTAGGGAATACTTATACCTGAGTACATTTTATACTTCATGTATCTCTATTTGGTGTCAGACATAAAGCTATTTCTATCTCAGCAGAGAGAGAGAGAGAGAGAGAGAGAGAGAGAGAGAGAGAGAGAGAGAGAGAGAGAGAGAGAGAGAGAGAGAGAGAGAGAGAGAGAGAGAGAGAGAGAGAGAGAGAGAGAGAGGGAGGGAGGGGCGAGGGGGAGAGGGGGAGAAACGGGGAAATCCGCTAACGTCAAGGATGGAAGCAAGGTATTTTATATATTCACTTTCCAATAGACGGGACAATACATAAGCAACGTTTAGTGATATTTCTAGCTGGATTAACTACACCATGCAGTATTTTCCTTTCTTAAATTAAAAAGCAGTTCAAAGCCTTGATTCCGGAGTAGGCCCTATGTTACACAGCTGATAATTGAGTATGAAATCATGCTACAAACCTGGGACACAAACACAACAGACTGAGGCCCCACAGCTTTTCCATAGGCCCCGAACATCTTCCGCTGTTTCACGGGCTGGGGTGTGGGTATTGACGCGTTCGGCATGCCTAGAATAAACACGACAAACAATACAAGCGTACATGACCAGCTTTGTCTTGCTACATCATGGCGATTATAACGTAGAATATTACGTAACTAAATACTGCCAAAAATCAAAACAACAAAACCAGCTGCGCATCTCCGGGCAAACGTCCTGAAGATATCGATACAAAGCAAAGATTATTACTGCATACTTTTCACAATGCTTACTTTTTATCATATTGATATAATTTTCGAAATTCAAAGAGGGGCATAATTAGTAATTATTAAACTGCCATTAAATGTAACATCGTTCACAGATGTGTACTTTTAGAAAGTGACCAAACCCAGTGTACGATATTCTATCCATGGCTGAGTTAGTTTCACCACACTGACATTTGTGGACAGACTTTAAATTTGCCGAAAACCATATCTTGAACCTGTCCAAAATCGTCGCTGCATGAAGCAGTGTCAACAGGTGTTTTAACAAGGAGTTCGAGAAACGTGAGCAAGAAGTGACGCTCTGATCTTATATCTAACGCATAACCGCCAACACGAGACTATGGTTCAAATATTTCATTACCGAGATGAAGAAAAAAAACCCATGTTAACTCACCCATCTGAGCCCAAGCAATCTGTCCTCCCTTGATTATCATTTCCGGTTTGGCCCCAAAGAAAGCTGGGTCCCACAGCACCAGGTCGGCCATCTTGTTAACCTTCAAAACATAGACGTTCAGTTACACTGACTGGCCAGGTTTTATAAAGATGGTTTAATGGAGAAAAAACCCCACATCTTTTAAAGGGACTGTCTTATAATTACAACCATTGAAAAGTGGTTCTAACAGAACCTTTTGGACGACCATTATTTAAGGATTGTCTGTTATTTCTTTTACGTTCATTGGGGTATAAACAAAAACAAATCATCCGCAAACTGTGTGAATCGGCGAAGCCATTCTCATTCTTACATAAGTTTGGGGATGATTATTTTTTTTCATACCCAGATGAACGTAAACGAAATAACAGGCAATATTTATTATTAAATTTCAATCCTACTTGCTAATCATAACACTAAAACTTTATACGTTATTCTGAATTATTTTTGGTCTATAAACAATAACGCCGAGGTCTCACTACACAGATCACTTCCGGGTGAGAGTTCACTGATCACGGTCCACTATAGTTCCTAATTGTGACACATGTTGTGGTTCACATATTCACTTCCAGGAAATGGTGAAGAATTAAAACAATATATATGTTTAATGGTAAGCCTTCTGGCTGTATTTTACCCATGTTATTTTGTAATATTGTGCATTGACCTTTTGGGACATGGGTGCACAGCGCAAGAGAAGGAGTGAATCGGTTAATGAACCACCTGTTCGGACCGGTACTACAGCCAGATGCGGTTATATAGCAAAAAACTGAGACGGAAATGTTCTCAATTTTGGAGTGAAAATAAATGCTTATATAATGTATGTTCGCAATGGTGTATGTTGTTAGTGCCAATGAGAACCCGTTCTATTGGCAATCGTCGTTTGAAGTTTGGCAATTTAACATGGGTTTCAATGGCAGATGACATCTGTGTAGTGGGACCTGAATACGACAATTTGCCCATAAAAAAAATGTCATCGGATATGACGTTCCCTGACGACGTAATTTTTACGTTCATCGTTGCTACGTCTGGACCAATGGCATGACTTTATATTGTAATGAATATAAAGGAAATTTAATTATTTTCTGATATATATTTTTTCGTACATACGAAATTAATGGAAGGTAAAATCTGGTTTGGGTTACTACAAATAATAGGACAACACACTACTGTTATTCTTCACGGAAAACTATCTTCAATTCATCATTTCGTTCGTCACAAATAATGTGTTAGTCGTAAACATGTTACAATGATAGCAAACACAGGGCAGTCCCTTTAAAACGATAAACAGTGTTCTAAAAATTATCTATAAACATCTTCTAATTTTAAAATGTTGATAACAAAAGACGTTTTTACATTCATATTTACAAAAACGTGTTTTAGTGCTGAAATATCGTTTAACTTGACCTAGAAGCGTGTTTTAATTAAAGGATCATATAGACTGGATGCGGCGCGTGCGTGCGGTCTGGTTAAAAACAAAACTAATAATAAAACGAAATACAGTAGTTTCAATGACAGCGTCTTGACCGGATGCGTGCGATGCGAATGTCTGCAAAGCGCATGCGTCCAGCCGCAATGGAATAATCGTATATAGTGTACATGCCCAAAAAAGACGTAGCAGACGAATCAGGCGCAATAATCGGACCACAGGCACGCGCCGCATCAACATTTTTTTTTTTAATTCCCCGCGGTATGACGTCAATTTGTGCAGGAAATTAAATACAGCTAATGGTCCAAGCTAGCATATAGACCCTGCTTTTTTAAAGCAAGGTCTGTATGCTGGCTTGGACCATTAGCTGTCTTTAATTTCTCTCTAAAACAGGTCCTGTTGTTCTGAATGAGTAGCATGGTTTGTTTTAAAAACATTCTGTTCTGTTCTGCCAAAGTCGAAGTCATAAATATTGCCTGGACTACATGGAAAATGTAAAGGAAAATATTTAGGGTACCAAGTCAAATGAGGAGGACGTAAACAAACTAAATATACCCACTTTTTTCTGTGCAATCCATGCTTATACAAAAAAACAAAAACAAAAAAACAACAACTTCATCACCACATCAATTCTGGAACTTTTTTTGGGGGGTGGGGGTGGAGGGTGGGGGGGGGGCAGGGGGAGCTAAAACTGATCCCTACAGTGTGACACGTGCTCACCTCGACGGATCCGATCACATGCGACATGCCGTGTGCGATGGCGGCGTTGACGGTGTATTTGGCGATATATCGGAGAACTCGCGCATTGTCGTTCTGTCCCTGGAAAACAGAATGGGCATCAGTCACATCTCACAAAGATTTTGTTTTTGTCATTTTACATTACTAGACTTTTCTCTGTTTCGTCTTTTCTCTGTTTCCTTCATTCTTTCTTTCTTCCTCTTTTTCAATAATATTTATTTTTGTTCATATTTAAACTGTCCTGACATGTATGTGTCATGGGGAAGACCTAGTAAGTTGTATAACTTGTGCCTGGTCCATTTGTTCTTTTAAAACACAATAAAATATGTTTCAGTTAATCATTACTAGACACAAATTATTCATTTTCAGTTCAAAGTTTAATGGTCACAGTCTTCCAGCCGTATCGCACTGTTTGTAATATTCTAGCATATAACATTTTTACCACACGGTGATTGTTCCCGTGTTAGATAATTATTGATATTCCTCAGCGATATCTCACAAGTGAAAGATCGGTTTAAAGACATCTGATGAACATAGCGATGACATTGAAGCTAATTAAACCGGCCTCGGTGGCGTAGTGGTTAGGCCATCGGTCTACAGGCTGGTAGGTACTGGGTTCGGATCCCAGTCGAGGCATGGGATTTTTAATCCAGATACCGACTCCAAACCTTGAGTGAGTGCTCCGCAAGGCTCAATGGGTAGGTGTAAACCACTTGCACCGACCAGTGATCCATAACTGGTTCAACAAAGGCCATGGTTTGTGCTACCCTGCCTGTGGGAAGCGCAAATAAAAGATCCCTTGCTGCTGATCGGAAAGAGTAGCCCATGTAGTGGCGACAGCGGGTTTCCTCTCAAAGTCTGTGTGGTCCTTAACCATATGTCTGACGCCATATAACCGTAAATAAAATGTGTTGAGTGCGTCATTTCTTTCTTTGAAGCCAATTACAGTGAACACGAATATAACCTATTGTTTATAAGGTATAAGGTAACTGCAAGAGCAAACACCGTAAATACTGTATTATACGTTGTTGTTGGAAAATACGTTTAATTTTATTTTGAAGCTTGTAGTTGAAACAATAAAAGAAACAGAACACTACTATCATGTTTGTTATACACCAAATCACATTAAATGACAAAAAACACAAAGTGTACATTGATGGGATTCGAAACTACTGCACTGATTCTCATTGCATTTGACAGTCTGTGACACGAATGTGTGCGTGTGAGCATTACTCGACTCCCAATGAAAATTAGCTCATCACAGATAAACTCCCCACCCACCTGCATAAATGCCTGCAATCACGTCTAAAAGATATTTGATAACAAACGC
>NC_054713.1:27941148-27981148 GCF_016097555.1 Gigantopelta aegis | reverse complement strand
ACTGAATTTGAAGTTTGTGCCCCTCCCCTACGTTTTGGCACCTTCCTACGCCCGTGCAATTTGTCGTTCTATTTATTACATCAGCAATTTTTTTTTTTTTTTCTTCTGATAATACAATATGGTAATTATAGGATGTTAAACCAGTTTTCATTTCATATCAAATTTACTTACTGAGGAAATAATGTTTAATTGTAGCAGAGCTTTAGCGAGCGATAATACAATTTATTTCACGAAGGACATAAACTTAATACAGAATAGTAGCCAGTTTAATATCCTATTTATTACCCATTATTAGTTTTAATTTATATTTTTGAACAAAATGAAACATTTTCCCCAGGTAATTTTTCCCCTCTCCCTGATGGGGGTTGCAAAATATATATCTCCTGGGAAGGGGTCTGCAAAATATATATCCTGGGAAGGCCCCCCCCCCCCCAGGCCCCGCGGATCCTTAAATCGGCTCTGGCTCTCATTGATCAAAATCAATTACTGTAGTGCACAGGTGTGTTATAAAAGACATTCAGTCAGTGGGCCGTATATCTCTAAATATGGATTTGTGCTGCAGGGGTCCCTCTAAATATGGATTCAGCGGATCCTTAAATCGGCTCTGGCTCTCATTGATCAAAATCAATTACTGTAGTGCACAGGTGTGTTATAAAAGACATTCAGTCAGTGGGCCGTATATCTCTAAATATGGATTCAGTGGGTCCTATATCTCTAAATATGGATTCAGTGGGTCTTATATCTCTAAATATGGATTCAGTGGGTCTTATATCTCTAATAATGGATTCAGTGGGCCTTATATCTCTAAATATGGATTCAGTGGGCCTTATATCTCTAAATGTGGATTCAGTGGACCTTATATCTCTAAATATGGATTCAGTGGACCGTATATCTCTAAATATGGATTCAGTGGACCTTATATCTCTAAATATGGATTCAGTGGACCTTATATCTCTCAATATGGATCTTACCTGGACGTCGTGTTTGTCTGCTGCTCTCAGACACGTGTCTATAGCAGACGGTGTCGTGCCCCAGTCCTCGTGTAGCTTCAGTCTGTGAGAAAACAAAAACAAACTACACTGTCAGACAAACTACACTGTCAGGCAAACTACACTACGAGACAAACCACACTGTCAGACAGACTACATTGTCAGACAACCTACACTGTCAGACAAACTACACTGTGAGACAACCTAAACTGTCAAGACAACCTACACTGTGAGACAACCTATACTGTGAGACACACGACACTGTGAGACACACTACACTGTGAGACACACTAAACTGTCAGACAAACTAAACTGTCAGACAACCTACACTGTCAAACAAACTACACTGTGAGACAAACTACACTGTGAGACACACTAAACTGTCAGACAAACTACACTGTGAGACAACCTACACTGTGAAACAAACTACACTGTGAGACAAACTACACTGAGAGACAACATACACTTTTTTGTGAGACACACTAAACTGTCAGACAACTTACACTGTTAGACAGACTACACTGTCAGACAACCTACACTGTGAGACAAACTACACTGTGAGACACACTAAACTGTCAAACTACACTGTGAGACAACCTACACTGTGAGACAAACTACACTGAGACAAACTAAACTGTTAGACAAACTACATTGTCAGACAACCTACACTGTTAGACAGACTACACTGTAAGACAAACTACACTGAGAGACAACCTATACTGTGAGACACACGACACTGTGAGACACACTACACTGTGAGACACACTAAACTGTCAGACAAACTAAACTGTCAGACAACCTACACTGTCAAACAAACTACACTGTGAGACAACCTAAACTGTCAAGACAACCTACACTGTGAGACAACCTATACTATGAGACACACAACACTGTGAGACACACTACACTGTGAGACACACTAAACTGTCAGACAAACTAAACTGTCAGACAACCTACACTGTCAAACAAACTACACTGTGAGACAAACTACACTGTGAGACACACTAAACTGTCAGACAAACTACACTGTGAGACAACCTACATTGTGAAACAAACTACACTGTGAGACAAACTACACTGAGAGACAACATGCACTGTGAGACACACTAAACTGTCAGACAAACTACACTGTCAGACAACCTACACTGTGAAACAAACTACACTGTGAGATAAACTACACTGAGAGACAACCTAAACTGTAAGACACACTAAACTGTCAGACAAACTACACTGTCAGACAACCTACACTGTTAGACAGACTACACTGTCAGACAACCTACACTGTGAGACAAACTACACTGAGACAAACTAAACTGTTAGACAAACTACATTGTCAGACAACCTACACTGTTAGACAGACTACACTGTAAGACAAACTACACTGAGAGACAACCTACACTGTGAGACACACTAAACTGTCAGACAAACTACACGGTCAGAGAACCTACACTGTTAGACAGACTACACTGTAAGACAACCTACACTGTGAGACAAATTACACTGTGAGACAGCCGACACTGTCAAACAAACTACACTGGCAGACAACCTACACTCTCAGACCTACACTGTGAGACAACCTACACTGTGAGACAAACTACACTGTGAGACGAACTACACTGTGTGAGAAACTACACTGTCAGACAAACTACACTGTAAGACACACTACACTGACAGACACACTACACTGTCAGACAAACTACACTGTGAGACAAACTACACTGTCAGACAACCTACACTGTAAGACAACATACATTGACAGACAACCTACACTGTGAGACACACTACACAGTCAGACAAACTACATTGTCAGACAGACTACACTGTGAGACAACCTACACTGTGAGACAGACTATGCTGTCAGACAGAATACACTGTCAGGCAAACTACACTGTCAGACAGACTATACTGTCAGACACAAATTATAGTTATATGTATACTGATAAAAATAAATAAGTGACCATAAAGTATTCGAGTCCCAATTTAATTCGTTACTAGAGTATAAAACAGAGAGATGTGATGTGGCATTAGGTGTCAATAACAGTTATTGATGTGGCACTAAGTGTCAATAACAGTTAGGAATGAGGGTTCTGGTAGCCATAGACGCCCGGATCCTATTTTTGGTAGTGAAGCAGGCTATACATGGTAAAAAGGTACCAGATTAGCACATTTTGCCCGAATATCTGTATCGTGTGTGCCAGAATTTGATGATTTGCTCCAGCAATTGGGGCGGGGGGGGGGGGGGGGGGGGGGGGGGGGCTATTGCCAGTCTCCTGCACCCCATCCCCATCTGGTACATTTATGCTGTAGCTGTCAATATTTGCTTTTATTATTTCTGGGGCATAGCCAGAGAGGAACAAAAATGCAAAGGCAAAATCAGACCTGTAAAATAAATATCAGTGTTATGAGGTAAAATAAAATAAATCTGGGGAAATTCCAGACGAGGCAAGCGCCTCGTCTGCTTCATGCTGGCTACGCCATTGCTATTTATGTGTTCCGTTCACTGTCTTGGCAGGAGATACAGCTGCCTAGGGTTTCTGCTCCGGACAGGAGCTGCCACCTATGGGTACCCATGCTAATTACGTTAGGCAGACACCGATGACACATTGGTTATGTTTGCACAGCACATCCGTCTTATGTAGTTTCCAACACTCGAGTTGTCCGTAACTGCAGAATTTTACGTTTCATAAGATTTGATAGCACTGGAATGTATGTAGTCTGTGATAAGAGGCTTTGACCAAATACAACAGAATGATTTTATTATTTTAAATTTTAAAAAAACAAAAAACAAAAAAAACTTTTAACAACTCAGCTCAATTGTCAGGGATTCATTGACCAACCACAGTACTCTTTGTTATATTCTGAGGTTTTAATTCACCCATCGAAATACACACCATGTTCAGCGTCAGAGAATCCGTGTTTCAAACTGTCCTAAGCAAAGTCAATAGAACCACTGAAACAGACTATACATGTACGCTTGTAAACGAGACTCACCCCATTGCTCCAGCAAGGATCTGGTCTTCTAGATCTTGAGCAATTCCACTAGACACTGACGTGTTTCCTTTTCCGGTGAAGCCGAAATTCAGAGGAAAAACATCTGTACTTTGAAGCATAAACCTGGAATAATAATGTATTGTTTAATACAGCCAAATACAGCTACCTAACCCGGGGGCCGATGCGGGACGTTTGTAGGGATTGGATGTAATGTTTAAAGCAGAGCATATATACTGTATTCAGGGAGGGGTATAAAGTTTAAAAATGGCACCTACAGTATTCAGCAAGGGGCATACGTTTACAAATGGCACCTACAGTATTCAGCAAGGGGCATACGTTTACAAATGGCACCTACAGTATTCAGCAAGGGGCCTACGTTTAAAAATGGCACCTACAGTATTCAGCAAGGGGCCTACGTTTAAAAATGGCACCTACAGTATTCAGCAAGGGGCCTACGTTTAAAAATGGCACCTACAGTATTCAGCAAGGGGCCTACGTTTAAAAATGGCACCTGCAGTATTCAGCAAGGGGCATACGTTTAAAAATGGCACCTACAGTATTCAGTGAGAATGTAAGATATTTAAAAAGGGTAACTAGGGTATTCACGGTGGGGACGCTGACATTATTTTCATAACAGATTTCAAGCCGACAAAAAAATTTACATATTGCTCACGAAAAACAAATATATAACTGCATTATATTTATTTGCTTAAAATATTTGATTTTTCAGGCACTTCAAAATCGGAGTGCGTGTAAACGTCTTTAAAAAGTATTTTTTTGAAACATGTTGAAATACACTGATTAGAAGTCAGGATATTCCTGAAGCACCTACTAGACACAGATATACACTTAATTTGTTATACCGGTCAACCATTTTATTTGTTAAATTATTCAACCATTTAATTTGTCAGGGCCGTACCCTCTGGGGGGGGGGGGAGGGGGCAGGGGCGGCAGTTGCCCCCTGAGAATCTCACCTTTTTTTTACTTCAGAAAATAGCATACATAGTGTTTCATTTGATTATAAAAACTAGTGACCCCCCCCCCCCCCCCCCCCCCCAGGATTTTGATCAGTGTACAGCCCTGTTTGTTATATTAACCTTCTATAATTTATGTCAGTCCAATCTTTAAGTCTCGTATGCATTTCGACCTCTTCAGTTGCGAGTTACCGAAGTTTGAGTGTTCCTAGATTTAGTTAACTAATAATGAAATTTTGTGTTTAAATAACTCGATACTTACGGCAATTTTGAGCCTGCCCAGAAATTTTAAACCAGCAACTTTTGTATCAAATAAACATAATTTCAAAAGCAAAACGGTAATAATTTGTATTAATCAGCAAAACTCTGACATCGGCAAAGCCCCTGACCGACGGCAATTCATATCGCAGCTACGGCGATTGCCGCCGTTAAGTTCAACCCCTGTGAGGCTATGTTTAGGAAGAAGCAAGGAAATGTTTTATTTAACGACGCACTCAACACATTTTATTTACGGTTATATGGCGTCAGACATATGGTTAAGGACCACAAAGATATTGAGAGAGGAAACCCGCTGTCGCCACTTCATGGGCTACTCTTTTCGATTAGCAGCAAGGGATCTTTTATATGCACCATCCCATAGACAGGATAGCACATACCACGACCTTTGATGTACCAGTCGTGGTGCACTGGATGGAGCGAGGAATTTAGAAAGAAAACCTACTTGATGTTGTTGGGACCAGGAGTGCAGGTCGTAGCTTTAGTCCCAGAGGCAGGACCCGTGCCTCCACCAAACATGGTGGTCAAACCTGAAGCGATGGCTTCTCGCGCCAGCTGGGGACATATGAAGTGCACGTGACCATCCAGTCCCCCGGCGGTCAGTATGAGTCCCTCCCCTGCTATGGCTTCAGTCCCAGCGCCGACTACCATTTTCTAGGAAACAACCCAAAACAACTTCCTCATTCTAAGAGAATATTTCGTAACTCAACATGCAGTGAAAAGCAGGTCCACGAAAGCACTGTCTCTGTCAGTCTGTCTGCCTCTCTCTGTCTGCCTGCCTCTCTCTCTCTCTCTCTCTCTCTCTCTCTCTCTCTCTCTCTCTCTCTCTCTCTCTCTCTCTCTCTCTCTCTCTCTCTCTCTCTCTCTCTCTCTCTCGCTCTCGCTCTCACACACACACACATACACGCATTCTGTCTCTGTCTGTCTGTCTCTGTCTCTCTCTCTCTCTCTCTCTCTCTCTCATACACACACACGCACGCACGCACGCACGCACACACACACACATACAAACACACCCACGCACACACACACATAGACACACACCCAGACATACACACAGACACACATGAACGCACACTCGTAAATCCCGAGTGCTGATACATTCCGGGTATAATATATTACTAGGTTCTAAATATTTGTTCATTTCGGACATTAGGGTAGGGTTAGATTTATTTTTAGACTTAGAACAAACATTCGGTAGTATCTAAATTTTCTTCACACAAAGTGCGGCAGAATATACACACATACATCCATTCACACATACATGCATTCAGACAGAAACACGCGCGCACACAAACACACATACATACATTCACACATATGTACACACACACACACACACACACACACACACACACACACTCGCGCGCGCACACACACACACGTTTGGTTTGGACGCTCCATACATCACAGTAAGGCATGACTACAATTAGACGTGCAATCTACTGGACACAAGGAACTGCTTTACTTGACATGTGTTTTTCCAAATATACATATTCAAAGTTGAGTTCAATACACTTTTTTGTACTTACAGGATGCACACCGTCCATAATATCTGGATTTCCAGCCTTGCCGATACCTGCGATCAAGCCATCCTGTTGGATAAAATATATTGTACTATGTATATTTAATTATTACTTGCATGCACGCTGGCACATGTTTATTTTATTTAAAATATCCCTCTTCACAGTAGATTGTAACAATGTTAATCAACAAGCCGTCACACGTCGCAAATTGACATCGTTATCCATGTCATAGCGGGGAAATTACTGCCAACTCCAATATTTGCATCGCTTCGTTATTCGTGTTTTCGAAAACACTAAATATGTTTGTTAATTTTCGACGCAGTTCCACTATAAAATTGAGATACTAGTTTTGGGCATTACGTTTCATGACCTTTCATATCACAATTTCTTTCTAATCGTAGTACCGGCCTCGGTGGCGTCGTGGTTAGGCCATCGGTCTACAGGCTGGTAGGTACTGGGTTCGGATCCCAATCGAGGCATGGGATTTTTAATCCAGATACCGACTCCAAACCCTGAGTGAGTGCTCCGCAAGGCTCAATGAATGGGTAGGTGTAAACCACTTGCACCGACCAGTGATCCATAACTGGTTCAACAAATTCCATGGTTTGTGTTATCCTGCCTGTGGGAAGCGCAAATAAAAGATCCCTTGCTGTCTGTCGTAAAAGAGTAGCCTATGTGGCGACAGCGGGTTTCCTCTAAAAAAAAAAACAGTGTCAGAATGACCATATGTTTGACGTCCAATAGCCGATGATAAGATAAAAAAAATCAATGTGCTCTAGTGGGGTCGTTAAATAAAACACACTTTACTTTTACTTTTCTAATCGTAGTAGTTAGTAACGTGTAAGACGTAGCCCAGTGGTAAAGCGCTGGCTTGATGCACGGTCGAGCTAGGATCGATCGCTGTCGGTGGGCCCATTGGGCTATTTCTCGCTTCAACCAGTTCACCTCAACTGGTATATGAAAGGCCGTGGTGTGTGTTATCCTGTCTATGGGATGGTACATATAAAATATCCCTTGCTACTAAAATATAGCGGGTTTCCTCTCTAGGATTATTTGTCAAAATTACCAACTGTTTGACATCTAACAGCCGATGATTAATATAGCAATGTGCTCTAGTGGTGTCGTTAAACAAAACAAACTTTTAGTAGTTAGTAACATATCAATTATATTTCCCCGTGACCTTCCTCCGAGAGACTTGTGCTTTATATATATATATATATATATATATATATATATATATATATATATATATATATATATATATATATATATATATATATATAAAACTTTAAGTTTTATAAGCACTTTAAGTTTTATAAGCACGGGCACTGGACTTTAATAAAGTCCAGACTTTAACGTCATGGCAACGCCATTCAAATAGCATTACGTTAAAGTCTGGACTTTATTAAAGTCTAGTCTTTAAGTTTTATAAGCACGGGCCCAGGAGTGGGAGCACAATTTGTCTAGAGACGAGTACAAAGTTTTAAAAGGGCACTTTTGGTATACAGGGACGAGATGCACCAGTTAACAAGAGGTCAGGTCACCTGAGCAAATTGTTGACCTGACCTACCAGAATCATGGGGTGGGTGGGTGGGGGGAGGGTGCGGGTCAAAATAACCAAATTCACGATTCGATTTCTCAGTGGATAAAGGAAGCTTCCCACACAATTTAGTTGGAAAGGTCCCGTAATTGTGAACATATTAAAGTTTAAATACATTTTATAGTAAACATCACCCCATACCAAGGGACAATTAGAGAACCTGTCGTTAATGACATTAACAAATTAGATAAACCATCTACTGCCATTTACATGTATAAAGACTATAGGGTAAAGAAGAAGGTTTTAAAAATATATAATTGGGCTATTTTTCCGTTTTAAGCCCCAACTCACAAGCTTATGGGGGGAGTGGGGATATCAGAATAATCAAATTCACATATTTGCTTCCCTATGTACCAAGGAAGCTTCCCACAAAATCTGGCTTGTATTGGTCAAGTAGCTTTTTTCAAAGTCGAAAATGTGAAACGTTTATGCATGACGGACGACGGACGATGCTCGACGGACGAAAACGGATCGCAATATAGGTCACTTGAGCCGTTGGTTCCGGTGATCTAAAGCCCAAATCTCACCACCCCCCCCCCCCCCCCCACACACACACACACACTCATAATATTAATTTGCCCAGATATTACGTTCCCCACTACAAACCAATAAACGCATCTGCTAAACACGGGATTTTCAAGCACCCTCCCCTTGTATCCACGCCTGCATTCTAATGCAACTGTCATTATTAGACAACATCATGGTAGCTTAAATTAGTAGTAAAACAGGATAAAAACTGCCACATATAGCACATCCAGGTGTACAAAGCTCAATTCATTTTAATTTCCATCACTTGTTGTTGGCCGGGGGCGAGACGTAGCCACGTGGTACAGCGCTCGCTCGATGCGCGGTCGGTGTGGGATCGATCCCCCTCGGTGGGCCCATTTCTCGTTGCAGCCAGTGCACCACGACTGGTTTATCAAAGGCCGTGGTATGTACTACCCTGTCTGTGGGATCGTGCATATAAAAGATCCCTTCTTGCAAATCGAAAAGAGTAGCCCATGAAGTGGCGACAGCGGGTTTCCTCTCTCAATATCTGTGTGGTCCTTAACCATATGTCTGACGCCATATAACCGTAAATAAAATGTGTTGAGTGCGTCGTTAAATAAAACATTTCTTTCATTCTTATTGTTTGGCCATTATATATAGCCTATATTGTACGACACGACAAGATTATTGCCACGAGCGTTCGGGTCCTGGATGGAGTTTCTGGGTGCTTATTACCATTCGATGAAACGAGTCATGCGGGTGGCGCGTGCGCATCACTCGTTTCATCGATGGGTACTAATTATGTACCCAGAAACTCCAATCAGAACTCGAACGCCCGTGCTTCTGGCCTGGACATCCGTTCTGAGATACAGCACAAAGCCAAATATATTGGTGAGAAACAGCACAAAGCCAAAGATATTGGTGAGATACAGCACAAAGCCAAAGATATGGTTGAGATACAGCACAAAGCCAAAAATGTGGTGAGATACAGCACAAAGCCAAATATATTGATGAGATACAGCACAAAGCCAAAGAATATTGATGAGATACAGCACAAAGCCAAAGATATTGGTGAGATACAGCATAAAGTCAAAGACAGTGTTGAAATACAGCACAAAGCCAAAGATATCGGTGTGCACACACGAACACACACACTGTGGGTCTTTAAAAAGTATTTCGAGTGTAGGATTATGCAAGGCAAATTTGAATAGCTGGTTACTCATACATGTTTTCTTGTTATCAATGCGAGTCAGTTAACAGATTTAGCCCACTTACAGCTGACAAGTATTAACAACCCGTGGGAATTATTGTAAGGCCTATTTTAACTCCAGCTGGTATGGAGGGTGTAAGATCGTGCGAGCGCAACGCAACTGTAAGGGATATATGCCCTTAACCCACATAGGTGTACGAGCTCCCATTTTTGTAGGAGGGGGAGGGGGGGGGGGGGGAAGGAATCTGGATAACATCATTTATTCATATCAGCATTACAACGAAAGTAAAGTTTGTTTTATTTAACGACGCCACTAAAGCACATTTATTTTCTTATCTTATCATCGGCTATTGGACGTCAAACATATGGTCATTCTGACACTATTTTTTTTAGAGGAAACCCGCTGTCGCCACATAGGCTACTCTTTTACGACAGGCAGCAAGGGATATTTTATTTGCACTTCCCACAGGCAGGATAGCACAAACCATGGCCTTTGTTGAACCAGTTATGGATCACTGGTCGGTGCAAGTGGTTTACACTTACCCACTCAGGGTTTGGAGTCGGTATCTGGATTAAAAATCCCATGCCTCGACTGAGATCCGAACCCAGTACCTACCAGCCTGTAGACCGATGGCCTAACCACGACGCCACCGAGGCCGGTACATTACAACGAAACACCAAAAAGGGTTGAAAACTCATCACTACGAATTTTTACATGGATTACAACTATGGTATTAAGAAACCTGTATTGGAAATGGCGGGACATAACAAATTAGACAATAAAACAGTCATTATACATGATTACATGTCTCTCCCCAGCCTTCTTACGTCTTCAGTGTTGATACAACAGAATAAAAGTCTCTTTAATCCAGTTCCCTGAATCTCCCCAGGCTTCTTTCACGTTTTAAAGGACAGGACACAACAAATTGCGGTATAATGATCGAAATACATTTTGAAAAGGTTTCGCGCAGTTCATCTTTTTTTGCCCAAATTTGATGATTTTCCCCAGCTCTGGGGGGGGGGGGAGGGTGTTGCCGCCACTCCCCCTTGACCCCTATCTCGTACGCTTATGCTAACCCAGAATATTTTGTTTTTCGGTTGGTTTTGTTTTTAGAAAATAAGTGCTTTTTACTACATAGTGGGCCATTTTAATGCAGAAAATTATTTTTCGGTCCCCTACGCGTGCTGTAACCTCACCATGGTGCAGGGGTGTAACATTCTCTTTGAGAATGGCCAATACAGCACAAAATGAAGTTTAGAGTAAAATTCGGTGTCCGTAAAATTCTGTGATATTTGTATTTGTATTTTTGGCACAGTTCTTTACACTGTTTTTGTTTAAACCTTGAATTTTTATATTGATGTTGATCATCATTTTATTTATTTGCATTACCATAGTTTGACACCCAATAGCCGATGTATTTTTCGTGCTGGGGTGTCGTTAAACATTCATTCATTCATTCATTCATTCATTATTTTTCGGTAACGCTGAATTAACGACACAATACCGTATATTTTCATAAAAACATTGTTAAAATCAGGCCAAATATTGGTCCAGCTTTACCGCAGCCTATGACCTTGGTTATGAATGTATTTACTACTTATTATCTAATACAACAATAAAACTGGTTTGGAACATGAAACAGCCTGCATACCTTTATCCCGACGTCAGCCTTGACGATGCCAGTCACAGCATCCACGATAAGAGCGTTGGTGATCACACAATCCAACGTCTCGGAACACCGGCGATTGGCGGCCTGGCCCATCCCTTCTCGTAACACCTACATAAACAGTATATTACACAGATCCATCTCGTAACACCTACCTAACAGTATATTATAGTGATTATTTTCGTAACACCTACACAAACAGTATATTATAGTGATTCTTCTTGTGACACCTACACAAACAGTATCTTATAGTGATTCTTCTTATGACACCTACACAAACAGTATGTTATAGTGATTCTTCTTGTGACACCTACACAAACAGTATGTTATAGTGATTCTTCTTGTGACACCTACACAAACAGTATGTTACAGTGATTCTTCTTGTGACACCTACACAAACAGTATATTATAGTGATTCTTCTTGTGACACCTACACAAACAGTATCTTATAGTGATTCTTCTTGTCACACCTACACAAACAGTATCTTATAGTGATTCTTCTTGTCACACCTACACAAACAGTATGTTATAGTGATTCTTCTTGTCACACCTACACAAACAGTATGTTATAGTGATTCTTCTTGTGACACCTACACAAACAGTATGTTATAGTGATTCTTCTTGTCTCACCTACACAAACAGTATGTTATAGTGATTCTTCTTGTGACACCTACACAAACAGTATGTTATAGTGATTCTTCTTGTCTCACCTACACAAACAGTATGTTATAGTGATTCTTCTTATGACACCTACACAAACAGTATGTTATAGTGATTCTTCTTGTCTCACCTACACAAACAGTATGTTATAGTGATTCTTCTTGTGACACCTACACAAACAGTATGTTATAGTGATTCTTCTTGTCTCACCTACACAAACAGTATGTTATAGTGATTCTTCTTGTCACACCTACACAAACAGTATGTTATAGTGATTCTTCTTGTCTCACCTACACAAACAGTATGTTATAGTGATTCTTCTTGTGACACCTACACAAACAGTATATTATAGTGATTCTTCTCGTAACATCTACACAATCAGTATATTATAGTGATTCTTCTCATAACAACTACACAAACAGTATATTATAGTGATTGTTCTCGTGACATCTACACAAACAGTATATTATAGTGATTGTTCTCGTAACATCTACACAAACAGTATATTATAGTGATTATTTTCATAACATCTACACAAACAGTATATTATAGTGATTCTTCTCGTGACACCTACACAAACAGTATATTATAGTGATTCTTCTCGTGACACCTACACAAACAGTATATTATAGTGATTCTTCTCGTGACACCTACACAACCAGTATATTATAGTGATTCTTCTCGTAACACCTACACAAACAGTATATTATAGTGATTCTTCTTGTAACACCTACACAAACAGTATATTATAGTGATCCTGATCCTTCTCATAATACCTACATAAACAGTATATTATACTGATCCTTGTAACACCTACACAGACAGTATATTATACTGATCCTTCTCGTAACACCTACGTAAACAGTATTAAATAGTGATCCTTCTTGTAATACCTACATAAACAGTATATTATAGTGATTCTTCTCGTATCGCCTACACAAACAGTATAATATATTGATCCTTCTTGTAACACCTATACAAATAATACAATATAGTGATCCTTCTTGTAACACCTACATAAACAGTATTCATACATATCTATCTCTACTCTCATCAAACATTCTCATTATTCATACATAACTAGCCCTACTCTCATCAAACATTCTCATTATTCATACATCCTCCCCATCAATCATTCTCATTATTCATACATCCTCCCCATCAACCATTCTCATTATTCATACATCCTCTCCATCAAACATTCTCATTTTTCATACATCCTCTCCATCAAACATTCTCATTATTCATACATCCTCCCCATCAAACATTCTCTGTGACTGTTTAGTTGAGAGAGCGAAGTGATACCTTTCCTCCACCGAACTTGAGTTCATCCCCGTAATGCAGCAGATCTCTCTCCACCTCTATGACGAGGTCGGTGTCGCCAAGACGAACCTGAAGAGAGAATTGGTCAGGTTTTCATGGGAACGTTTCACAGTCTGGGACCCACGGCGACCAATGTTCCGTTTTTGGGTGATTTAAATTATTATGTAAAAAAGTTGTTCGCTCGCTTGAAAACGGTAAATATATAGAAAATTCCATTAGGTTGGTCGCCCTGGATAATTGAAATTGCTCTCTCAAGCTCTTTTAAGCTCTTTTAAGATCTCTTAAGCCACATCGCACCATCCTTGCAACTTTATTAAAACAAATTTGCATTACAAATGTGAGATCGCAGAATGGCGAAAGGTTGGTGAATTGAGACCAGACTTTTCATCGTACCTTGGACAGTTTGCAAGAATATATTTACACTCGGACCATTGCTTAGTTCTGTTCATTAATTGCGTAACATGGTTTCATTGTTTTACCTTAAGTAGTTTTTCATGAATAGCACATCATCATCTGTGGTATTTCCTGTCACGTTTTTGTGAGAACATGCACATAAGAAATCCATTTGGAAAGATGTAGCCAGTTTTCTCTGAAGAATTAACAAATGCTTGGCATCCAGTCGCCGAGAATTAATTAATAAGTGTGATCTAGTATTGTCGCTAAACACAGCAGACTATGATGTCCTGTGTTAATGGATCAGCACGTGATACTTCTACGTACCTTGTCGTGTCCTGTGTTAATGGATCAACACATGATACTATGTTAATGGATCAACACATGATACTGTGTTAATGGATCAACACATGATACTGTGTTAATGGATCAACACATGATACTATGTTAATGGATCAACACATGATACTGATACGTACCTTGTCATGTCCTGTGTTAATGGATTAACACGTGATACTGTGTTAATGGACAACACATGATACTGTGTTAATGGACAACACACGATACTGTGTTAATGGATCAACACACGATACTGTGTTAATGGATCAACACACGATATTGTGTTAATGGATCAACACACGATACTGTGTTAATGGATCAACACATGATACTGTGTTAATGGATCAACACACGATACTGTGTAATGAATCAACACATGATACTGTGTTAATGGATCAACACATGATACTGTGTTAATGGATCAACACCTGATTCTGAAACGTACCTTGTCGCCTTTAGTCGGACCAAACGTGTGTATGTACTTGAAACCCGTAATGGTGGTTGGCGTGGCACGACTAATAGAAGTCTGAAATACAATTCCGAATGTATTAAACGTTATTTTAAAAGTACATAATAACAGCTCCTGATATGGTCCAAGTCTTAAAACAGTCATACGACTTTATAGCTCTCTAATATTATTATATTAACAAACTTATTTCATGACAATTATTCATAGCAATTATTTTTGCCCACACACTATATTTATAATTTGTACACCATCTATGTCTGGATTTGAACCAATAGACTTTGGAATCATGTACCCCGTTGTGCTCCATACCCCTAGATTTAAAAATAAAATGCTGTTTTTAAAAAGCAATATTATTAGACGCTATTTTTGTTTCAACATCACATAGTTTAGCTTCTCTCTAATATTACCGATGTCTTGTGTCTAAATCCTTGCTTCTTGATCTTTGCTTCAATAGCTGGTAGATTTTTCTTATCGACATGTCCATCACAAATACCATTACCACCACGAACAATCCTAAAAAGGTTAAAGTTTGTTTTGTTTAACGACACCACTAGAGCATATTGATTTATTAATCATCCTCCACTGGATGTCAAACATTTGATAATTCCGACATATAGTCTGAGAGTGGAAACCCACTACATTTTTTCATTAGTAACAAGTGCTTTTTTAATATACATCATCCCATGGACAGGATATCACATACCACGACTTTTGATATACCAGTCGTGGTGCACTGGTTGAAACGAGATATAGCCCAATGAAAGCACCAACGAGGATCGATCCCAGACCGATCACGCATTATGCGAGCACTTTGCCACTGGGCTACGTCCAGTCCAGCTATTCTTAAACACAGTATTTTCAAAATTGGTCACCTTTTGACATTTTATATACATTTAGATGATATATTTTTAATTATAATAATTTGTCTACACGCAGTCATTGGTTATCGAAAATGGAAACGCTGCACTCCCACCTGTATGAGATAAGATATGTTACTTGACCTTTCTTGTAGTTTAAAAGGAATCTACATACAAATATATTCCTAACACAGATAACTCATCCCACCCTCCTAGGGCCCCACCCCAGCCAGGTACCAGGTGTTTTCAAAATGTCTTTTTTGGTCTGTCAAATAACAAAATAAAATTGAATCACTACATGTATATCTTGACTCTAGTTGACGAGATAATATAATAAACAGTGATCTACAAATTTGATCAATCAATTAATTGATGAATCAAACGATAAATCAATCTGCCAATTGAATTGATCAATCGATCGATCAGTCCTTCCATCCGTCCGTCCGTCCGTCAGTCAGTCAGTCAGCCAGTCAACCTACCAACCAACCAACCAAACATCCAACCATTTATTTTCATATAAATCTACATGTTATAGGTGCACACATAATTGCTACAATTAGAAGGAAACATTGATATCCATTAATAAATTCAACCTAATCATCCATTACGAACAAAACTTTAAATAGTGATGTCCATTGACAAATTCAAGCATATAACAATCGATCTCCGTTGGTGGGCCCATTGGGCTATTTCTCGTTTCAGACAGTGGCCGTGGTATGTGCTATGCTGTCTGTGTGATGGTGCATATAAAAAAATCCCTTGCTGCTAATCGGAAAGAGTAACTCATGAAGTAGCGACAGCGGGTTTCCTCTCTCAATATCTATGTGGTCCTTAACCATATGTCTGACGCCATATAACCGTAAATAAATGTGTTGAGTGCATCGTTAAATAAAACATTTCCGTCCTAATTACCTATATCAGTTGGTAAGTTCAAATAAACCTATTTGTATTAGTCAGTTGAGCACAAACCTGTTTCCCCCGATCTCAACTAGAGACACGTTCATTTCATCACCAGGCTCAAAGCGGATCGCTGTTCCCGCTGCAATATCCTGCAACAACAAAAAAAGAGAAGAAGTTTGTTTTATTTAAAACTACATTCCCTGGAATATTTTTTATTATTTAAGCATATAGAACAGAAAATCCAATTACGTTTGGTGCATATATGACGCCGCACTCCACATTGGTTTCACTATGCTGGCTTATCCAGGTCAAAAACAAAGCCAATATTTTGAAAGTGGGACACTTTTGACGGGCTCGTACCGATCTCGGTTTTTATTGGCTTATCACAAGTATAGAATTCCCCAACAAGAGATCACGTGAGATTTCGCAATTTTTGAACAAATTTAACTGTCTTGATTGAGGGGTCGTCTCATATCTCCAAAACATATTTATATCCATAGAGGTATGGTACAACGCCTTTCCAGGGGTCGGTGAGTGGGGGATTTGCCTTGAAATTTTGACAGTGGCCAGCTGTTGGCATACACATTACATGTAAGGGGGTGTTACTAATTACGTAACGCTCTAGGGGTAGAGGAAGAGGGTACCGTGTTCGATTTACGTAACATTTGTCAAGACTATATGTTATTTTTATTCATTACTTAGACCTAAAAAGGTGTTTTTTTTGGAAATGCGCGGTTAGTCTAGGATCGATCCCCATCGGCGGGTATACAAAAAGACCATGGTATGTGATATCCTGTCTGTGGGATGGTACATATAAACGATCCCTTGCTAAAAAAAAAAAAAAAAATGTAGCGGGTTTCCATGGCGCGTGTGCAGGGATTTCAGCGGGGTTGGGGTTATAGACTGTGTTGAGCGAAGTTTATATGGGGCCATGCTCCCCCCCAAAATACATTTCAATTTTTTTTTAAGCTTGGGCAAATAAGGGTTTCGACCTCCAGTACCCTCCCTCTGCACATGCACCCGATTCCTCTCTAAGATTATATGTCAAAGTTACCAAATGTTAGACATCCAACAGCAGATGGAAGGAAGGATAGGATATGTTTTATTTACGGTTGTATGGGGTCGGATGATTATTAAATCAATATGCTTTATCTTTGATGTCGTTAAACAACACCCCACCCCCCAACTTTACCCTTTCCAAACGAAATAATATTTATTTGAATTTGTCGATTTTAACACGTAAAATTAAGAAGTGAAAACGTTCATTGTCTACTTTAATATATTTTATTTAAAAAATATATACATAATTAATGTGTTACTAGTATACAAACTAAACTTTGGAAGTTCTACTAACACTTTATAAAATATCAATTCTGAAATAGGAAGGTACGACTGTCGATAATACGTTGTCAAGATCAAACCGGTTTTAACTAAAGACTCTAGTACCGTATCCTCAACCGAACGTTCTTCGTACAGCGCAAAAATTTTCTTTTAATTTTTTGAGACGAACCCTACAATTTGAAATCGGCAAACGCACGTGTTAACTGAAACTGACAACAGGCTGTCGTTTGTGCTTTGCCGAGCTATGGCGGCACAGGCGACGAATCGAGCGTATACTTTTGACGATCTTCGTTCATTGCGAACATACACGAGTTTTTTTAAAAGTGCATTTGAGCTTGTATTTCATATTTGTACATGATGTTATAATATGGTAACCAGAGAATGTAACTTTAACGACGCCACTAGAGCACATTGATTTTTTTTATCTTATCATCAGCTATTCGACGTCAAATATATGGTCATTCTGACAGTTTTTTAGAGGAAACCCGCTGTCGCCACATAGGCTACTCTTTTATGACAGGCAGCAAGGGATCTTTTATTGGCGCTTCCCACAGGCAGGATAGCACAAACCATGACATTTGTTGAACCAGTTATGGATCACTGGTCGGTGCAAGTGGTTTACACCTACCCATTGAGCCTTGTGGAGCACTCGCTCAGGGTTTGCAGTCGGTATCTGGATTAAAAATCCCATGTCCTGACTGGGTTCCAAACCCAGTACCTACCAGCCTGTAAACCGATGGCCTAACCACGACGCCACCGAGGCCGGTATATCCTGCAACAAAGTCACTTTGGATCATAAGTTTTAATGAACATATCCAATATCGCCTTACATGCTTGAGATATACAACTAGTTTTATTGTCATTTCTATCATCTCAGAAGGTGTGTATAATTTAATGAGCACCCAACAGAATCTCCCAAAGTTGCATTCTCATAATAATAATGATATATTAGTATGTACATACATATTTCTTAAACTTCCCAAATTATATATATATATATATAATTAGCCCGAGTACTCTGACTGTAAGAGAGCTAGACGGACATTTGGACATAAATACGCTCTCATTACAGTCAGAGACCAACCTATGTATATTTTTGGCAATTCCTGACTACCAAACGGTAGGCAAAGATTCCCGCTCTAATACCATAACAATCCTATGTTTGACGACAAATACCTTTACATCGATCATTTTCGAGTTAACTGATACAAAAAAATCCACATATTAATCACTAATACACATACTACAGAAAGAAATCCGACAGCACCCACATTCAGCTACGCTTCGTGACACTCCGTCGCCATAATTACAAAGCTCGGCGACCTATTTCGAGACTTAGATCACGTGATCGCCCACTGGGCTATTCCGCCTAGTAGACGGAATGGCTGAGTGGGCGATCATGTGACGCAACGTCACGATATAGGTCGGCGAACTTAGAATTCTGCTGTCTTGAGTTTGCCGAAGCGTAGCTGAATGTGGGAGCTGTCGGATTTCTTTCTGTAGTATGTGTATTAGTGATTAATATGTGGATTCTATGAATTCCATCTCATTTCTTCCCAATCTGGCAACTCCTGTTATCTTTCAACTTCTTTCGCTGTCCACCTCCACAACCCAGTCCTCGTCTATCCAACCGCGACAAGTGCTTGTCTCTTGTGGCTATAATATGTGCCACACGCCATTCCCCATCAGCTTACCGGCCTCGGTGGCGTCGTGGTTAGGCCATCGGTCAACAGGCTGGTAGGTACTGGGTTCGGATCCCAGTCGAGGCATGGGATTTTTAATCAAGATACCGACTCCAAACCCTGAGTGAGTGCTCCGCAAGGCTCAATGGGTAGGTGTAAACCACTTGCACCGACCAGTGATCCATAACTGGTTCAACAAAGGCTATCGTTTGTGCTATCCTGCCTGTGGAAGCGCAAATAAAAGATCCCTTGCTGCTAATCGGAAAGAGTAGCCCATGAAGTGGAGACAGCGGGTTTCCTCTCAAAATCTATGTGGTCCTTAACCATATGTCTGACGCCATATAACTGTAAATAAAATGTGTTGAGTGCGTCGTTAAATAAAACATTTCTTTCTTTTCCCCATCAGCTTCAACCGATTAGTTGTTAATGTGAGCGCACCCATCGTAAGTTGGCAGTTAGGGAAATTACAACGCAAACGTCGAGTTGGCCAATTTCGTCGTGTCAGTTGACAGTCTGAGCCTAGCATAATAAAGACCCCAAAGATAACCATATTAACCCCAGCAAAATCTAATACTAACAAGCAGAGAGTGTGCATATTAAACATAATATAGCATATATTGTGTGTCTCTGTGTTTGTGGAGATATATTACCGTATATATTATAATTGTAACACGATGTTGAGTACTAAGTACTTACTATATTACAATATTAACAAGAGAGTGGCTATTAAAAAAAGACCTAAAACTCTAAATCTGAGAGGGTATCACTAAGCGCAATGGGGAGGTGAGATTTGTAAAGGTCCACACTGGTTTGTGCTACACAGTTAGAACATCAAACACTACACAGAGTATATGATATCCTGTCTTGGAGATTTAAAAAAGAATATATGTTTTACTGCTAGCAGATAATAACAGTAGCCATGTGGTACGAACGGGTTTCGCATTAACATAGGTAGGTATCTCAGATATGATCAGTATGATCCTGAGAAGAATCGCACGTACAAGAGACGGTGGCTCCTTCAACACACAGATCATAACAGCAGAGACAGTTACTACCAACTTTTAAGAGAAGACCAGGTGATAATGATGCGACTGAGAACAGGCCACTGTAGACTCAACTACTATATGCATACCAAATTCTGAGTGGGAAAAAGTGGATCATGCAAGTGTCGTACAGCATCCTTGACTGTGGAACATTTCCTGCAACATTGTCCCACCTACCAGAACCAGAGAAAAGCAGTCTGGCCTTCAGATGAACCCCTGAAGGAGAAATTATTTTATTTGGCCCCTTGGAGAACCTACGGAATTCAGCAGGTTTTGTTCGAGCCACTGGCGTCCCTGTCTGAGCGTACGATGTATAAGAAGAAGAAGGAGAAAAACATCATGTTATTCGTCGACAGCACCAGGATGTGAATTGTGATATAATTGACTGAAATCTGCTTACCAGTCTCCTGCCGTAAGCTGCAAGTCGATCAAACTCCAGTGCCTTGTTCACCTCGATGAAGGGAAAATGACTCCCTACCTGAAGCAAAAATAAATAAATAAATAAGTCAGTCAGTCAGTCAGTCAATCAATCAGTCAATCAATCAATCAATCACTACGTAAATGAGCAAATAAGTCAGCCAGCCAGCTAACCAATGAATGAAAGAATCATTCAAAAGCATCTCTCGATTTATTGCAGCAACATAGTCCCATGACCATATATCCCCGTGGCCTAATTATTAAAATACTACAAAATTATTACATGTATCTATCACCCTGGGAGCGTAAACTGGTGGTGGTGGTGGTGGTGATTCGTGGGTTCAGAACAACCTCATCGATGAGGCTAAAGTAATTTGTTTTACAGTGCAATATTAACTGCAATATTAACTGCTAGATTCGTATTAGATCCCCACCCCTAGTTCCGAACCATGCTATGCACTTGCATCCATACCAACAACGTTCCAGCCAGTGCACCACGACTGATATATCAAAGGCTGTGGTATGTACTGTGCTGAACCTCATTTTAAACAAAAATAAACTTTTAACCATGCGAACAAAATTAGTGTTTATTCGTAAACATTTTATGATTTGCCATGTCTTTTAATTTTAACCCGTATCTCAAATATTCGCATTTTTTTGAAATCGCAAATTGTAGGAAAGGGTGTGTGTGTGTGTGTGTGTGTGTGTGTGTGTGGTAAAAAATTTGGGGGACATATTTGAGGTGGTATCTACCCTAGCGCAGTGAAGAACATCATACCGTAACTATACTGTGTTACCGCCGATTGTTAACATGATGTTGATCAACAGAGACTTGTTAACGACTGTAATAAAAGATTAAATATATAAAAAAAAAAAAAAAAAATATTAGTGTTTGTATATAAACGTGTTTCTGATCGTCCTAGTGTTTGCACTAGGTTAAACTTCATTTTACTTCCTAATATATATTTTTTCGTATTATACAAAATTATTGAGATGCCAAATCCTGTTAGGGCTACTTACAGAAACACATATACAGGCGCATATATTCTAAACAAGAAAATATATTTAATATGTATTCTAGAATGTTCATTATTCGACGGACTAAGCCATTACTACTACTTACCCTAGCAACAATAATAAAGAAAGCGTTAAAGTGTGGTCCTTTATAATTTATTTCCACAACCCATTCACAAAATTAAAGATTACGGTGAATTGGTAGACGTTTTTCGCCTGCGCGTGCTGTAACCTCACCGTGGTGCAGGGGTGTAACATTATCTTTGAGAATGGCCAATACAGCGCAAATCCCCTTGGGTTTTTTTCGAGATATAATTGAAATTTTGAGTAAAAGTCAGTATCTATCTGTGATATTTGTATTTTTGCACAGTTCTTTACACTGTTTTTATTTAAATTTTGAATTTTTATATTGATGTTGATCATCACTTTATTTGTTTGCATTACCATAGTTTGACACTCAATAGCCGATGTATTTTTCGTGCTGGGGTGTCGTTAAACATTCTGTGACGGTACATGCTCTTAATTTTGTTTTCGCCTGTGGCGATATTAATTGTTTTAGAAGGCCGTGTGCAGTTCCAAATTGTACTTAGCCAGGTGGACAACTTGTTACGTAATACTTCTGCGCGACGGCCCTCGATCGGTACGCCTAATACACATCCAGAGCAGGAGTGGAGGCCATGTGGCTAGTAGTTACGTAATATCTCCGGTAGTGCTGTTTATGGCCAGGGGATTGCTCGCGGTTGGCGACAGCCAGTCTGGCGATCTAAGAGAAAGATATGCCGTCTTGGTCGCTGTGGAAATTCAGGTGATACGTGAGGTACCGCCTTGTACCCCCAGGCGATTTTCTGATTTGATAATAAATAGCTAGGGTTTAGAGATATCTGGGAGAAGCAAAAAGGGGAGAACTAGGAAGGCTCCAGGGGATCACGGACGTCGTCCACTGAACGATATATATTAGTTCAGACGGGACTTTGGTAAATATGTATTTTCTGCTCTGTGTATAACCTTGATGTGACTGATGTGACTTTTAAATATTTTAATACTGTATTATACCAATATTCTTTAGACAGTGTCTTCGGTCATCTGACGAAGTAAATCGTAGACTTTTTGTTCTAACATTATACGAGTATTTGGTAATATAAAGCTTAGCCAGTCATCCTAGAAGACCTAGGTAAACTGTAGGTTATTGTCTTTATTGTGATAGGTACCAGTATTAATTCTGTGTTACAAGGTTACTGAACGAGTAGTAAGGGTTAATTAAAAATTAACCAGTTAGGAATAGAGTGGTAATTCCTTTATTACTTAAGATCCCCTAGAAGCGTTTCTCAATTATCACACGTGTGGATGTTGTGTCACGGTGAAGTGATTAGCATATTGTGTAAACTAGACACCTAGAGATTAACTAATTAAGTGATCAGTTCTGGGTTGTTATTATTGTTGTTATTAATTAACTACTGCGGCTGTACATTTGTCAGCGTAGGTTAATACAAATTCCAAAGTGTATTGTGTTTTGTTGTGTTTTCTAGTGAACTAAACGTGCTATATTATTATATATACTTTATATAAGATCGTATCTCTGATCATACCTAGACGAGCCATACTCGGGTAAATACCGCCCGTTACAGAGAGATCTAATAGATATACAGTTAGGAGAGATATTTGGACAATCGTGTTTTATTCAGCTACGGGTATTATAGAATCCCCGTGACAAAAGAAGAAAATTGGGGCGCTCGTCCCGGATCTGAAACGGGACATGCATATTTAAAAAAGTATTGTTTGTAAATGGGGGCTTTATAAATTATTTTTACAAATAACCAGAAGTAGCAACGTTGTTCACTAGAAATTTAATTAATAATAAGTGCGTCATATCTAAACATGGATAAGAATTTGCTGGATAGGCCTACGCTCAGTGTAGTGGAGATTAAGCGAGCATGTAAGGCCGAGTTAGTTGAAATCGCGGGTGAGCGAGAAATTGATTTAACATCAGCTAAAACCTTAGGAGATATAAGGACAATTATTATCCAGGAAGTTTTTGGTGATAGTCCTGTTATGGAAGACAGTGAGATTGTTCCAGAGATAGAGATAAACGAGTTAAGTGTGGAACAACAATTAGCTTTTAAAAAGCTTGAGTACGAAAGAGAAGAACGTGCATTAGATAGAGAGAGAGAAGAGAGAGATAGAGAGAGAGATAGAGATAGAGAGAGAGAAAAAGAAGATAGAGATAGAGAGAGAGAGAGAGAGAGAGAGAGAGAGAGAGAGAGAGAGAGAGAAGAGAGGGATAGAGAGAAAGGAGATAGAGATAGAGGGAGAGAGAGAGATAGAGAGAGGGATAGAGAGAGAGAGAGAGAGAGAGAGAGAGAGAGAGAGAGAGAGAGAGAGAGAGAGAGAGAGAGAGAGAGAGAGAGAAAGAGAAGAGAGGGATAGAGAAGATAGACATAGGGATAGAGAATTCCAGTTAGAAAAATTAAAAGTGGAGCATGAGTTAAAGTTGAATACTGAAGAAGTCAGACGAGAAGCCGGAAATGGGTTTAACATGTCGGAGGCTTATAGATCAGTGCCGGTATTTGATGACCAGGAGGTAGATATGTTCTTCCAACTTTTTGAACGGGCCGCTAAACAGCTAAATTGGCCGCAGTCTAAGTGGACATTGTTAGCCGTGTCTAAGTTTAAGGGGAAGGCTAGTGTAGCTTATAATTCAATGAGTGATGAGCGAGCAAGTCAGTACGACCTAGTTACGGCGGCAGTGTTGAGGGCGTATGAATTACGACCTGAGGATTATCGTTTACGGTATAGCGAGTTGAGAAAAACGCAGGGTCAGTCTTATAGTGAGTTTGTGGCTAAGAAGGCAGGGATGTTTGATAAATGGGTGGTGTCTCATCAGGTAGAGTCATATACCGAGTTACGGGAGTTGTTGATCTTACAGGACATTAAAAATGGATTACCAGTTAGCTTACGTATTCATTTAGAGGATCGTGATGTCAAAAAGATAGAGGAGGCAGGCATAGTGGCAGATGATTACGTGTTAATACACAAAGCTCAGGCAGTACAGGGTAGCTCTTTACAACAGGGTGATAAGAAGAAATTTCAGCCAGGTTTTTCCCGGGAAAGTAACTATCGGGGAGAGTCATCTAGTTGGTCAGCTAGTCAGGCAAGGAATGCACCTGGTGGGCAAAGTAAGGATAAACCTGCATTATCAGCCAATGCACGAACTTTTCGTCCACATTGCAGTTACTGTAAAAAGGATAACCATCTTGTCGGGGACTGTTTTAAAAGGAAACGCGATAATGCGCACGTGGTCGGTTTAGTGAGGTCAGCTCCGTTAGCGAGAGAGTTAATGGTTAGTCCCATGGCAGAGAAAGTAAACCCGTATGTGTCCACTGGTATGGTTTGTGATGTGAAACAAGAATTGAGTCCTAAGGCTATATCAATCTATAGAGATACCGGGTGTAGTCAGTCGCTGATAACGTCAGAATGTTTAGCTGGTATTGAAAATTCAGATTCAGGACGTAGTTTGGCTTTAATCTCGGTTACTGGAGAAATAATGGTTGTTCGGTTACATAACGTTTTCTTGTGTTCGAAGTTTGTGACGGGACCAGTCGTTATGGGTGTTGTGAAGGACTTGCCTGTTGAAAACATAGGAGTTTTGTTGGGAAATGATTTGACTAGTCAGTGTTGTCAGCCGAAATGTGACCAACTGTTAATTAAAGACAGCACGTTACCAATAGAAGAGTGTGAGGTTGATGAGATTAAATATCCTGCGTGTGTAAAGATTAGGGCTATGGCCAGTAGGTTATCACGAGACCCAGAGGATATTTGTGATTTGTCTGATACGTGTGTGAGCCATGAAATTGGAGTGGATGAGGTTATCAGTAAAATGGTTGATAAGTCAACTGAGGAATTAAATGTGGTGGAACCTGTTGATCTCCCGCAGAGGGTAATTGACCTAGTTGTGTTTGATAGAGGGGCCTTACCTTGTAATAGACAAGAGTTAATCCTAGAGCAGGGAGCTGATCCAAATTTGTTGGCAGTTCGCACTACGTTGTTAACTAAGGGTGAGATGGAGGATCAGATGTCAGGTTATGATATGGACAAGGGAGTATTAATGAATAAGAGAGTTAGAGATAGGAAGGCTAGGAAGCAACCGAGCCATGCTCAGAGCAAAATAAAATCAGTGTTTGATAGAAAGGATAGGAAGCAACTGAGCCATGCTCAGAGCAAAATAAAATCAGTGTTTGATAGGAAGACTAGGAGTCGGGAATTTAAACCAGGGGATAAGGTGCTGCTGTACCTTCCCATTAAACGGGGTTCTGTGCAGAACAGGTATTTCGGGCCCTATGTTGTGCTCAAACGGGTTAATGAGACAGGGTATGTGATAAACACTCCTGGTAGGGTTAGGAAAAGTAGGTATTGTCACATCAATTTGCTAAAAGGTTATTTTGACAGACTGCCGATAGTTCCAGAGTTACCGGTCCAAATTGAGAGTCACTCAATTTCCTGTGATGACGTCAAGACTGCAGAGAGAAAATTGGCCAACAGCCAGATTCTAGCAGACTTGAACCCCCAGCGAGCAAAGTTAACTACGTTGAAACAAGACAATGTTTCCATTTGTCAGAACCTTCCAACGATTACCAACCCCTAAAGCCAGGATGTGCGCTGAACCCAACGCTACACCGATTCGACAGCATGCCTATCGGAGAAAACCTGGAAAACGTGCGACACTGCTAAAGAAGGAAACGAAGTTCCAGTGGTCAGATGAATGCGAGAAGTCATTCAACCGTCTCAAGCAGATGCTCTCCTCGTCTCCCGTGATGGCAGTACCAGACTACCGAATGCCTTTCAAGCTGGCTATGGATGCCAGTGACGTGGGAGCTGGAGCTGTGCTGTTCCAGGAAGACGAAAATGGACTGGACCATCCTGCAAGTTTCTTCTCGAAAAAGTTTGACAAACACCAGGTGAACTATTCCACTATAGAGAAGGAAGCTTTGGCCATGGTACAAGCTCTGAAGCATTTTCAGATCTACGTGAAATCGGCAGTGCACCAAGTGGTGGTCTTTACTGATCATAATCCACTTACTTTCATTCACAGAATGAAAGCCACCAACCAGAGAGTTTTGAGGTGGAGTCTTCTTCTGCAAGAATACCCAATTACCATTGAACATATCAAGGGCACATCCAATGTAATCGCTGATGCCCTGTCCCGAAGTTGAACGTTATGATAATGTGTTGACATTCTTGATTTCTGTTTTGTTTATATATATTTTATTTTGTATACCAGGGACTCAGAGACTCAGTGTGATTACTGGTAGTCACCTTATTATTACATGTGTTATAAATGCCCGTATGCGTCGGTTAACGCACCCCTTTGTTTTAATGTAATATATTTCCCTATTCCTAGAGTAGAGGAAATATCCCTTTTGAGGTGGGGGGGGGGGGGGGGGGGGGGGGGGGGGGGGGGGGGGGGGGGGGGGGGGGGGGGGGGGGGGGGTGTGACGGTACATGCTCTTAATTTTGTTTTCGCCTGTGGCGATATTAATTGTTTTAGAAGGCCGTGTGCAGTTCCAAATTGCACTTAGCCAGCTGGACAACTTGTTACATAATACTTCTGCGCGACGGTCCTCGATCGGTACGCCTAATACAGACCCAGAGCAGGTGTGGAGGCCATGTGGCTAGTAGTTACGTAATATCTCCGGTAGTGCTGTTTATGGCCAGGGGATTGCTCGCGGTTGGCGACAGCCAGTCTGGCGATCTAAGAGAAAGATATGCCGTCTTAGTCGCTGTGGAAATTCAGATGATACGTGAGGTACCGCCTTGTACCCCCAGGCGATTTTCTGATTTGATAATAAATAGCTAGGGTTTAGAGATATCTGGGAGAAGCAAAAAGGGGAGAACTAGGAAGGCTCCAGGGGATCACGGACGTCGTCCACTGAACGATCTATATTAGTTCAGACGGGACTTTGGTAAATATGTATTTTCTGCTCTGTGTATAACCTTGATGTGATTGATGTGACTTTTAAGTATTTTAATACTGTATTATACCAATATTCTTTAGACAGTGTCTTCGGTCATCTGACGAAGTAAATCGTAGACTTTTTGTTCTAACATGATACGAGTATTTGGTAATATAAAGCTTAGCCAGTCATCCTAGAAGACCTAGGTAAACTGTAGGTTATTGTCTTTATTGTGATAGGTACCAGTATTAATTCTGTGTTACTAGGTTACTGAACGAATAGTAAGGGTTAATTAAAAATTAACCAGTTAGGAATAGAGTGGTAATTCCTTTATTACATAAGATCCCCTAGAAGCGTTTCTCAATTATCACACGTGTGGGTGTTGTGTCACGGTGAAGTGATTAGCATATTGTGTAAACTAGACACCTAGAGATTAACTAATTAAGTGATCAGTTCTGGGTTGTTATTATTGTTGTTATTAATTAGCTACTGCGGCTGTACATTTGTCAGCGTAGGTTAATACAGATTCCAAAGTGTATTGTGTTTTGTTGTGTTTTCTAGTGAACTAAACGTGCTATATTATATATATATACTTTATATAAGATCGTATCTCTGATCATACCTAGACGAGCCATACTCGGGTAAATACCGCCCGTTACAGAGAGATCTAATAGATATACAGTTAGGAGAGATATTTGGACAATCGTGTTTTATTCAGCTACGGGTATTATAGAATCCCCGTGACACATTCATTCATTCATTCATTCATTCATTTGATTAGACGTTTTAAGACCAGTTCACCCGCAAATGATTATGACAAACGTAGAGAGTTATGTTTTAGAATGTTTGAACTTGAATTAACGGGCCAAGGAATTCAAACAGAATTAAATGTTATTTAGTGATTTGGGTGATTAATTATTTAAAAAACATATTTTGATAAAGCAATAATGACAATGAACAAGAGTACCGGAAAATTATGAACCAAGATACGAAATCATTCCTCCCTAAATATCCTACAGTGAATGCATTAAAAACAAAATTTGGGACATAAATTGAAATAAAAGAGTTTAGTCCCTATCAACAAATATCTTTGTAGAATGACACAATAATAAATTTGTAGAATGACACAAAAATATTTTAAAATATTTCAGGACTATACGCGTACGACTATAATGACAGGTGATAATATACATATATGAGCCGTCACACGCGAAAACCTACAACTTAGCATGACGTCAGAAACCGAGTAAACGCGGCTCAAAGTTTGACGTCACATGTAAACGCGGAAGTAAAAGTTGACATGCTGTTTGCGTAGTTTGTTTTGAAGAATTTAGAAGATGACATCTTCTTCTTTACATGAAGATTAGTTTGAAGTAAACAATGCACATATATCTGTATGTAAATATTGTTTGGTTACTATTTTGTATTTTGTACCTAAGAACATTGGTCGAGATCATTAGCGATACCATTAGTACTTTGATACACATTTACAAGCATAGGGAGAAGTCCTATATATCGATATGGTATGCAAGTATCACACGTTTTTATAACGTACATGATTATACATAACACAAAGTTCAGCAACTTTTCCAGAAGTTGTATACAATATTCATAAGTTAGACCAAACATCAAATTAGGATCGTATCGGGTTGCATGGCCTACCTGTTCTGTGAACTACAATCAACACCACTATTTTTACTCCTGTTTCTATTAATAATCTAAATACTGAAAACAAAATCATTTCCTACAATGTATATATATATATATATATATATATATATATATATATATATATATATATATATATATATATATATAGAGTTGGTTTTCTTTCCTTACAGATGTATATTTTAATTTTACATCTTACAATGCAGAAAACTCAGGAATGTCCCTTTAATATCGTCTGCACACACATTGCGGTACGGTAACAGAAACGTTTTATTTATATACCTTTATTATACGCCATGATGTCATTGCATAAGCTGGTCTAGAGATTAACATGCGGAGGTATAGTAGATCAATTCTCGAAAGGTTGTTTCTCCCTCAACAAATTTTATTATTATTATTATTATTGCTGTGTGTGTATGTGCGTGCGTGCGTGCGTGCGTGTGATAATTATTAAATTATTATAATATATGTTCACTTTACTCACGTCACATCATTTGTATAGAAGGAGTTGGTTTCTTTCCTTACAGAAGTATATTTTAATTTTACAAGAGCCTGAAGTAGGCCTACTCTTTGAGGCACATTTTGGAATTCAAAATAGAAGACCAAGACTAAGAACAGTGGAAACGGAAGAAACAGTATCTGTATTAGATGATGAGCGGGACGTAGTCCAGTGGTAAAGCGCCCGCCTGATGCGCGGTAGGTCTGGGATCGATCCCCGTCGGTGAAGCACAACGACTGGCATATCAAAGGCCATGGTATGTGCTATCCTGTCTGTGGGATGGTGCATATAAAACATCCGTTGCTACTAATAGAAAAATGTAGCGGGTTTCCTCTGTAAGACTATAGGTCAATATTAACAAATGTTTGACATCCAATAGCCGATGATTAATAAATCAATGTTCTTTAACTTTAACTTTAACTGTATTGGATGAATATGATACATACAGTCCAGCAGATGTTGACAATAATACTGAACATAGAATCAAACACTTATCTAATGATAACACCAGTGAGCAGAATGACACTGAACCTGATCCAATTAGCACAAGTTACAGAAAGGATGCAGTGGATTGTCTTTTAGAAAATAATCTGAAAATAAAATTTATGACCATATTTTGAAGTTGAGGGAAATGGAAAAAGAGCAGAAGGAAATGTAGGCCTGCATAATATTCTCGCTGGATAAAAATTAAAGAAGGGCGGAAGACCCCCTCCACCCCTCTAAAAGAAACCAGAAGAGAAAAAGAAGGGGAAAAAAAGTGGGAAACATGGTTACCGTATAGGCTAGCCCGAGTACTTGGGCTACGTGTAGGCCTATCGTTGGGTATTGGTCGACTTTGCGAAAAGACATACCCCTTGTTTTAATATTATTTTAATAAAGATTTCAAGATATCTAAAGAAAATAAAGGTGATCCCCTAAATTGGGATAACATGTCTGCTACAAGCTTATCAGCACAACATATTTACACAGTATGTATAAACACACATGAGAATTAAATTATTATATACAATGAATCACATACTTTTGATCTAACATATTAAGTAACAATACATTAAAATATATAAACCAAAAGATATTAAATAAGTACATGCATGGAAGTAATACATTCACAGTTATAACATATGCGTCTGAAAAGTAATAACTTTTATAATATTAGACAACAGATGAGTGCCGTAACTTGTATGCCAAACAAATATATTTACCAATATTAATTAAATCTTTAGTGTTTTGGGTTTGCATCATCTGTATATATTTAAAGACAGAAGGATTTCGTCTGTAGTATAACTTGATATATCGTTCTCTTAAGTTTTGGAATAATGGGCAAACTAGCATGAAGTGGTATTCATCTTCAACATCGTTATTACAATGGTGACATTTTCTATTATTGCGTTCAATATTATGGTATCTTCCTCTTTCAATTTCAAAGTCGAGGGATGATAATCTTAATTTGGTTATGTACTTTTTATAGTGGGCGAGTATGTTCTTACACAGATAAAATTGTAGAGTAATATCCATTACAATATGTTTATATAATGTACATTTTGTTGATATCTGAATTTCATTTAGCTGATTCTGCTTAGCTTGGTCAAAAATACGCTGCTTCATTTTCATTAGAGTATAATTTACGTTAATGACATTCTAGTTTATCCAAAGATGACCAAATCCTAGTTCATTTCAAATGTTTTTCACAAAACCTGCCCAGTTATTAGAACAAGATTTTAATGTGTTATTCAATATTACCAAATGTTTGTACGCTGTTATCGAAATACAGTTTTCAGTAGTCAGTAGTTGTACCCTGTACTTAAGTATTCTGTACATTCTTTGATATTTCAGGGGATATCTTCCCAATTCACAATAAACAGATGCATTATGGGTAGATTTGTTAACGTCGAGCAATTGCTTACAGAAATCGATATGAACGTGTTCTATATTGGCACCTCTGTGAATGCCCCACACCTTAGAAGAATATGATAGGATACTATTTACGTATGTGTCAAATAAACTGCATGCTGTTTTACAATTTAAGGAGTAGTCCGCTAACTTGTGTAGCATAGTAAATTTAGCCTTTCTGCCTTGTTCCGATAGTTTCTTTTGGGCAACATTGAATGTGTTATTGTAACTAAATGTCATACCTAAATAAGTAAAATCATCAACAATATCTAAATCTGTACCATCATACAACCATTTTTCATTTTCTTTAACAGCACCTCTATTTCGAAAAACAACCATTTTTGTCTTCTGGAAACAGACAGTTTCCATTGATTGTAATATATGAACAAATTATCCAATACATGTTGTAAACCTTCAACTGACTCGGCAAATAGAACCATATAGAATGAGTTCTCGGAAGTAGTATGGTTCAACATTATTTTGTATAAAATACATTTCACAATCATTGACATATAAATTGAATAGAATTGGCGAAATTACGCCCCCTTGGGCTAAACCAAGATAACTGGTGAAATCTGTCCCGACCCACGCCACTGGCTATCCAAAGACCGGGCCATGGACAGTCATGCCTGCTTTAAACATTTTGGTATAAAGATCGTATTACATTTAATAGTTTACCCCATATTCCGACCTTTGATAATTTGTACCATAAGTAGTTTCTATTAACCGTGTCAAAAGCTTTAGAGAAATCTACAAATGCACAATAAAGCCTCCCCTTTTTAGCCAAGGTGTTTGCTATTATAGAGTGTAGAAAAAATATTGCATCTGTTGTACTGTAGCCTGGTTTAAAACCGAACTGAGCATCACTTACGATATTGTTTATTTCCGACCAATTAAGTAGTGTTTTGTTTAAGATGGATGTGAATAGTTTACCAAGATGACTTAACAGACTAATACCTCGAAAATTGTTTGGGTCATTAGCATCACCTTTTTTATGCACAGGAACAATTATTGCGGTTGACCAGCTCTTGTTTACATATATTTAAGAGCCTGTTCCCGAAGTCGTTCACAACGACATCTGGGTTTGTGCGTCGAGCCATCTGCACGTCATTTGCATTTGTAAACAGTGACTGTAACGAGTCGAGCATAGAACTGCAGTTGATCATTTACAATAAAATCGGACTGAGTTCCAGTTCTGCTATTAAAATCGCCTATCATAATTTTGCCCTTATTTGTTTGAATAATGTTCAATATTTTTTTTCCATTTCATAAAATAGACCACAGCCGTATTGTTTATAAAATGTGCAATTTGAAGGGGGTACGTAGATACAAGCTACGTAAAGGTCAATCAAACGGGAGAATTGAATTATCTATTTTCAACCAAATAAAACTGTCAAATTTTTACATCGGCTAATGTTATATAGGGTTATATCCTAACATAAAAACATTGATATAATGTGTACGAAACATTGACCTTCGATGGACCGATGTTTTACCTGAAAAGCAATCCGAACATGGCTTTTACCCCCTCCCCCCCTTCCGAACATTGTTCGGATTGTGAAGCACATCGATATTTATGGACCGTCCCTTAGGTATTATGTAACTGAACTGAACTGAACTGAACATTTATTTCTCTCAGGCCGTAATCCACGGCATATGAGGAACAATATATAATACAACAATTCACACTTTTTAACAAGATGACAGAGTAAAACTATTCACATAAGTATATCTACATAAACGAACATGGGAATATAATTATAAATAATTGGTTTGGGTTTGCATACACAATAATAATACAATAAAGCTATGAGCCGGAGGGCTTGAAAGTATTCATAATATGTTTACAAATATTGCAAGTTTTCGGAGGACACCAGTTTTTTTAACAATTAAATAATTCGTGAAATTTTATGTGTTTTGGTTTGGATCGATAATATTTTCGGTATATATTGAAGTCTGAATTGGTTAAAATATGGGCATGTAAAAATATAATGGAATTCATCTCCGATGTCGTTAGTGTTTGCATAAAAAACACAATCTATCATGTAATGGTTTAACGTATCCATCTACCTGTCTCTATTGGAAGATTGTGTTTGATACTCTAAAACGTAACAATGGGCACCAATGTTTTTTTTCTAATAAATTTAAATATTTTCGAATGCTATACTGCTTTTAAATATTTTGGTAACAAGATGCTTTCGATGAAGTGTCCTATATGACTGTACCATGTTTGCAAAATTGATCTATGAGTTTTGTTGAAATAAACATGTTCAACAATGAAGCACTATTAATACGCTCACAATGTGACCACCATATGTATGTGCACCAATATTATCTAAAATTGATTTTATAAAAGCTATCCATTTGTGATCATAAAAATGTGTATTATAATCAGTCAATAACATTCTGTACACTAATAATGATAGCTTGGACTGCTTCCCAGTAATCATCCTAAACCAAAATCCTATCATTCTTATTTTTACTGTTATATCTACCGGGAAGCATCCAGTTCTCCATACAACATATATAATGGGGTGGATTTTCTAACAGGCAATAATAACTTTAAATATTTGCTATACAATTTTTCTATGCAGGACAGACTTTCAAAACCCCAATTTCACATCCGTATAAAGCAATAGGTAAAACCATACAATCGAATAATTTAAGTTGGCATTGAATGGAAAGATGGCAACGTTTTTCCTTGTCTAAGTGTAAAATACCATAGCTTTTTGAGCTTGATCATATTGATGTTTTCGAGCATTAGTGAATTTATTGGATTTATGAAATATAATTCAAGATATTTGTATATTTCTACATTATCTAGATTTGTGTTTCCTAAATGGAAACCTTTTGGAATAATCTTTTTTATTACCACTGAAAATTAGCACTTTAGTTTTTTTACAATTTACATTTAGTTTCCATTTTGTACAATAAGAGTCGAAAATATTTAATAATTCTGCATGTCGTCATAATTTTCGGCAAAGAGCGCTGTGTCATCAGCATATAGTAACACAAAAAGAACAATATTTGTTATACAAAGTGGAATCTGTGAATAAGTTATCTATGCGGAATGCCATTACAATCATTAGTTTTAAAACGTATCCTCTAAATCATTGAGAAACATGGAGAATAATAGGGGCGATAATTTTCTCCCTGTCTAACACCCATGGAACATTGAAAATAATCCTCCGACATTGTGTTATGTGCACTAATGCATGACTTAATGTTCTGATACATGCTATATATTACTTTAAAACATTTACCATTAATACCATTTGTATTAGTTTTTCCCCAAAGTCCTGTTCTCCATACTGAGTCGAATGCCTTGCTAAAATCTATAAAAGTACAATACAGTTTTTTCTTCCGTGCTTTTAGCAATTCGATGAGTCCATATAATGTAAAAAATATGATCGTTCGTGGAGTACTCCTTCCTGAATCCGGCTTGAACTTCAGATAACAAATCATTAGTTTCTAAATATAATTTCAGTCTATTATTTAAAACAGCTGTAAACAGTTTCCCGAGACAACTAAGTAAAGTAAATAGGTCTATAATTTTCTGGAACAGTTCTATCCGCCACATTTATAGATCGGTTTGATTATGCCAACTAGCCACGACTCAGGAAAGATGCTTTTTGTGTAAAATGGGTGTACTCCGGCCAGGTTTAGAGGGTGTGTCTGTTTAAACCAATATGCTGGGAGAAAGAGCTGGACAACAGGGGTTGTCCTTTTCAGGGTATGTGTCCCCCATGCAGGCAAAGGTACATACAAAACTTCACGGGCCTGCTGATATTAATAAAAATATTATAGCCACTAAGGCTATATAGAAACATATAGCGAAATTAATTGTGGTCTGAGGCCTGATATAGTTCACACATTACACCGGTTAAATGCTTGATTCTGATGAAAGTATTATAACCAGAGAGGTGAAATTACACAGACTGATTGTGCATACCACAAGGAATATGAAAACTAATTTATTTATTTTCTAAATATTTTATTAAATTAAAAAACATTTTTTTTGAATTTATTAAAAATTAAAATTAAAATTTTCAACTTTTAAATTTCAGTATCCTCCAAAATAGCATAAAATGACCTCTGATGTTACTACAGGTTGTTGCAATATTTTTTAACAGTTTTGAGCTAATAATTTGGTAAAAATGAGCAAAACTTGGATTTTGTTAGTCAATATTGAGATTTTTTTTTTTTTACATATTGAATTTTAATGAGTTTCTCAATTATTGCAATTGGACAGAAAATCTAAATATAATGAATATATCACTACTAAATGTAATTAAACACTTTAAATAAATAGTATACAGTTTTTAACAAGATTAAGTACTCTAATAATACATTTCACCTACATTTATGTAAATTACACACTTCAGTAATTTTTCAAAAATGGTCTTTTATCCTTAGAAAATCTAATAGGCTAATATTCTATGCTGTCTGAATGTATTTATTGTGTTCAGTAATCAGATGCTGGTATACTTGTCAAGTTTATTGCAGAAAATGTGCCAAAAAAGGTTAACATTTGGCTTGTAATACAGATGGCAGAATAATCCATAATGCATATTCAGTGGTCATTACTACAAACATCCTTCCAATCAAGAAATACTACACTGAGGTATCCCAGACACTGGCACATGACTACACTTGTTAACAGTTATCACTGGAAACTGAAAAATATGGTGCAAGTACCTCTTGGTAGGATTTATCTCAGCATTTTGTGACAAAATCTTCATTTTCAAAGTTGTCGTCAACAAAAAAAATATTATGGTGTATACCTAAGTAATATCTGTAGGGCATATTCATATTAATATGCATTTATATGGACTGTTTTGCCTTTTACAAAGTGGCTACATGTCTAATACAGTAAATGAAGTAGATTAAGTAAATACAGCAGGTCAAAATTGAATATGAGGCCTATCATGTCTAATTTTCCCTGAAATTAGTGTGTAAACATTTGTTGCAAATGGCCCCAATTTTGTGACTTTCACCATCCCTCTGACACATTTCTAATAATGTATCATGAATTCAGTCACCATATCTTTACTAAGCCTCCACTTATCATATCTAAATGCAAAATTTTACAGTTTTAGATTTTTTTGTTTTTCAAAAATTTAAATTTAAGTTTAATATTTCATTAAAAATGAAGTAAAATCTAATGATTGATTTTTTTTCCTTTAAATATTTCAAAATCTTTCCAAGACAACACTGTGCAGATAGAACATATGTAGAAGAAAAAATAGCTGCTCATTGTATGAAGAAATTCCAAAATTTGATAAAGTTATTACATTTTGAAGTTGGTGTCGCTCAAGTTTCCATTGCTAAAATTGGCCATGGCAAGGCACTGTGGTAGGTGTTTTAACACAGCCTCTGTATACTCTCAGTTTAAAGGTGACATACCGATACTTACCGAGCATTGCTTTAATATGTATATCATTGGAATGCATTAGTGTGGGCCAGTTTTTAGGGGAAAAAATTGACTGATAGGCCTCAGATTACAGTTATCTTCCCATTTGGTTGTCCAAAATCCGGAAGTTTCACCGCGCAAGTAGTCTGCTGTTTGACTGTGATTATTTCATGGCAGACAGCTATGAAGTGGCAACTGTTTGACTGAAGTGACAGGGGATAGCATGTAGTTTGTAAACATGTGTAACTTGTTGACATTGAAGACTTGTTTGTGGTAATTCCGGCCCATGCAAAAGTAGTGCTTTTTGTGTAAAATGGGTGTACTCCGGCCAGGTTTAGAGGGTGTGTCTGTTTAAACCAATATGCTGGGAGAAAGAGCTGGACAACAGGGGTTGTCCTTTTCAGGGTATGTGTCCCCCATGCAGGCAAAGGTACATACAAAACTTCACGGGCCTGCTGATATTAATAAAAATATTATAGCCACTAAGGCTATATAGAAACATATAGCGAAATTAATTGTGGTCTGAGGCCTGATATAGTTCACACATTACACCGGTTAAATGCTTGATTCTGATGAAAGTATTATAACCAGAGAGGTGAAATTACACAGACTGATTGTGCATACCACAAGGAATATGAAAACTAATTTATTTATTTTCTAAATATTTTATTAAATTAAAAAACATTTTTTTTGAATTTATTAAAAATTAAAATTAAAATTTTCAACTTTTAAATTTCAGTATCCTCCAAAATAGCATAAAATGACCTCTGATGTTACTACAGGTTGTTGCAATATTTTTTAACAGTTTTGAGCTAATAATTTGGTAAAAATGAGCAAAACTTGGATTTTGTTAGTCAATATTGAGATTTTTTTTTTTTTTTACATATTGAATTTTAATGAGTTTCTCAATTATTGCAATTGGACAGAAAATCTAAATATAATGAATATATCACTACTAAATGTAATTAAACACTTTAAATAAATAGTATACAGTTTTTAACAAGATTAAGTACTCTAATAATACATTTCACCTACATTTATGTAAATTACACACTTCAGTAATTTTTCAAAAATGGTCTTTTATCCTTAGAAAATCTAATAGGCTAATATTCTATGCTGTCTGAATGTATTTATTGTGTTCAGTAATCAGATGCTGGTATACTTGTCAAGTTTATTGCAGAAAATGTGCCAAAAAGGTTAACATTTGGCTTGTAATACAGATGGCAGAATAATCCATAGTGCATATTCAGTGGTCATTACTACAAACATCCTTCCAATCAAGAAATACTACACTGAGGTATCCCAGACACTGGCACATGACTACACTTGTTAACAGTTATCACTGGAAACTGAAAAATATGGTGCAAGTACCTCTTGGTAGGATTTATATCAGCATTTTGTGACAAAATCTTCATTTTCAAAGTTGTCGTCAACAAAAAAAATATTATGGTGTATACCTAAGTAATATCTGTAGGGCATATTCATATTAATATGCATTTATATGGACTGTTTTGCCTTTTACAAAGTGGCTACATGTCTAATACAGTAAATGAAGTAGATTAAGTAAATACAGCAGGTCAAAATTGAATATGAGGCCTATCATGTCTAATTTTCCCTGAAATTAGTGTGTAAACATTTGTTGCAAATGGCCCCAATTTTGTGACTTTCACCATCCCTCTGACACATTTCTAATAATGTATCATGAATTCAGTCACCATATCTTTACTAAGCCTCCACTTATCATATCTAAAATGCAAAATTTTACAGTTTTAGATTTTTTTGTTTTTCAAAAATTTAAATTTAAGTTTAATATTTCATTAAAAATGAAGTAAAATCTAATGATTGATTTTTTTTCCTTTAAATATTTCAAAATCTTTCCAAGACAACACTGTGCAGATAGAACATATGTAGAAGAAAAAATAGCTGCTCATTGTATGAAGAAATTCCAAAATTTGATAAAGTTATTACATTTTGAAGTTGGTGTCGCTCAAGTTTCCATTGCTAAAATTGGCCATGGCAAGGCACTGTGGTAGGTGTTTTAACACAGCCTCTGTATACTCTCAGTTTAAAGGTGACATACCGATACTTACCGAGCATTGCTTTAATATGTATATCATTGGAATGCATTAGTGTGGGCCAGTTTTTAGGGGAAAAATTGACTGATAGGCCTCAGATTACAGTTATCTTCCCATTTGGTTGTCCAAAATCCGGAAGTTTCACCGCGCAAGTAGTCTGCTGTTTGACTGTGATTATTTCATGGCAGACAGCTATGAAGTGGCAACTGTTTGACTGAAGTGACAGGGGATAGCATGTAGTTTGTAAACATGTGTAACTTGTTGACATTGAAGACTTGTTTGTGGTAATTCCGGCCCATGCAAAAGTAGTGCTTTTTGTGTAAATGGGTGTACTCCGGCCAGGTTTA
>NC_054713.1:27832405-27940948 GCF_016097555.1 Gigantopelta aegis | reverse complement strand
CCTAAAATATCTTTTTTCATACGTATGAAATTATTTGAAGACAAAATCCAGTTTGGGCTTCTTACAAATATTAAGACGACCAGAAACACATTAAATATACAGACACTGGAATTGTAAACAAGAAAATAGATGTAATATGTAAATTTAATCGTAAAAATATTTTATTAGTGGGAAACATCTTACAATGTAGCAAACTCGAGAATGTCCCTTTAATCTTTCAAAGCAGACATTTATTTGTATATATAACTGCTGTCACATCTAAAGTGGTTTCACGTTAGGCGAACAGAGAGACGTAATTTATTATGTCCGTGACGTATATTAAATTACCTCACATCCAAGATGGAATAAAACAGTATTATTAGAGGTTCTAATCGTAAAACGTTATAGCGAAACCGGATTTAGGCTCAAATTCCATTATACGTATACGAGTACGTAATTTAATAGATACGTACACACGTACGAAGACGCATGGATGGAATCTACTCAATCTATTTTTAATAGAACATTATTACCATGAATTATGCATTGCGGATTACGTATACGTATTATAACAATATTATTGTCAAACGTTTTTTAGTTGGGAATTCAGACCCGTAACTACCCTATACACACTTTGAGCGGAAAGCAATATTTTTATTTTATTATTTTAATATTTTTGTATGGCAATGAATCAGGGACAGGGCGGCGATAATCGGGGGCATCGCCCTTCTATTTATTGCTAACTAGAACACTGCAGTATACGCATACAAATTACATATACGCATACAGATTACGAATACGCATACAGATTACGAATACGCATACAGATTACGAATACGTTTACGAATGTGCATACAGATTACGAATACGCATACAGATTACGAATACGCATACAGATTACGAATACGCATACAGATCACGAACATGCATGCAGATTACGAATACGCATACAGATTACGAATACGATTACGAATGTGCATACAGATTACGAATACGCATACAGATTACGAATACGTTTACGAATGTGCATACAGATTACGAATACGCATACAGATTATGAATACGCATACAGATCACGAACATGCATGCAGATTACGAATACGCATACAGATTACGAATACGATTACGAATGTGCATACAGATTACGAATACGCATACAGATTACGAATACGTTTACGAATGTGCATACAGATTACGAATACGCATACAGATTATGAATACGCATACAGATCACGAACATGCATGCAGATTACGAATACGCATACAGATTACGAATACGATTACGAATGTGCATACAGATTACGAATACGCATACAGATTACGAACACGCATACAGATTACTAACGAAAATAAGTATAACCGAACAACAACTGCAAGACATTGTTCAGGCCTCTTAGAACAACACTAGAGCGCATTGATTTATACTATTGGGTGTCAAACGTTAGGTAATTTTGGCATACAGTGTTATAGCCCGAGTACTCTTGACTGTAGAGGGCTAGACTGACATTTGGACAGTTATTCAGCCATATCTGTCCAAATGTTCGTCTAGCCCTCTACAGTCAGAGTACTTGGGCTAATAGTGTTAGACAGGAAACCCGCTACATTTTGTTTCATTAGTAACAGAGGATCTTTTATATGCACCATCCCACAAACAGGATAGCACATACCACGGCATTTGGTGTACCAGTTGTGGTCCACTGGCTGGGGCGAGAAATAGCCCAATGGGCCCACCGACAGGAATCGATCCCATAAAACCATTAATGGGTTGCGCTAAAACAAATTCAGGTAAGCCAATGCACGTGCACCACGACTGGTATATCAAAGGCCGTGGTATGTGCTGCCCTTTCTGTGCATGTAAAAGATCCCTTGCTACTAATGGAAAAATGTAGCCGGTTTCCTTTCTAAGACTATAATGAATGAATGAATGTTTAACGACACCCCAGCACGAAAAATACGTCGGCTATTGGGTGTTAAAATATGGTAATGGGGAAAACAAAGTGATGATCAACATCAATATAAAAATTCAACAGTCAAATAAAAACACAGTGTAAAGGACTGTGTAAAAATAGAAATATCAGAGATAGATACTGACTTTTACTAAAAACTTAAATTTTGTGCTGTATTGGCCATTCTCAAAGAGAATGTTACACCCCTGCACCACGGTGAGGATACAGCACGCGCAGGGGTTCTAAGACTATACGTCAAAATTACCAAATATTTGATATCCAATAGCCGATGATTAATAAATCCACGTGCTCTAGTAGTGTCGTTAAACAAAACAAACTTGTTTTAAATTCAGGTAACTTATTTCGTTTTTGCGTAACCGTCATAACCATGTAAAGTATATCCTATTAAAATTGAATGCGTGAACAAAAAATGGATTACGCAATAAAATCGTTCGCGAAATTTTCGAAGGTTTATATGTTGAAATATTTTTTTTTTTTTTGTTTTTTTGTTTTTGTTTACGTCTGTCGCTGACGAGTTACAGATTGATAAACATCAAGGCAAAATTCAGCAAGACCAGTTTTTACGCTACACATTAAACATTATAATCACTTCGGGAACCAGTCAAAATACGGCAAAATACGGCAAACTTATCAGATCAGGGGCGTGTTCAGAAGGCCGAGCGCTCGCGAACATTTTATCGTCTTCTTTCATATCGCATTCGTCTAATGTTAAGCGCAACAATCAGTCTAGGGAGCGACCAGTTCAGAACAGGCCACTGATTTTTATGTGGCCGGCAGGCGGAGCGTGCACACCAAGGGGTCATGACCTGCGCGACAGCTGCTGTATAATAACACTGGTGGAGGTTACTGACACTGGTGAAGATTAACACTAAAGCCGGCCTCACACGGTGCGTATTTGCTGCGATACGACACGGTACTGAAACATACTGTTTAATAAGATATGCTAAAAAGTCCTGCGATACGTTTATAGACAGAACGATGCCATCATGTCATATCTTTTCTGGTCGTGGAGTTTTAGACCAAAAAGTCGTATACGAAATGTGTGCGAGGACGTTTACTGCCATCCTGGTCCCCATTCCACAAAGCGGTCTTAGCGCTAAGATGATCTTAGATCTAGGATCGCTTCATGGAACAGGGCACTGTGTGATAAGATCACTTGCGATTCTTCAAGATATGCCACGATATATATTTTTGTTTCGTGTCGTATCACAGCAAATTCGCGCCGTGTGAGACGGGCTTAAGACTCACCTGGATGGGCCGGTCACAGAAGCTCTTGACGCTGAGTGTAACGCGATCTTTATCACCGTTCAGCTGGATGGATCTCTCGCACGGAAACAACTCGCCCGGAATTACGTCCAGTTTAGCGTCGACAACGCTGTCGTCGCCCATCTGTACGAACCAACATACGACGTGTTAGTAGTGAACGAGGCACGTTATGTCAGTACTTTTCTTAACTACCAGAGGCGGATCTAGGAGGGGCCCCAGAGGCCCGTCCCCCCCTAAATTTTGCGAGTTATAATTTTTATTATATATTAATTTTCACCCCTCCAAACGTCTCCCAAAGTTCCCTTGGCATTCCGCCTCATGTCACGGAGCCCCCCTAAATGGAGTTTCTGGATCCGCCACTGACTACCCTTCGGATTAGACGAGTTGGTAGACATGAACATCGACATACTAGAAAGTAAAACAGGGTCGGTCGGTAGAGCGCTCGACTGAGGTGCTTTGGTCGTACCCTCGACGCCCCTCCGACACCTCCCGATAAAACCATGCTCTGACTGTTTTTTCCTGTGACAACCTTTAGTTAACTTGTGCGTCACAGACAAGTCATCTTGTACGTCACGGAGTGATCGAATTTTTTTTTTTTCATTAGATGGTATGGCATTAGTGACCTAGTGACCTGGGAGCAGCCAGTTGTATGTCTTTAAAATGTTATCGCACATATATGTGTTAACAAGTATGTGTTATCACAAATAACGAATGATGTTCTCACCAACGGGTGTGTAAGCAATCTGATTAAAATTAGCTCTACTGGGTCTACCAGTAGATCTAACAGCATTGCGCGGACTCCCATGTCCAGGTGACATTTCATCTATAAATAACAATTTAAATATCGACCAATTACACTTCGCCTTTTATAGCGTTATTCGGGAGCATACAAATTCTAAAAATATCGGGCGAGACTATTTATGCAATAGGGAACTTGTTGGTCTATTTCAGCATTGAAAAACCCGGGGGAAATGTGCAGTAATAAACTCTGGATTGTATATTACTATAAACAGATTTTATGGCTATACCATCACGGGTTTTTGTTTTCGTCTTGAAACGAATTTTATATAAATATTTATATTGAAATTAGTTTCCGGTATACTTCGCAATTCACCCGAATCATTTCGTATACCCTCGGAATAATCCCGAATGTTTTCAAATTCTTTTCAAATCACTGGCATGATTTTGCAAGTAAGGTTTTGATTGGTCAAATGAAAGGTCAACTGGACATGAGCTCCAACGGGGTGCTGTTAGATCCACATGTAATAGTGGAGCTAATTTTAATTAGATTGGTGTGTAAGAAAGTGACTTACCTGTTTGTCCTGGAACACTTCATTGCTTGGAACAGGAAGGAAACTTCCATAGAAAGCCATTTGAAGATCGCCATCTTGACTTGATATCGGGCTGTGTACTGTCACCTGCGTAAGTCGGACACACTTGTATTATGAAACAAGGATGATAACTGAGAGCAAAATGGTTTTGATATTCGCCATAGGCGTACAGGCTCCCGTTTTTGAAGGGGGAAGACCATAGGCGTACGGGCTCCCGTTTTTGAAGGGGGAAGACCATAGGCATACAGACTCCAATTTTTGAAGGGGACAGACCACAGGCGTACGGACTCCAATTTTTGAAGGGGCAGACAATAGGCGTACAGGCTCCCATTTTTGTAAGGGGGGGGGGGGGGGGGCAGACTGACTTTTGCTCGAATTAAACGAAAATGTCCGAATCTGGTTAATAACACTTATTCCTATTAGCATCACTGCCAAACAGCTATATAGGGTTGCAAACGAATCACCATATACATATATATTTTTTAAATATAGATTACAGCTAATATTGTGGGTAGAATATCTCTTATCTTTTTTGCCAGAATTTGAGGATTTTCTCCAGCCCTGGTTTGTAGCCCCACCCGCCCCCGTCTCGTACTCTTATAATATTGACACACGGACAGCTAAACATCATAATGTAATAATATCATCATCATCATCATCATCACCACCACCATCATCATCATCATCATCATCACCATCATCATCACCATCACCATCACCACCATCATCACCACCATCATCACCACCATCATCATCACCATCATCATCACCACCACCACCATCATCACCATCATCATCACCATCATCATCATCATCATCACCATCATCATCATCATCACCACCATCATCACCACCATCATCATCATCACCATCATCATCACCACCACCATCATCATCACCACCATCATCATCTTCATCATCATCTTCATCATCATCACCACCATCATCATCATCATCATCATCATCACCACCATCATCATTACATCATCATCACCATCATCATCATCATCATCATCATCACCACCATCATCATCACATCATCATCACCATCATCATCATCATCATCGTCTTCTTCATCATCATCATCATCATCATCATAAATATTACTCTAAAATTTAACCCAAAATAGTTAAGACTGCTCAGCCAAAAGGTTTTTAAGGTGATTTTGAGCAATTGAACGGGCGCCAAAGTAAAATGCGTTAGACTACTTATAAAAAAATAAACATGAGAATTTTGAACTGCTTCCAAAACGTTTAAAGTCTAACTAGCCCAATAAAAGAGGTTGGTACCTGTCCTAGGAAAGGTTGGTGTCTAGGGGGATCCGATGTAGTCGGTGGTCTCGAGATGCTGGAGGAACTGCCGGTAATCGGAGTCTATTAAGGTCTTGGTGATTGGACGGTAGTGTGGACCCGCGACGGTTTTGAGGACTCGGTGTAATGTCGGGTTGTCCATCTCCGATAGCAGCAGACCTTGGTTGAATCTTCCGTTCCGGCGGATGGTTACGCATACAGCGCTTTGTCGCTCCCGCATCTTGAGTCGGTGCACAACGAATTCCCCCTCGTTGCGTCCGTCTGGCAGAGGTTGGTAGGACTGTTCTTTTGGATGGCTCATCAGTTGACGTGCATCCGTGAGGTTCGTCTTAACCAGCTGTTGATATCGCTGTTGGAGACGGCCGGCCTGCAGTGACCACTGCTCCACTGGTTTTGTCCCCGGCTGCGGCGGTTGAGAGGGGCGACTTGGCCTGGCTGGAGTGGCACACGGAGGAGTATTCGCCTTCCTCTTCACAACAGGTCCTTTCCGGGCCTGCGCCTCAACGGGTGTCGTCGACTGGATCGGCGACACATCCGGAGGCGCTTGAGTAGGTACGGGTGCAGGTGGCCGATTGAACGGGGTGACACAGATGGCTGTGTCCAGCTCGTTCAGTTCGTCATCTTCCTGAGGGACAGAAGCCGAGACAGCCGGGGCCGGAACCTCTTCCATCTTGGTCGTCTTCCTCGGTTGAGTGGCGTTGGGCGGTCTAACAGAAGGAGTCGCCGCCGGCGGTTTAGCCACCGGTTTTGACCCCCCCTGCGCCGCCGCTGGCGCACGTCTCCTTTTCCTCCACCTTCCTTTCTTGTGTATGCGATCTCCGTACACTAAGGTCACGGTTGCCCGTGACCCGGTGTACGAGACGCGATACTCGATCAGGCTTCCATACGTTGCAATTAGTCCCCCCAGGTGTGTGTGGGGGGGGGGGGGGGGTAATTGCACAGCGCACTCAACAACGTCTGGTTGGATTGGCTGCATATTTGAAACTCCAAGAATCGACGCAAGAATCGACTGCCCCCATCTGATACCCGGTCTGCCAACAAACATACCTATTATTATGTCAGCAGTTAGCGATTACAAATTATCACGTGACAAAATAATGCGATTCCCATGGAACATTAAGGCGTAATCATTTGAGCCGGATCCTATAAAAAAAAATAGGCCCAAGGACAGACCCACATAGAGACCCAGAGATAGACCGAAGAAGTGAGACCCAAGGGAGACCCTTGTGGTTCTCAATCGCAGTATCAACTCTATCGTTCACCTAAGACCTTAGACATGTATTTTGTCTGTGTCGCTATGTTGTTAACTTGTTAATCATGTTTTATGTTGGAAGGTGAAATACAAGAACCTACATCACCAACTTGTGTCTTCTGTTCATTCATTTACATTCAAAGAAAAACTACGCTGTGTTAATATCATCGTCATCACCATCTACATCATCATCGTCATAACCATAATCATCACCATCATCATCATCACATCATCGTCATCATCATCATCATCGTCGTCGTCGTCGTCGTCATCGTCGTCGTCGTCGTCGTCATCGTCATCACCATCATCATCATCATCAACATCGACAACAACAATAAGAAACAAAACTTTTGAGAAGTTGTGGATCTTGAAGAAATGATCAGACGGAATTATAGAGAAATATCAGATAAATTAGGTATCAGGTGCATAAGTGAACGGATCATGAATTTCACATTATTCTATAAATCTCTAACAGCTGAAAATAGAATTTAAATAGATTAACTTTACCAGTTTCGTCCCATCAGGAAATGTGGCCTCCACTTGAACCTGTTCCATCATATGGCCAACATTTGGCAAAACGTGGATTCGGCCTGGAACACAATAAATAGTGAACAATAACACAACCATAAAACAACACAGCACATTACATCACATCACACCATCGAACACATCATATTACAGGTCATGTGACAAAACGTATTAATGACTTTTATACTGGACGTAGCCCAGTGGTAAAAGCGCTCGTCTGATGCACGTTCGGTATAGGATCGATCCCTGTCGGTGGGCCCATTTGGGCTATTTCTCGTTCCAGCCAGAGCACCTTGACTGGTATGTCAAAGGCCGTGGTATGTGCTTTCCTGTCTACATCATCATCAAGCGTTTTGGTGAGCATAAAATACCAAAAGCCAAAAAGAGAACGGATATAAATCAATCACTACCAACTGCCCTGCCTCACACAGAGACTGTAATTAGCATATTGACTATAAGTAGTTACGTAGAATCTAGCGGAATCTAGTAAAATATGTGACAAGATAAGCAAAAAAAAAGAGTGTTTTAGTTTAACGACACCACTAGAGCAAATTGAATTATTAATCATCGGCTTTTGGATGTCCAACATTTAGTAATTATCACACATTGTGTTCAGAGGAAGACCGCTACATTAGTAGCAGATGATCATTCATATGGATTTTCCCGCAGACAGGTCAGCACATATCACAGCCTTTTATATACCAGTCGTGAGGAACTGATCTTCAATTTTTTTGCTACACATTATGTATCAAACAACACACTTTGAATAAAACCAAATTCACATCCACCCGCCCCCCCCCCCCCCCCCCCAAAAAAAAAAACCCCATCTAACAGCAACAATAACAACAAAACCAACTCCCCCACCCACGAAAAAAAGAAAGGAAAGATGAAAAAAAAGAGAAAAAAAGAAAAGAAAAAAGAATAACTACAAAAACATAATAAAAACAAGGAGACGAAGTAAACACAAAAACAAAACAATGTTTATACTGTAATGTCCCCTGTATGTACCGTTCTTAACCGTTTTCCTCAATTATTTCAATAATATTGCATACTCGACCAGACAATGTGCACTTGTAATGAAAACCAGTGTGTACACCTCCATCATCCTTTCTGGATCCGCGCCTAGTGCATTATACTAAAGTTTAGAGTGATAAATCCTATCCCAAGCATTACGATGTCGCGCAATATTTAAATAGAATGTGTAGTCACGTATTCCCTCAGTGCATGACACTTTTCATTAGTTTGCTTCGGGTCATTAAACAATAATTAAAAAAGCCCCCTCACCCTACCACCCCCCCCACCCCACCACACAATTACACAGCTACGAGGAGCTTTCAAAGCGACAGCTAACACATATAATGTTCATGTAAGTCTATCTGCGTCGGTCGTTGACCTGATACAGATAGTTTTAATGGAAACCATGTTAAGTTAAGTATAAACTTTCCCAATCCATCGCCAATCCGACACGGATCTAGTGAAACTTTGTTGCAAAACAAACATTCTGAGAGTACTGCTAAAGCAAGACGTGTCCCCTACTGGGCCCAAATTTTTTCGTATCTCCTAAATTTAAGGGCCATAACTCTGTGAAAAATGGGTATATCGCCATGAAAGTTAACAGTACATGATAAAAAACAGAGAATAATGCATGAGCGGCCGTTAGATATCATTTATCTTACAACCTGTTGTTTTAAAATGTATCTAACGAGCGAAAGCGAGTTTGATACGTGTTTAAACAACGAGTTGGGAGATAAATGGTATCAAACGGACACGAATATATATTATTCTATTTCTTACATATCCTCAAAAGCTAGATTTTAAGCAAATTGTAACATCTTTTTCGACTAAACGCTATTTACAGCCGTTGCACTTGTAGCTGACTTACATGTCACAGACACATGATTGTCAGGTTAACTACACATCACAATGTAATCGATTTCCATCGCGCTGGGTTTTCATTGGACGTATGGCATTGGTGACCTGGGGCCTTTTTCACAAAGGTCTCTTAGGCTCTGCTAGACAACAAAGCATCCTCTTTGCAAGTATTTTAGCATTGCACTGCGAGATCGCAAAGTTGCGAGAGTTTAATGAATTAGACCCCTGGTCATCACCTAGGAGCAGCCAGTCGTATGTCTTGATATGTAATCATAAATAACACATGGTGGTCTCACCAACGGGTGTGTAAGAAATCAGCTGCTGTATACAAATTTTCACCTCGTAATCGATATCTTCAGGCATTGCAATACCTAAGTTCAAGGGCGATACCTCTGTGAAAAATATGTAAATCGCCATGAAAGACAAACGTGATCCGTAACAGTACATGATAAAGCTATACACACAATTTCAGCTCAATATATCAAGGCATTCTAAAAAAAAAGAACATCCAGAAAACTATATGCGGGACAGGGACAGACAGGCAAACAGAAGAACGGAGATCAAACCCATAGTCCCCTCCGGTTGGACCGGTGAGGAACTAAAACATGTTCTTTGGTGTGCGTATGTCTGCATAATATTATGTCAATCACGTTAGAAAATTTATGCAAACCAGAGGCCTAATTCACAAAGCTCTCTTAGGCTCTGCTAGACAACAAAGCATTCTCGTTGCAAGTCTTTTAGCATTGCACTGCGAGATCGCAAAGTTCAGAGAGTTTAGTGAATTAGGCCACAGGTCCGACGAGTTCACAAGTAACTGTTACGAGTATTAAATGCTAAAATTCATAGACAGACAAACAATGTTAAAGTTTGTTCTGTTTAACCACACCACTAGAGCACATTGATTTACCGACCTCAGTGGTATCGTGGTTAAGCCATCGGACATAAGGTGGGTAGGTACTGGGTTCGCAGCCCAGTACCGGCTCTCACCCCAAAGTAAGTTTTAACGACTCAATGGGTAGGTGTAAGGCCACTACACCCTCTTTTCTCTCACTAACCACCAACAACTAATCCACTGTCCTGGACAGACAGGCCTGATAGCTGAGATGTGTGCCCAGGACAGCGTGCTTGAACCATAATTCGATATAAACACGAAAATAAGTTGAAATGATTGATTTATTAATCATCGGCAATTAGATGTCAAACATTAGGTAATTATTACATTATAGTCTTACAGAGGAAACCCGCTACATTTGTTCCATTAGCAACAAGGAATCTTTTGTATGCACCATACCAGACAGGGTGACACATCCCATGGCCTTTTTTGTTTATACCAGTCGTGATGTACTGGCTGGAACGAGAAATAACCCAATGTGCCCACCGACGGGGATCGATCTCAGACCGGCCGCGCAGCTGGTGTAACAAAAACCGTGGTATGTAGTCTTCTGCCCATGGGATGGTGCATATAAAAGACCCCTTGCTACTAATAGAAAAATGTAGCAGGTTTCCTCTCTAAAGGCTCATATAGACTGGATGCGACTGTTGTGTCTGATATATTTGCGGTTTGCGTATTGGGCATATAAACGATGATATACGATTATTTCATTGCGACTGGCCCCATGCGTTTTGTAGACGTACGCATCCAGTCTAGACGCTCTCGTTGTAACTAATGTATTTTGATTTTTATTTAGCTTGACCGCACGCACGCACCGCATCCAATCTATAAAAGCCTTTAGACTACATGTCGAAATTACCAAATGTCTGACATCCAATAGCCAATGATAAATAAATGAATGTGCTCTAGTGGTGTCGTTAAACAAAAACTTTTTTTAAAATCTGATAGTCATAGGATCTTTAAGCTCCAAACGCACGCAAAACATTTAGTTCCTTGTTTAAATTTTTCTCATGAGTATATGAAATTATAGTTAGGGTAGACAATGAGATGGAAAAGTTGTTATCATGTCAAAGAAAACTAAAAGGCGTTCAGCATACCATGTATAATATGCAGCTCTTTCAGATCAACCACCCCAGGGAGAGGAATAGCGGCAATTAATTTTATATTCTTCTTCTTCTTCTTCTTCTTCTCCTCCTTCTTCTCCTTCTTCTTCTTCTCCGAACGCTCAGATAGGGACTCGAGTAGCTCAAACAAATGCTGCTGTGCGCTGCAGGTTTTCACTGGGGCCGAATAGTTTGTCCTTCAGGGGTTCATCTGAAGGCCAGACTGCCTTTCTTCTGGGCCTGGTATTAGGGACAATGCTGCAGGAAATGATCGACAGTCATGGCGGCTGTGCCACAATCACATGTTCCAGTTTCTACCACTCTGAATTTTGTGGCCTGTCCTCAGTCGTATCGTCACCACCTGGTCTTCTCTTGAGAGTTTGTGGTAACTGTTTCTGCTGTTATGGTCTGGGTGTTGTTGGAACCATCGTGTCTTGTATGTTCGCTTTACAGTGGCCTTCATCTCCTCGAATGTAATCTGTAGCTCACCTTTATATATGAAATTCCCCATTTAAGGCAGTACATACCATGTTCTTTGAAATACCATTATTTAGGACACCTATGTAGGTGCGGACATTGGCGGGGGCACAATGACCCCCGGGCCGCAGGTGTTTGGCTAAGCTATTGATTTTACGTTTGCACACAGAGCAATCAGTGTCAAATTAGTATATACGTCAAAGAGCAATCAGTTTGATCGTGCTTACTTCATTGGATGGCAAGGCTGTGATGGCTGGTATTCTCAGCAAAAGTGTGTAAGAAAAACAAGAAGAAGAAGAAGAAGAAAAAAAGAAGACAAAATGTCGATGATTTAAGATTGGACGTTCAGCAATATTCGTAAACGCTCGCTGACTCTCCAATATGGGTGCTATGGATCGATCGCCGTCAATGGACTGAGTGGGTTTTTTCCTCATCCCCAACCAATATACCAAGACTGTTAGACCTACATCAAAAAGTTAAAAGTTAAATTTTGTTTTCTTTAACGACACCACTAGAGCACATCGATTATTAATCATCGGCTATTGGATGTCAAACATTTGGTAATTCTGACAGTCTTAAAAAGGAAATCCGTACATGTTTCCGTTAGTAGCAAGGGATCTTTTATATGCACCATCCCACAGACAGGATAGGACATACCACGGCCTTTAATATACTAGTCGTGGTGCACTACATAGAGTGAGAAATAGCCCAATAGGTCCACCGACAGGGATCGACCCTAGAACGATCGCGCACCAGGCTAGCGCTTTACCACTGGGCTACATCCCGCCCTTAGACCGTGGTATATACATTGTACTTGCTTCTCTATGACAAAGTGCATATGAAGGATCCCTTGCTGCTTTATCGGTATGAATAGCCTTATATGACGACAGCGGATTTCTCTTTCTCTCGATTTCAAAGCATTTGGCCAAAGTGTTCTGGTGTCAAGCCTCATATAGATAGGATAAAGCGCGTCTTCCGCTTGTGTCTTGGACATATAAATCGCAGACGATTATTTCATTGCGACTGGACGCATGTGTTTTGCAGACGCACGCATCGCACACATCCAGTCTAGACGCTCTCATTGAAACTAATTTATTTCGATTTTGCCGAATCGCACGCACTCGCCGCATCCAGTCTATATCAGCCTTATCTTTCATTATGTTTTACCAACTTACCCAGAATACACCGTCCAACGGACATTAGCTCCGAGACAGTCTTTCCATCGCGGGCCAGCTCTTGGATCTGACAAACAAAAATGTAGCACGTTCTGTTATATTGTACAAAGACGCAAAATAGATAATGTATCATTGACTTTTGTGTGTGTGTGTGTGTGTGTGTGTGTGTGTGTGTGTGCGTGCGTGTGTGTGTGTGTGTATATATATATATATATATATATATATATATATATATATATATATATATATATCATGTTTCTCATCGAGTGAAGTTTGCAATCATATGTCACAAGTCGAGCTTGCGCGACGAGTGTGATATGATTGCAAACTTCATGAAACATGAAATTTTCTATTTATTATATAACTTTTGGCAATTTACCTTTATTTTTAAAATGCCAGCAGCACAATAGTTCCGGCTTTCTTACAGTGAAGATAACACATTTTAGAGTGAAATTTTTACTTTAAAATGTGTTATCTTCACTGAGATTGTGACGGAACATGCTCTATTTCTTTTCGCCTGTGGCGATATGAATTGTTTTAGAGGGCCGTGTGCAGTTCCAGTATGCACTTAAGCCCAGGTGGGCACTTTGTTACGTATTACCTCTGCGCGACGGTCGTCGAGCTCTTTCTAATACACACCCAGACCAGATACGGAGGCCATGTGGCCAGTAGTTACGTAATACCTCCGCGAGTGCGGTTTTTACCACCGTGATTTTGGCGACTAGGCGTCAGCAAGTCTGGCCATCTAAGAGAAAATTCCCGTCTTGGTCGCTGTGGAAATATCACTTGTAGGTATTCGGTGCCGCGATGTACCCCCAGGCGATATTCGGGTTTTAATGGTGTATATTTGTATTTTACTGTGTTTTATACTGGGTATGCTAGTACCAACTGTCAGGACAGAGTTGGCTAACTCGCCCATCTCATGACTGTCCATTACTAGTCTGAACACTCTTATAACCTCGTCATACTTAGCGGTACGTAGATCAGTGGTAAAGCGCTAGCTTGAGGCGCGGTCGGTTTGGGATCGATCCCCGTCGGTGGGCCCATTGGGCAATTTCTCGTTCCAGCCAGTGCACCACGACTGGTGTATCAAAGGCTGTGGTATGTGTTGTCCTGTCTATGAGATGGTCCACATAAAGGATCCCTAGCTACTAATGGAAAAATGTAACAGGTTTTTTGTCAGTTACAAAAAGTTTGAAATCCAATAGCCGATGATTAGTAAATCAATGTGCTCTAGTGGTGGTGTTAAACATAAATGTATCGTCATGTACAACTCCTTCGACCGATTATTTCTTAATCTGAACGCACCCGTCGTAAGTCGGGAGTGAGGGAAATTAAAACGCAACTGTCGAGTTGGCCAACTTCGTCGTGACAGTTGGTAGTCTGATAATAGCATAAGCCATAAATAGAAGATATATTTGTCTGTCGTGTCTAACAGATAAACACCATTAACCAAACTTAGTGATAATTTTCATGGGTTGAAACTAGGGTATGTCCCTTTAAACGAAACAAACTAACTAACTTAAAGGGACATTCCTGAGTTTCCTGCAACTATTAATATGTTATTGACTAACTGAGCCTTTTTAACGATTGTAATTACATATCAAATATATTTTTCTGCATAAAATATTAGTGGCTGTATATTACACGTGTTTCTGATCGTTGTAATATTTTTACTAGGTTAAATTTCATTTTATTTCCTAAAAAAGATTTTTTCGTACGTACGAAATTATTTGAAGATAAAATCCAGTTTGGGCTTCTTACAAATATTAAGACGACCAGAAACACATTGAATATACAGAAACTGATATTCTAAACAAGAAAATATATTTAATATGTAAGTTTAATCGTAGAAATATTTTATCAGTAGGAAACATCTTACAATGCAACAAACTCGGGAATGTCCCTTTAAGACTAAGTTGGAATAAACAAATGTTTGACATCCAATACTCGATGATGAATAAATCAATGTGCTCTAATGGTGTCGTTAAACAAAACAAACTTGAACTTTTAACGTTCAGCGCTTCAAAGCTCATACGCTAATAGTGCAGTGACCTAAATTTCAGTTTTGCCTGCGAGTCGGTTTGTAGAATATGAATGAGTTTTAAGACATGGAGTGTTGCATAACTAAGCCTACCTGCTCACCAGAGGACGGATACAATGGGACGGAGCCAAATGTCTACCCTGTTATAACGAACTAGATGTAACTCGTGCTTAGCACGGGAAAGTTTAGATGGGGTGTGGTGGCCTAAAACTGGACTTTCCCCCAAATATGACAGCCAGCCCGTATTAGCCGATACCACGTCACAAAGAAAGAAAGAAAGAAATGTTTTATTTAACGACACACTCAACACATTTTATTTACGGTCATATGGCGTCAGACATATGGTTAAGGACCACACAGATATTGAGAGAGGAAACCCGCTGTCGCCAATTCATGGGCTACTCGTTTTGATTAGTAGCAAGGAATCTTTTATATGCACCATCCCACAGATAGGATAGTACATACCACGGCCTTTGTTACATCAGTTGTGGAGCACTGGCTGGAACGAGAAATAGCTCAATTGGTCCACCGCCGGGGATTGATCCTAAACTGATCGCGCAACAAGCGAACGCTTTACCACTGGGCTACGTCCCGTCCCCTACCAGAGAACGGATTCAGTGGGACGGAGCCAAATGGCTGCACCCGTTATAACGAACTAGATGTAACTCGTGCTTAGCACGGGCTCCCCCCCCCCCCCCCCCCCCCCCCAAATATGACAGCCAGCCCGTATTAGCCGATACCACTACTGTGTTAAGTCACAAAGATGGTGGCCTCCATTACGGTCCACGGGGCAGGACGTAGCCCATTGGTACAGCGCTTGCTCGATGCGCGGTCGGTGTGGGATCGATCCCCGTCGGTGGGCCCATTGGGCTATTTCTCGTTCCAGCCAGTGCACCACGACTGGTATATCAAAGGCCGTGGTATGTACGACCCTGTCTGTGGGATGGTAATCGGAAGAGTAGCCCATGTAGTGGCGACATCGGGTTTCCGCTCTCAATATCTGTGTGGTCCTTAACCATATGTCTGACGCCATATAACCGTAAATAAAACATTTCTGTCTTTCCATTACGGTTGTATTTATGTAATTTATTTTGGTACGCAATATTTAGCTCGAGGTGTGTACGTTAGTCGACTGGACCCAGGCGCAAAAAGATCCTTGCGAAATGCGGCGTCTGTCGGCAGTACAAATCAAAAGAGGCGAAGCAGTCAGAACGACAGGAAAAAAACCCCTTGCTATTTATATTATAGATAGCCTTCACAAGTTTCCCGCTTTATTCTATTAATATACCAATAAACTTGTTCATATTAATTTCAATTTCACTTCAACTTATTTTCGTGCTTACATCCAATTAAGGTTCAAACACGCTGTCCTGGGCACACACACCTCAGCTATCTAGGCTGTCTGTCCAGGGCAGTGGGTTAGTGGTTAGTGAGAGAGAAGAGAGTGTAGTGGTCTTACACCAACCCACTGAGCTGTTGGAACTCGCTCTTGGTGGGAGCCGGTACCGGGCTGCAAACCCAGTGAGTTAGCCCCACTAGCCCTGATTCCACTAGCCCTGGTTCCACTAGCCCCAGATTGTCAGTCATATTGGCTGTTACTGCCACCGGTTGTCATCCCCATTATAAACAAACTAAATCAACTAACTGACAACTAACCCCTCAGATACTACAATAAACACATTGCATTTCAAATTCTTAGTCTCGCTACATCTCCATTTCATGGCCGCCTTTACTTGTGCGTTCTTATGGAAGACATGGTCATCCAAAATTGCTACTTTATTGCCTCTGGCGCCCTCTACAAAGGTTACCTCCGCCATAACGCACAGCGAGCATTTATCTGTATAGTCACATTTGCAACATTCATATATAAAGGTCCCTACTAATTACGTTTTGACAGTAATAGTGATATTAAAACAACACATGTTTATAGATAAAGGAAATGTATGAAGAGGATTAACGCACAGCGAGCATATTAAAACAACACATGTTTATAGATAAAGGAATTGTACGAAGAGGATTAAGTAAGTACTCCACGTTTTCAATTGAGGCATTAAAAGGGTATCTCATCTATTGTGTCCACCTTATCAGTAAAACAAGACATGTTTGTTTATTAATAGTTTATATGTACAGGGGAGTAGTCTAAAGAAATGGAATATCCATGGCAGCCATTAATTGGTCATTTTTCAGGGCTAGTGGTACCAGGGCTAGTGAAATCAGGGATAGTGGGATGATTCCAACCCAGTACCTACCAGCATTATGTCCGATGGCTTAACCACGACACCACCGAGGCCAGTGTTAAAATTAAGCAATAATGTGCATTAAATATAACTGTATATATGCATATCAATCGAAAAGCAATGGCCCGTGGCCCGTGTATCGGTCTATCTGTGTTAGTGTACTATACATATATTTACACATGTAGGTTTTTCCATTACCTGACTTGCAATCAAGGCTACTGCCTCTGGGTAATTCAGACGCAACCCCCTTGCCAGTCTTCTCTGCGCCAAGCAACCCGCCGTATTTAACAGGAGGCCTTCCACTTCTCTCGGTGACAGCTTCATTATTTCACACAGTCAAACGAATTCCTTCCTTTATGGTCACTCGCACGCTTGTCCACTGGACTGGTCAGTCGCCTGTTTGTCCACTGCACCGGTCAATCACCCGTTTGTCACCAGCACTGGTGGTAGCACTAAACCAAATAATTTCCGGCTGGGTCAAAGTATTTTTTGTGTACGTGATACAGCTAATAACAAAATCGCGATCTAGTTAGCCAGTTTAGGCTTTGTTGCTGGATGGGCCAGGAACAGTAGAGGTTATACGCCTTGTGTTGCACGTAGGTCTTAATACAAATATCAATATCAGGGGCGGTTCCACGATTCTGTAAAGTGTGTGTGTGTGTGTGTGTGTGTGTGTGTGTGTGTGTGTACTGTGTGTATGTTGTCTGTGTGTTGTTTTTGTGTATGTGTATGTTTGTGTCTGTGTGTGTACTGTGTTGTGTTTGTGTTTTTGTGGTGTATGTGTGTATGTATGTGGTGTATGTGTGTGTATGTGGTGTATGTGTGTTTGTGTACTGTGTGTGTGTGTTGTGTGTGTGTATGTTTGTGTTTGTGTACTGTGTGTGTGTGTGTGTGCACTGTGTGTATGTTTGTGTGTGTGTACTGTGTGTTGTGTTTGTGTGTATGTGGTGTATGTATGTTTGTGTGTACTGTGTGTGTATTGTGTGTTTGTGTATTGTGTGTGTGTACTGTGTGTGTGTGTTGTGTATGTATGTTTGTGTGTGTGTGTGTGTGTGTGTTTGTGTAGTGTGTGTGTGTGTGTGTGTACTGTGTGTGTGTGTGTGTGTGGTTGGGTGTGGCGGGGGGGGGGGGGGGGGGGAGTCTGTTACAAATTCTAAAAAGGGCAATTTGAGTTTGTTGAATGCAAATGAACCTAGCTTCCAAAGTTGGTGAGATCTATAATGGGGTTCAGGAGCATGCTCCCCGGAAATCTTTAGAAATAAAGAAACTCAGAGACACGTATTTAGAGCAATTTAGTCTTATTAATTGCGGATGATGAATTAAAAAAAAAAAAAAAAAAAAAAAAAAGTCTTAAAAAAGCGCACACGGAACAGGCGGCGTGGGATGGGGGTTAGTGGCACGGTAGCCCGAGTACTCTGAGCGTCATAACCGTCCAAATATCCGTCTAGCTCTCTTACAGCCAGAGTACTCGGGCTAGCGGCACGGGACCCAATCCCCCCACCCCCCCCCCCCCCACCCACCACCCCCCACCCCCCCCCCCACCCCCACCCCCACCCACCGGATCCGGCAATGAACAAAACACACAGAAAAACCCTTTCAAATCTGTCACTGATGATTACAAGTAGTCCGACCACTACACCATTTAAATAACCCAGTGACTTGTATCACCGAATAATTACTCTGTATGTCACATGTCATGTCACATGTTATGTTAGCAAGTTATGTAACAGCTACGTAATGAGGCGGAGCCCAGGCTGGAGGAACAATGAACAAAACAGTCACACAGAACAGAAAAACGTCCGCTAGACTGGTTTATGCGCTTCACGCTTATGCGTTTATGGCCACGTCGGGAACCAATACAATTGTTCGCGAACGTTAGCGAAATGTTCGCTGGCTGAATTTGGGGTAGATCTCTTGTTGCTTAGAGCAACCAACCGGTATCTTCAGTTGACTGCGCAGGTCCAGATACATTACTATTTTGAAATGTACGTCATAATCCAAATTAATTAACTAAATTTATATGGTTACAAATATCTTGGTACTTATCAAAGTGATACGTCCCACTAGAATGCCAAGTGGGAGGTAACACGTTTGACGCCACAAAATAACGTCATCAGTTAGCGCACTACAACCTTACAGGAACGTCAACGAAACGAGATGAGTGATATAAATCAAGGTCGATTATGGGTAATAAATAGGATATTAAACTCGCTACCATTTCGTATCATGTTTATGTCCCTCGTGAAATAAGTTTCATTGTCACTCGCTAAAGCTCGTGCGAATTGAAAATTATTTCACTCGTGACATAAACATGATACGAAATGAAAGCTCGTTTAATATCCTATAATTATTACCCATATGGTTAAAATATCTTGGTACATATCAATGTGATATGTCTCACTAGAACGCCAAGTTGGACGCAACACTTCGACGTCACACAATGACGTCATCGATTGGCGCACTACAACCTTACAGGAACATAAACCAAACGAGATGAGTGATATAAATTAAGATCGATTATTGGTAATAAATAGGATATTAAACTCGCTACCATTTCGTATCATGTTTATGTCCCTCTAGAAATAATTTTATTGTCACTCGCTAAAGCTCGTGATAATTAACAATTATTTCACTCGGGACATAAACATGATATGAAATGGAAGCTCGTTTAATATTCTATAAACAATACATGTTCATGTACTTTTGAATACTTTGTAGGTATCCTTTTGACACATAACACTCAGTACTGAGTGGAGGTGTACTTTTTAATCTTTGCGACCATTCCCTGAATACTGTAAACGTCACACCCTTTCTCTCTAAAACATCATGTATCAGTCCCTGTTCTATTCATGTATACATTTACAGTGTCTGAGGTCTAATTCACAGAGTTCTCTTAAGCTCGCTTAAGCAGGATCGTACCATCATGTCTTTTTGCATGCGAGAGTTTAAGCTCGCCTGCGGTGCATGCGTCACAAGGTCGAACCACCTCGGTGGATCCATTCAACCGATTGTTTTTTCTCTCATCCCAAACAGTGCACCACAACTGGTCAACAGCCGTGGTATATGCTTTCCTGTCTGTAGGAACCCGCCTATAAAAGACTCCTTGCTGCTAATGGAAAAATATATCGGGTTTTCTCTGATGACTACGAGTCAGAATCACCAAAGGTATGACATCCAATAGCCGATGATTAATTAATCAATGTGCTCCAGTGTTGTCGTTAAACAAAACAAACTTGAGCGAGAGTGAATTAGGCCCCGGAAAAGTACTTGTTGTCAATATTTTTGCATATCACTGACAAGTAAAGCCAAAATGTTTGTTTTTGTTTAACGACACCACTAGAGCATATAGACTAATTAATCATCGGCTATTGGATTTCAAACGTGGAAAATTTGATATATTTAGCAGCAATGGATACTTTATATGCGCTTTCCCCACGGATACAACCTTATACACCACGACCTTTAATATACTAGTCGTGGGTCACCGGTTGGAATGGGAAAAATAAGAAAATACGTCCACTGATTCGATATTTCGACCCAGGCAGTCCGGATGAACACTCTACGGACTGAGCTACATCCAATTTCCAGACAAATAATTGCATTCAAATTTAGATACTGTTAACTGTTTAAAATGTTTACAAAACGGCTTATGGAAACAAGTGTTCGGTAAAGAGGAAAGTACACATGTTGTATACTAATATACCCAACACAGTTAAATATGGTAAACAGAGAATACTATATGAGTGGCTGTTGTATACGATTTATATTACAACGAGATGTTTTTAAACGTATGATACGGTATCTAACGAGCGAAAGTGAGTTGGATACCTTTTTAACGACCACGAATATAGAATTCTTACATATTCTAAACCCCCCTTCCCCCTCAAATTATGCGTATTTTCCACTGAAACATATTTATGTCCTAGCGCTTGTAGTTAGCTTATACGTCACAGACAAATCTATTTCAGGTTAATTTATACGTCACAGAGCAATCGATTTCGATCGCTCTTTTGTTTCATTGGATGGTATAACATTGGCGACGTAGTCATCACCCAGGAGCAGCCAGTCGTATGTCTTGAAATTGTTATCACACGTATAATATGTGTTATTAGTATATGTTTTCAAAATTAACGAATGATTTAAATACAGATCCTTCTATTATAAGTTGTCCACGTTGTGAACTATTCTTAAAATTAGTAATTTAAACAGCAATCCAGAACGGACGAAATGTAAAGTATCATTACGGACTAATGCGTAACAAATCACAGCCGAATGCGCATTTCGGAAGTTTACATAAATGGACCAAAACCCCATCATGGGGAAAATTTTCACGGGTCAAATTTTACTGAAACAATATTTAGAAAAAAAAAAATTCTAAAATATGACATAGCAGATAATTACCGAAAGGTTCACAGTTCCTGTGAGACAATGCGCGCGACTGCCGTTTAACTGACCACAGATCGCAATTATCTTCCCATTTAGTTCCCCTACGCGTGCTATAACCTCACCGTGGTGCACGGGTGTAAAATTCTCTTTGAGAATGGCCAATACAGCACAAATCCCCTTGTTTTCTTCGGGATACAATTAAAGTTTTGAGTAAAAGTCAGTATCTATCTGTGAAATTTGTATTTTTGCGCAGTTCTTTACACTGTTTTCGTTTAAATCTTGAATTTTTGTGTTGATGTTGATCACCACTTTATTTGTTTGCATTACCATAGTTTGACACCCAATAGCCGATGTATTTTTCGTGCTGGGGTGTCGTTAAACATTCATTCATTCATTCATTCCCATTTAGTTGATCCGGAAATAATGGTGTGGTTTTTTTTAAATATCAACACAAGTAGCCTGCCGTTTGACTGTGATTATTTTATGGCAGATTATAAGTTGTAGAAGCATCACGAGGTGTATATGGCTTTTTATGTACCCTCTGTGTGTTCTAAGAGCACACGGAGGGTACATAAAAAGCCATATACCCCGAGAGATGCTTCTACAACGAATTTATCTTATAGACATGTTAAACCATATAGCCAAATAATCAAAATAACGCCAGACAATAATTGTTAACAATTTATTAATGGAGCCGTACCACGCGGACGCAAACGAAACCACTTGCCAGTGACGAAAAATAGTTCCATAGATAAACGAGTTTTTAACTTCAAATGTTTGTAATACGAAATTGTCTGAAACAGATATTAATAATAATTTAAAAAAACTTCATTTATTTATAATCTAATTATTGCTTTAGCATTAACTGGGGTGGCTGGAAACTGTTGGAATTACAGACGGGGTATAAGAGAATTTGGCTCCGCCCACAGGGGTATAAGGGATTTGTCCAACGGCAAACAACCAATGAGATTAAAGAATTTTACATGAAGGCGAGATAAAGTTTTATAACACACTTAGCGCTTTTCATGTACCAGTCTTGGTGCAGTGGACTGTAAATAATCGTGATCTGTGGCCTACATACATGTGGCGGGGTTACTGGGCTACACGGCGGACTGTAAATAATCGTGATCTGTGGCCTACATACATGTGGCGGGGTGTCACGGGGATTATATAATACCCGTAACTGAATAAAACACGATTATCAAAATATCTCTCCTAACTGTATATCTATTAGATCGCTCTGTAACAGGCTGTTAAACCCTAGTATGGCTCGTCTCTAGGTATGATCAGAGATACGATCTTATATAAGTATATATTATTATAGCACGTTTAGCTCACTAGAAACACAACAAAACACAATACACTTTGGAATCTGTATTAATCTACGCTGACAAATGTACAGCCGTAGTAGTTCATTAATAACAGCAATAATAACAACCCAGAACTGATCACTTAATTAGTTAATCTCTAGGTGTCTAGTTACACAATATGCGAATCACTTCACCGTTACACCACACCCACACGTGTGATAATTGAGAAACGCTTCCAGGAGAAGTTAATTAATAAAGGAATTACAACACCATTCCTAACTGGTTAATTTTTAATTAACCCTAACTACTCATTCAGTAACCTAGTGACACAGAATTAATACTGGTACCGATCACAATAAAGACAATAACCTACAGTGTACCTAGGTCGTCTAGGATGACTGGCTAAGCTTTATATTACCAAATACTCATATAATGTTAGAACAAAAAGTCTACGATTTACTTCGTCAGATGACCGAAGACACGGTCTAAAGAATATTGGTATAATACAGTATCAAAATATTTAAAGTCACATCAATCACATCAAGGTTATACACAGAGCAGAAATGATATTTACCAAAGTCCAAACGGACTAACGTTCCCGGGTAGCTTCCTTTTCCGTTCTCCTAGATATCTCTAAATTCTAGCTATTTATTATAAATCAGAATACGCCTGGGGGTACAAGGCGGTACCTCACGTATCATCTCATATTCTACATCTACTAGAGTCAGTATATTTCTCTCTGATCGTCAGTCTGGCTGTCGCCAACCGCGAGCAATCTCCTGGCCATAAACAGCACTACCGGAGATATTGCGTAATTACTCGCCACATGGCCTCCACAGCTGGACTAAGTGCATACTGGAATGCCCGAACGCGCGAAGTATTACGTAACAAGTTGCCCAGCTAGCTAAGTGCAATTAAGCTGCACACGGCCCTCTAACACTATTAAAATCGCCACAGGCGAAACAAATTTAAGAGCATGTTCCGTGACACGGGGTTACTGGGCTACACGGCGGACTGTAAATAATCGTGATCTGTGGCCTACATACATGTGGCGGGGTTACTGGGCTACACGGCGGACTGTAAATAATCGTGATCTGTGGCCTACATACATGTGGCGGGGTTACTGGGCTACACGGCGGACTGTAAATAATCGTGATCTGTGGCCTACATACATGTGGCGGGGTTACTGGGCTACACGGCGGACTGTAAATAATCGTGATCTGTGGCCTACATACATGTGACGGGGTTACTGGGCTACACGGCGGACTGTAAATAATCGTGATCTGTGGCCTACATACATGTGACGGGGTTACTGGGCTACACGGCGGACTGTAAATAATCGTGATCTGTGCCGGGGTTACTGGTGTACACGGCGGACTGTAAATAATCGTGATCTGTGGCCTACATACATGTGGCGGGGTTACTGGGCTACACGGCGGACTGTAAATAATCGTGATCTGTGGCCTACATACATGTGACGGTGTTACTGGGCTACACGGCGGACTGTAAATAATCGTGATCTGTGGCCTACATACATGTGACGGTGTTACTGGGCTACACGGCGGACTGTAAATAATCGTGTTCTGTGGCCTACATACATGTGACGGTGTTACTGGGCTACACGGCGGACTGTAAATAATCGTGATCTGTGGCCTACATACATGTGACGGGGTTACTGGGCTACACGGCGGACTGTAAATAATCGTGATCTGTGGCCTACATACATGTGACGGTGTTACTGGGCTACACGGCGGACTGTAAATAATCGTGATCTGTGGCCTACATACATGTGACGGGGTTACTGGGCTACACGGCGGACTGTAAATAATCGTGATCTGTGGCCTACATACATGTGACGGTGTTACTGGGCTACACGGCGGACTGTAAATAATCGTGATCTGTGGCCTACATACATGTGACGGTGTTACTGGGCTACACGGCGGACTGTAAATAATCGTGATCTGTGGCCTACATACATGTGGCGGTGTTACTGGGCTACACGGCGGACTGTAAATAATCGTGATCTGTGGCCTACATACATGTGGCGGGGTTACTGGGCTACACGGCGGACTGTAAATAATCGTGATCTGTGGCCTACATACATGTGGCGGGGTTACTGGGCTACACGGCGGACTGTAAATAATCGTGATCTGTGGCCTACATACATGTGGCGGGGTTACTGGGCTACACGGCGGACTGTAAATAATCGTGATCTGTGGCCTACATACATGTGGCGGGGTTACTGGGCTACACGGCGGACTGTAAATAATCGTGATCTGTGGCCTACATACATGTGGCGGGGTTACTGGGCTACACGGCGGACTGTAAATAATCGTGATCTGTGGCCTACATACATGTGGCGGGGTTACTGGGCTACACGGCGGACTGTGACAGTCAAGGGGCAGGATGTAGCCCAGTGGTAAAGCGCTCGTTTGATGCGCGGTCGGTTTGGGGTCGATCCCCATCGGTGGACCCGTTGGGCTATTTCTCGGTCCAACCAGTGCACCACAATTGATACATCAAAGTCCGTGCTATGTGCTATTATGTCCGTGGGATGGTGCATATAAAAGATCCCTTGCTACTAATGGAACAAAATTGTATCGGGTTTCCTCTCTAAGACCCCTGCGTGTGCTGTAACCTCACCGTGGTGCAGGGGTGTAACATTCTCTTTGAGAACCCCTGCGCGTGCTGTAACCTCACCGTGGTGCAGGGGTGTAACATTCTCTTTGAGAACCCCTGCGCGTGCTGTAACCTCACCGTGGTGCAGGGGTGTAACATTCTCTTTGAGAATGGCCAATACAGCACAAAATTGATGTTTTGAGTAAATTCAGTATCCGTAAAATTCTGTGATATTTGTGTTTTTGCACAGTTCTTTACACTGTTTTTGTTTAGGTCTTGAATTTTTATATTGATGTTGATCATCGCTTTATTTATTTGCATTACCATGGTTTGACACCCAATAGCCGATGTGTTTTTCGTGCTGGGGTGTCGTTAAACATTCATTCATTCATTCATTAATTCCTCTCTAAGACTATATGTCAGAATTACCCAATGTTTGACATCCAATAGCCGATGATGACTAAATCAGTGTGCTCTAGTGGTGTCTAATTCTCGCTCCAGCCAGTGCACCACGACTAGTATATCAAAGGCCGTGGTATGTACTATCCTGCCTGTGGGATGATGCATATAAAAGTTCCCTTACTGCTAATCGGAAAAAGTAGCCCATGAAGTGGCGACAGCGGGTTTCTCTCTCAACATCTGTGTGGTCCTTAACCATATGTCTGACGCCATATAACCGAAAATAAAATGTGTTGAGTGCGTCGTTAAATATTTAAAAAATCTATTTCTTCCTTCTGCCGTTCGAGAGCTAGACGGACATTTGTACGGTTAGAATCTCTCTACTAAATTCTAGAACGGCAGAGTACTCGGGCTAGAAATTACCGTACACGTGTAAAACAATAACAGGCTTTGTCAATTTAAACATACTGATATGTGGTCCGAACACGTAGTCCGGTTCGAAACAACGAATGTGTCTTTCACAGGTGGACTCCTAACGACCTAAGTTGCTGGTGGTAGTTGTCGGTGTAATTCTACCGTGTCGCCTTGACCTAGACATTGCTTTAATCACCAGAGCGTGACCGCGCGTCGCACAGTCAGATCTACTGCATGCCGAGTGATACGACACAGATCTGCAGCTTTGTGTGACGCAGGACGGGTAAGCATAGTAGAATTATCACTGACTTAGGAAGCGGGGGTGCGGGGTGTGTGTGTGTGTGTGGGGGGGGGGGGGGTGTGTGCAAGGGGGCATGTGCCTGCCACTTTTCAGATATTTTGCTTTATTATAGTGTAAAAGTGTGTAAATATAAAGGTGTGGCCCCCACTTTTTGTCACCTTCGAACGCCACTGAATTTATGTCGACTGCATACACTATTTCCTGGGTAGTTTGTTTGTGTAGAAGTTTAATAATAGGCACGGCCGAAGCAAGTAGATATTAAGGTGTGTGTGTATGGGGTGGGGGGGGGGGGGGGGGGAGTGTGGGTGTGGGTGGGTGCTGACTGAGATCGAGTGTGCAAAGCAAAGTTTCTAAGGGGTTCGGGGGTATACTTCCCAGTAAAATTTTGAAAACTAGATGTCCAGACTCATGAAATGCAATTTCCTGCATTATACAAGCAAAATTCGGGATGAGTTCGACCCGTATCCCTCTTTCTATGGTTAGGGTAGTTTTAGGGCTAGGGTTAATTTTTTAGAGTCTTTGATATAGAGGGATATGAGTCGAACTCTTTCATATATATATTTTATATATATATATATATATCTATATATATATATATATATATATATATATATATATATATATTGGTAATGAAATGCCCGTTTCATATCGAGTTGAAAGTTAAAGTTTGTTTTGTTTAACGACACCACTAGAGCATATTGATCTATTTGTCGTCAGCTATTGGATGTTAAACATTTGGTAATTGTTAGTGAGGAAACCCGCTAAAACAATTCATTATCATGGCCTTCGATATACCAGTCGTGTGCACTGTCTGGAACGAGACATAGCCTAATGACCGCACACCAGGGGAGCGCTTTACCACTGGACTACGTCCCGTCCCGGGGTGGAATTTAACTCGCCTGAGGTACTTACGTCGCGGGACTGAACCAACTTGGTGGGTCCATTCAACTGACTGGGTGTTTTCTCGTTCCAACCAGTACATCACAACTGGTCAAACGCCGTGGTATGTGCTGTTCCGTCTGTGGGAAAGTGCATATAAAATATCCCTTGCTGCTAATGGAAAAATTTTGCGTGTTTCCTCAGGTGATGAGTGACTACGAGTCAGAATGACCAAATGTTTGACATCAATTAGCCGATGATTGATTAATTAATGTGCTCCAGTGGTTTCGTTAAACAAAATTTTTGTTTACCGTCCCGTGCCTATTTTATATCGAAGAATTTAAGTGTGGTTTCATATCTAAAACACCACACAAAACATACTAATGGAAAACCTTCAGTAGTATTAGTCAAGTTAGGTTTACGTCGCGGTAACTGAGATAAAGGCCGTAACCATATGTCTGACGCCATATAACCGTAAATAAAATGTGTTGAATCATCATTAAATAAAACATTTCCTTCCTTCCCGAGAAAACAATATTTAATGATGACGAGCTAGCTCAGTCGGTAGAGCGCTCATCTGATGTTTGTGTCATAGGATGGAACCACCACCTCATTTGCGTATCAAAGGTCGTGGTATGTGCTGTCCTGTCTGTAAAAAAAATACATATAAAAGATCCCTTGCGGCTAATGAAAAAATGTAGCGGGTTTTCTCTGAAGATTACAAAGGGGGCGGGACGTAGCCCAGTGGTAAAGCTTTCGCTTGATGCGCAGTTGGTCCAGGATAGATCCCCGTCTGTGGACCCATTGAGCTATTTTCTATTCCAGCCAGTGCTCCACAACTGGTGAAACAAAGGCCGTGGTATGTACTATCCTGTCTGTGGGATGGTGCATATAAAAGATCCCTTGCTGCTAATCGAAAAGAGTAGCCCATGAAGTGGCGACAGCGGGTTTCCTTTCTCAATATCTGTGTGGTCCTAAACCATATGTCTGACGCCACATAACCGTAAATAAAATGCGTTGAGTGCGTCGTTAAATAAAACATTTCTTTCTTTTTTTTCTGAAGATTACAAGTACAAAAATACCAAAATGTTTGACATCCAATAGCCTATGATTACTATATCAATGTGCTCTAGTGGTGTAGTTAACAAATCAAACTTTATCTAGAGCGTCATGTGTATTATAAGGGGTGGGGGGAGGAGTCGCCTAGGTGTTAACGTTATATGCAAAGTTTAACGTTGGTTTTATTTAATTGGTTGTATATAAATCGGCATGCACCTGAAGATTTTGACGGAAAATCCCTGTTGTTTTGAGTGACAATTACTAAATATTTGTAAATCATCTGGATTCCGTAAATTGTTAATGGCCGTTTCCGTATTGTTAATGGACGTTGACCGTATTACCGGCTTATCAGGAGATTATAGGTCTGGTGGTTTACACAAGCTAAAGGTCAATTCATTCTTCGGTCGTCGACCTCATGCGACATTGAAATTTGTATTCCAAGGTTCTGTCCTAGGCCCAATTTTGTTTTTGATATATATATATATATATATATATATATATATATATATATATATATATACATGTATTATATCAAGGGTCGAAAATGGCTGAAATTTCTACAAATTTGGGCCGGCAGTCTAAAAATTCTACTTGATCGATACAACACTTCTTGATCAACGGTACGGCAGTTTTATAAAAAAGATTATATATATACTGCTGTTTTGAAGATATGCTGTTTTGAAGATATTAAGTTTTCACGATGGACTGGCGGCCATTTTGGAAAAAAAAGAGTTAGAAAATATATTTTTATATTTTAATGAACTTACAACTCAGATAATATATATATATATTATTATATATTATATATTTGTTATCCCACTGCCCCTTTGATTTCCATCTCATTTCTTCCCGATCTGGCAACTCCTATCTTTCAACTTCCTTCACTGTCCACCTCCACACCCCAGTCCTTGTCTGTCCAACCGCAACATGTACTTGTGTCTTGTGGCTGTCCGTGCCACACACCTGCCATTTCCCTTCAGCTTTTAGCTGTGGGCTTAGTTTAACCATTTCGGAGATGGTTCAGTAGTTACTTCTGGTATTGTTAAGAGGCGCTTGTAACCACCTACTATGTTCCCCTACTACCGGCGGTCGTTAGTTGGTGCTGTGGGTCAGACCAGCTTTATTAGCGGCAGAGGACGAGGATGCCAGGTGGGTGCAGGGAAGTACACAGAGACTGCACCCGTGTGGGGGAAGTTTAAACAGGTAGGCGATGGTGTGGACAGCTCAGAAGTCAAAACAGATTGAAATCGTGAGAGAAATTGGAAAGTTTTTATCTTAACATAATGAGAATGATAGGCAGAGAGTGATAGATACGAAAGATGAATGAAAGTGTGAGCCAGCTTTAACGGTATTTGAACCACTGTCGTCAGCTTGATGGTCCATAAGCTTATCCACTAGACCACGGAGCTCACTAAAAACGCCAAATAATTGGCCTGTACTACGGGACGGCAGGCAGGAACGATTTCCCGGCCCGTGGTGACGTTGACCGATAAAAACCTGTCGGGTCGGCAGTATTTCAACCACTGCTGCAATATACGTGCACAATATTGACAAAAGCGAATTAGAAATGAACAGGGTCAGTAATTAGTGAGTCGATTTATTACTCGCTAACCAGAGCCGGAGATGAAGCACGATTCTATGTTTCGCGTTGTTGATTGCTTGATAAGGAAACCATGTGGCGGTTTTACATACAGTCACTGTGTGCAGGCTGGTGTTGGTCAATACTGCGATCACGTCCCCGTACTGGTGATTGGTCACTGGCTAATCGACTACATGACCCCGGCAAGAGAGGTCACAAGTATAACAGCTGTGTGTTTCATAAAACATAGTCCACTCATTACCCCCCCCCCCCCCCCCCCCCCCATTCTGTCCCGGACCTAGCCTCTGGCGATCAAGGCTGTATCTCTACACAGTGCAGAGTCGATTGGACATTTGGCTGTGGTTACTACATGGATCTTTATCTAGTACCTCGTCTGTAGGAAGACAGCCACTCTTGAGGCGATCCTTTACAGGACAATACATCTTCTTGCATCACTTCAAAGACCCCTGCGTGTCTGTAACCTCACCGTGGTGCAGGGGTGTAACATTCTCTTTGAGAATGGCCAATACAGCACAAAATTGAAGTTTTGAGTAAAATTCAGTATCCGTAAAATTCTGTGATATTTGTGTTTTTGCAGTTCTTTACACTGTTTTTGTTTGTCTTGAATTTTTATATTGATGTTGATCATCACTTTATTTATTTGCATTACCATAGTTTGACACCCAATAGCCGATGTATTTTTCGTGCTGGGGTGTCGTTAAACATTCATTCATTCATTCATTCACCTCAAAGAGGACTGCTACTCCAAGACCAGTTTACTGAATGAAAACTAGCACAGGACAGAGCTAATTAATAGACATATAGCTGTGATGACATGCACTCATGAACCACTTCATAACAGTGATGACACCAGGTGTCCGCGAAAGTTGAGCATGTTCTGCCCCACCGATGGCACCCGGCATGAGTACTGCCATCACAGATGCCCAGTCTTGTGAGCATTTAGGTCCATTTTGAAAGTCTCTAAGTTGCTGAATTTACTGTGATCAAAACATTATTAATAATAAATGATTAAATTAATTTTCTTTGAGTCTATACACTTTACGGCAATCCGACTGGCTGAATAGCGCTGGATTTTTCTGTGTTCAAATCTCGAAGGACCGAACAAATTTAAGACTTGAACAGGCCAAAATGAGAAGAAACAACAGTTACTAACTCCTCACTCATTTACATTTTTGTTGATAAAAACAAAATGGAAGAGGGCCTGCGTAACTATCGTTCATGAAACGAAACAGAAAACTCGCCAAGGGGACATCGAAAACGAGGAAGCGCCTGATGACAAGTTTTAATAACTAACAAAAATGGGCTTCTTTCACCGGATTTACCATAGTTTGACGCCCAATAGCCGATGTATTTTTCCGTGCTGGTGGCGTTCATTCATTCATTCTTCATTCATTCATTGATGCATTTTTTCACCGGAAACGGAAGAGGTTTGGTTTACATCAAATCCTGTAAAATCATATCCATTTGTTCCGATTCGTTCAAGATGTTTGTCGAAATTCCGGTTGTGGTAAATTATACACGGCACACTCTCTTCGAGCAACATGCATCCAAGCAATGAACGACGCAGGGTTTGAATTGCGACACATAATGTTCATGAGTGGACACAAACATGAAAGTTCCGCCAGAAGCTATAAACGCTTCTACCAGCCAAAAAAGAAAAATCAGCGAAACATTACCATGTGTAGCATACCAAAAACACACAAGCCAACGACAACTTCAACTGGTGACACACAACTTGATATGACCCCTTCAACGTTCACATTTGACACGATCCCCGACTCAGAATCATCAAGTGGACGAACATTAAGTTTATTTTATTTAACGACGCCACTAGAGCACATTGATGTTTTTTTTATTTTATCATCAGCTATTGGACGTCAAACATATGGTCATTCTGACACTGGTTTTTTTTAGAGGAAACCCGCTGTCGCCACATAGGCTACTCTTTTATGACAGACAGCAAGGGATATTTTATTTGCGCTTCCCACAGGCAGGATAGCACAACCATGGCCTTTGTTGAACCAGTTATGGATCACTGGTCAGTGCAAGTGGTTTACACCTACCCATTGAGCCTTGCGGAGCACTCACTCAGGGTTTGGAGTCGATATCTAGATTAAAAACCCCATGCCTCGACTGGGATCCGAACCCAGCACCTACCATCCTGTAGACCGATGGCCTAACCACGACGCCACCGAGGCCGGTATATCAAGTGGACGAAACGCACCAGCACATGTTTCGAATTCTGCAGGACTGAGCTAATTGGACATTTTACCACTGTCTTCCAATTAGGCCTATCTGCCCACAAATACATTACCCCCATAAGCCTCCTGCCCAATCCAGTCATAAATTAACCCCCCCCCCCCCACACACACACACTAAATTGAATATAAATACGTTTTCTTCTTTAAAGAAAACCCCAACAAACAACAAACTTGTTTTTTAATTAGAAATAAATAACTTGTAGTAAATTCCATAGTATGAAGAAAGAAAAGACGTTCCCTGTGGGAAGGACTAGATCTAAATTCTATAGGACAGGGTATAATATGTTTTCATTCCAAATTTGTTTGTAACGACCTTGAACATTAAATTTGTGTTAATGTTTAAACATTCATACGTCGACTAGTACATTTATGTATTAAACGTTGGTTCATGTTTACAGGCAACGGCCCCAGTATTTGACCACTTAAGAAAGAAAGGAAAAGTAAAGTAAAGTTTGTTTTATTTAACGACGCCACTAAAGTACACTGGGTTCGGATCCCTGTCGAGGCATGGGATTTTTAATCCAGATACCGACTCCAAACCCCGAGTGAGTGCTCCGCAAGGCTCAATGGGTAGGTGTAAACCACTTGCACCGATCAGTGATCCATAACTGGTTCAACAAAGGCCATGGTTTGTACTATCCTGCTTGTGGGAAGCGCAAATAAAAGATCCCTTGCTGCCTATCGTAAAAGAGTAGCCTATGTGGAGACAGCGGGTTTCCTCTAAAAAAACCCCCACCAGTGTCAGAATGACCATATGTTTAACGTCCAATAGCTGATGATAAGATAAAAAAAATTCAATGTGCTCTAGTGGTGTCGTTAAATAAAACAACTTTACTTTTTTATTGCCTTCATTTAACATGCTCAGTTTGTATTTTTATGGATGGTGTATTAAGTTTTCTAGCCAGTTATAGCTGTGTCAGTTTGCAGTAGTCTTTTATCATATAATTAAGAAGTAAATGAGAGATTTTTTGTAAATTTACCTTTAACTATACGTTCCCAGAATCCTATAATTCTTTGATCTATAATTAGTTTTTTTTTTTAGTGGCGTTCTACCAAGTTCCACATATAACATAAAAATAGGCGTACCTTTTTTTTTTACCGGCAATAATCGTCTAAAAAAAGTTATATGCATATTTTCTTTTATGTTCACATTTTTATATCCCGAAATACATTTAAAACCGTTTTTTGGTTTGCTTTGCTATTTGTCTTGTTTTTCTCTTTTCTTTTCTTTCTTGTTTTTTTTTTCATTTTTTTCTTCATATTTCTTTCTTTTGGTGGTGGTAGAGTCCTTAAAGGCATACTGTCACAGATTTAAGAACCTTATTTCTCTAACTGATAATAAATGATAATTACATTATTTTTTGGAAACCAAATCTAGTTATCGCATCACGATAACTGAACCATGATGGAGTGAAATCCATGTCAACCCTCTTGGCAATATTAGTTTTTGAATTATTGGACCACTGCCATAATTCAATAATTTTTACAAAATATCATTAGTAAGTGGAGTATTGTGGTTATATAGATGGTTGAATAAAGTACATTTAGGGACAAATCAAATTTATATTTGTTTAGGTAATACCTTGTTAAGCCATTTAATAGATCAGTGATCTGTAACAATATGCCTTTAATTCTAAATGTGACACTTTGTTTCATGGTTCCAGTTGACTATTGAGCGAGCGGTTTTGATAGACGAGTGCTGTAGTGTACGTCTATTCTGAATGTAAATATGTATAACTTTGTAATAAAGACATCTTGAAAGAAAGAAATGTTTTATTTAACGACGCACTCAACACATTTTATTTACGATTATATAGCATCAGACATGTGGTTAAGGACCACACAGATATTGAGAGAGGAAACCCGCTGTCGCCACTTCATGGGCTACTCTTTCCGATTAGCAGCAAGGGATCTTTTATATGCACCATTCCACAAACAGGGTAGTACATACCACGGCCTTTGATATACCAGTCGTGGCGCACTGGCTGGAACGAGAAATAGCCCAATGGGTCCACCGACGGGGATCGACCCCACACCGACCGCGCATCGAGCGACATCTCATGCCCGTCGCAATTCCAACTTTCAGATATCCTCATAAAGCTTACAACATGTTATATTCTTTAGATAATGCAGGAAGATATACGTGGGCTACTGCTAGCAAGAAAATTATGTTTTCTTTAGGTTTTGAATATGTGTGGATATCTCAAGATGTGGGGGATAAGTCATTATTTTTAGCCACATTCAAACAAAAAGTAAAAGATATTCAAACACAACACTGGATTACGAAAATTAATTCTAGTAGTAGGTATGATATATATTGTAAATATAAATTAAATCTAGATCCTGAATTATATCTTACATCTTCTGCACTTGACATGTTTAAAAAGGATATAGCACTGATTAGAATGGGAGGAGTGGGTCTAGCGGTGGACGAAGATAGAAATATAGGTTTAAATAAAAGAGATAGGATTTGTAAATTATGTAATAAAAGAGAAGTAGAAAACGAATTCCATTTTGTTATAAATTGTCCACTATATGAAACTTTAAGGGAAATGTATATACCTAGAAAGTTTTTGACAAATAGATCCTTGTATGCTTTTAATGAATTGATGTCTACAAGAAATGAAAATACACTAAAATATTTAGGTATTTATTTAGCTAAAGCACTACAGTTAAGAAAGGAAAGAAGTGGTGTAAGTTACATATCTGGTGTGTAATGTAAATGCATAGAAGATTATAACTATGATGTTCATATAGTGGTACTTTGGAATAATGTCACCTGCACAAAGGTCCAGTTGTTCAACAATCATAAGCTGACTACACGTTGATAAAGAGTGTGTATGTGGGTGAGGGTGGGGTATGGTAATAAAGGAAAATAATAAATATGAGAATAAATTATATTAATCAAAACTATAATAGTGGGATATAAGTTAATTTGTAAACCTATATGATATAATGTACACCAAAAATAATTGTTAGAAAATACAAATATTGTTATTCTTCCTAAAATCTATATACAAACTAATTGCAGTTAAATAATATTTAGTTTGCTATATGAATTGTTGAACAACGGGTCCTTCAAATGTCACCTTTTGTTGTCTGTGAATGGACTATGGCCTAAAAACGGAATAAAGAATTGAATTGAATTCGCCACGGAGAATTCCAACGAAACGTAGCTAACCCGACGACCACCAACGTGGTTATGAAGCAGATCTAAAATATGGGTGCTGGGGGTGCACATCCGTCCCCAAACGTAAAATCACTCCGAAAAGTCAAGTACAGTGTTTTACGGATAACTACAGCGATATTGTTTAATTTCTGCATTAGCAGGCACATGTACAGGAAATAGTGCAAGGTGTGTGGAGATTGTGGAAAGCGATGTTTCTATGGGTGTCGAGTTATGCTCATCCTGAAGATAATTAAACAAATATTGGGGGAGGGTTGACCCCACCCACTCCTACCCTCTGCACACGATCCTTGGAGTATATACAATATCGATGTCGGATGGATGTATTTATCAGTAAATGATACAGTAGGGGTGTTCGGGGTGTTCAAACCCCTTTTCAGAAAAGATACCCTTTTGATTTGTTTTAGCACGACTGTATAATTATATCCACCCCTTCACACAATAATTGTTCACCAGGCGAACGAGGTGAACGAACCACAAAGCACCTGAGATAAATATAGTTATTTACTAAATTAGTAAAAAAAACACCAACACTTTTATGATGTGTGAACTGCAGGAAAATGAGAAGTATTGGAAGTTGATCGGTTACCACCGGTTTGAAAGCAATAAACGTCTTTCACAGACTGCGGTCTCATAATAACATGCTTTCGTTTTTGTCTCGTCTTAACAATGGAAGAAAAAAAGGCGAGATAGGCCTACAGATTTAACCTTCCATTTTTGTAGAGGGGCAGGCTGGTATTTTCCCGAATTAAAACGAAAATCCCCGATCTGGATAACAACATTTATTCATATTAGCATTACTGCCAAACAGCTATTATAGGGGTACAAACTAATCACTACGCATTAATACATGGATTACAACTAATTATGTTGGTAGAATGATGGAAATTCATGTTAACAGGTTAGCACCTTTTGCTGAAGATGTACCTGTCACCAAATTAAGATGAAATTTTCAAAATTTATATTAAAATAAATACATATTTGTAGTTTTATTGTGTTAGTTATCTTTTATTATCAGTTAATAATATTATTAATTACATGACATATCATTTGGTATGAAGGTAATTTGCTATATGGTCATCGTTATCGTTTCATTCTATTTCCCTCTTCAGTTGTGAAGAAAAACCCTGTTATATAAGCTGTCCCACACCTACATATTATATGTTGATTTCATAAATCAAAGAACAAAGACAATGCCAGTATGTTGGGTTGGTTGGGTTTTTTTTTTTTTTTTTTTTTTTTTTTTTTTATATATATATATATATATATATATAAATTTGATCACCACATATGATCAACATGTAGAAATGTTGAAAGAAATGTTGGCTTTGGTGCGCTGTCTAATTGTTTTGGTATTCCTAAACAATTTCTCAAACCCAGACCAAAATCGCCTTGCCCTAACATTCTACCTCTGTTTATGTTTTATAACTGCTTTAAGGTTACTGTTGCAAAACGTTTTGTTGTTTATAACTACACATGTATATGACCACATCGTCCCCAATCCCATCCCTGGCTACGCCACCGGAGGTATCACAATCAATTAAAGTGACTTTTCTAAGTTATTGCGTTCAAGTTCCCATTAAATCATATTATATATTGTACAATTGGAAAACATTCACAAATTATCACACAAAATGTTCCAAACAGAACAGTGGCAAAACAACACTATATTGCCTTGAAAACAAGTCCCTAGGCATCTATATTTGAAAAGTTTCGGGCGGGGGGGGGGGGGGGGGGGGGGAGGGAGCATTCCTCCAGACCCCGGTAGATATTTTACTCACTTTAGGAACTCGATTTGTTTGCTATCGGCAAACTCAAAGTTTCTCTTTTTATAATTTTTAAATCAATGTGCTCTAGTGGCGTCGTTAAATAAAACAAACTTTACTTTACTTTTTTATAATTTTTAAACCCACCCTTTTAAAAATCCTGTATCCGCCCCTGATTTATAGTTAAGTTTGTGCATGTATTGAACAACTGTTATTGAAATTTTTAACTCGTCTCTATAAAATAATAAAATCTAGATAGCTCTGTACCAAAATATGGTACAACCTTCATCCGTCTCTTTTGGTATGCAAATGTATGTACGTGTATGTATATATATGTATTAAGTGACTTATTTGTCCCCCCAGTTTTATAAATTGATTTGTCAACTCCGGACAACACTTGTGACATGGACGCATCAGAAAACTGCAACTTTATAAAGGGTAAGCTATCGTTTTGTCTATCTCTGTGCAGGGTTAATGTAGTTTTGGTTTGTGGGATTTATTGTCTAAGTGTATGTAGTTGAACTACGGGTCTGGTTTTATAAATGGTTAGTGTAGTTGAACAACGTGTCTGGCTTTATATATGGTTAGTGTAGTTGAAAAATGTGTCTGGATGTATGGAGGGTTAGTGTAGTTAAACAATAACCTGTCTGAGTTTATGACGGTTAGTATAGGTAAACAACTTGAAGGTTAGTCTCTCTCTCTCTCTCTCTCTCTCTCTCTCTCTCTCTCTCTCTCTCTCTCTCTCTCTCTCTCGCTGTCTCTCTCTTCTCTCTCTCTATCTCTGTCTCTCTCTCTGTCTCTCTTTCTGTCTCTGTCTCCCTCTCTGTCCCTCTCTGTCTCTCTCTGTCTCTCTGTCTCTCTCTGTCTCTGTCTCTCTCTCTGTCTCTCTCTGTCTCTGTCTCTCTTTCTGTCTCTCCCTCTCTCTGTGTGTCTCTCTCTCTCTGTCTGTCTCTCTCTCTCTGTCTCTGTCTCTCTCTCTGTCTCTCTCTCTCTCTCTCTCTCTCTCTCTCTCGCTGTCTCTCTTTCTCTCTCTCTATCTCTGTCTCTCTCTCTGTCTCTCTTTCTGTCTCTGTCTCCCTCTCTGTCTCTCTCTGTCTCTCTCTGTCTCTCTCTCTCTCTCTCTCTGTCTCTGTCTCTGTCTCTCTCTCTGTCTCTCTCTCTCTCTCTCTCTGTCTCTCTCTCTCTCTGTCTCTCTCTCTCTCTCTCTCTCTCTCTCTCTCTCTCTCTCTCTCTCTCTCTCTCTCTCAACGTAGTGTTTATATACATACATGGTGTATATGTCGGCCACATATGCCATTATTGTCAACTCTGTGATTTCATTTGGTGGTATATACCCTTGGACGTCTGCAACAATATATATATATATCAAACGTCAGAGCCGGTTTATCCTAGTAGCACATGTAGCACGTGCTAGAGTCCCCGCGCTTCAGGGGGCCCCGCGGCGATGTGTACATTTATTTTCCCCAGGTAATTTTTACCCTCTCTCCGAGGGGGTTGCAAACTATATATCCTGGGAAGGGGGTACCGTTGGTATTTGCGCTACAGGCCCAGCGGATCCTTAAAACAACCCTGTCAAACGTTGTTCATAATATATTTTGTTCTCTTGGACACATGTTCACTTCCAGTTGGTAACATCGGCGCACCCCACGGCGCACATACACACCAACATGGCGCTGGACATGACCACGCCCACGAACATGGTCACACCCACGAGGTGTTAGATGACCCGGGACTCTACACTGCCAGGGAGCAGCCATTGTACAGAACTGACTGGAATCATGTATGTATATAGGGTTTGTCGAGTTATTTACGCAGTGGGTTTGCCTTCGAGATATTACCATTTCCTAGACAACGATATTGTGTTTGTATGTGCGCGTACGCGTGTATGAGCGCATGTATGTGTGTGCGTGCGTGTGTTTAAGTCTCTGTTAAGATTGTATATTTATCTACCTTACTCAGATGACGTCATACCGGTGTTTCCACTCCCTAGTTTATATACATGTATAATAAGCCGTAACCAGTTCATACTGTTCATAGTGTATACTGAAATAAATAAACAAGGGAGCACTTGGTATTCAATAATACAACACATAAGGCCGTATTAAACAGTTTCTCAGCATTCTGATCACTTCTGCTCTTTTGATCCGCACTGCCAACTGCCAACTTTATACCTACTGGATGCCGCACGTCTCAAAGATCATTTTGCGCTCGGTAGTCCAATCGACTACCGAACATACGTCGTGCTAAATTTTACATACAAAGGTGAATTCCATAAATAAATTACAAATTATATATATATATATATATATATATATATATATATATATATATAAATACCCTTTGACCAGTCCAGCAAATACCCTTTGACCAGTCCAGCGACTAGACTAATATGGACCGGACAGACAGAGGGCGTGAGTCAAGAAAGACAACTGTCTAGGAGAAGCAAATTCCAAAATCAAAACTGGGCTGGAGAGGCTCAGAATCCTAGTAAGGAAACTCTCCTAGGAGAAGGAAAACTCCAAACTCAAACCAAGTCCACTGAAGTCAGAGTACAGAAGCTATGCATAAGCATTAGCGTGGAAACCGAAAGGAAATATCTGTACATGCACTAAGTTCTATAATCATCATGACATCCAATAGCTGATGGTTAATAAATCAATGTTCTCTAGTGGTATATTTAAAGGGACATTCCCGAGTTTGCAGCATTGTAAGATGTTTCCGACTAATAAAATATTTCTACGATTAAACTTACATATTAAATATATATTTCTTGTTTAGAATATCAGTGTCTGTATATTCAATGTGTTTCTGGTCGTTTCAATATTTGTAAGAAGCCCAAACTGGATTTTGTCTTAAAATAATTTCGTACGTACGAAAAAATCATTTTTTAGGAAATAAAATGAAATTTAACGTAGCACAAATATTAGAACGATCAGAAACACGTTTAATATACAGCCACTAATATTTTATGCAGAAAAATATAATTGATATGTAATTACAGTCATCAAAAAGTCTCTGTTAGTCGATAACATCTTAAAAATTGCAGCAAACTCAGGAATGTCCCTTTAACGGAAATAAACGAAAGATACTGTATGTGGTTTTTTACAGCGAGCCTTCACGGTGGGGATTGGTGGCCCGGTGGGGTCGGGGAAGACCGCCCTTGTGTTAGCTCTTTGTGAACAGTTACGAAACAACTACGGAGTCTGCGTTGTTACCAACGACATTTTCACTAGGTGAGTTACTGGCTCTTACTAACTGGCTGCTTCAAATTTCGTCCCCTTCATACCTACCCCCATTCTGTCCCTGCTGTCCGTGACACAGTTCCTGTTGAGGTGATGGGTTATCCTGGGAGATATGTATACATAGGCAGACGTACGTTCTCAGGCGGTCATTGGGCTATTTCTCGCTCCAGCCAGTGCACCACGACTGGTACATCGAAGACCGTGGTATGTGCTATCCTGTCTATGGGATGGTGCGTATAAAAGATCCCTTGCTGCTAATCGGAAAGAGTATCCCATGAAGTGGCAACAGCGGGTTTCCTCCCTCAGTATTTGTGTAGTCCTTAACCATATGTCCGACGCCATATAACCGTAAATAAAATGTGTTGAGTGCGTCGTTAAATAAACCATTTCCTTGTTCCTTCTGAATTAAACGAAAATGCCAAAATCTGGATAACAACATTTAGTCATATTAGTATTACTGCCACACGGCTATATAGGGTTACAAACGAATCACTGCATTTGTTTTACAAGGAATGAATGAATGAATGAATTAATTAATTAATGTTTAACGACACCCCAGCACAAAAATACACATCGGCTATTGGGTGTCACAAATGGTAAGTATATGAAAATATTATTTAGATATATATATATGTAAAACCACAGTGTAAGGAGCTGTGGGCGAAAAGTATAATACAATACATTTTAAAGGGACATTCCCGAGTTTGCTGCATTGTAAGATGTTCCCAACAAATAAAATATTTCTACGATTAAACTTACACATTAAACATATTTTCTTGTTTAGAATATCAGTGTCTGTATATTCATTGTGTTTCTGGTCGTCTTAATATTTATAAGAAGCCCAAACTGGATTTTGTCTTCAAATAATTTCATACGTACGAAAAAATAATATTTTAGGAAATAAATTGAAAATTAACCTAGTACAAATATTAGAACGATCAGAAACGCTTAATATACAGACACTAATATTTTATGCACAAAAATGTATTTGATATGTAATTACAATCGTTAAAAAGTCTTTGTTAGTCGATAATATCTTAAAAATTGCAGCAAACTCGGGAATGTCCCTTTAAAACTTTGTATAGAAGTCAAAGTGTTTTAAAAACTTTACAATTAATTCTGGATGGAATTTAAAAGATTCCAACACATTTCTCTTGCCAAATATATCATTTCTCGTCGGCTTGAGATGATCACACTCCACCAAAATGTGGTGCACAGTCAGCGTACACTGACAATGTTCACACTGAGGGGGAGGGTTCTTCTTTAAAATAAATGAATGCGTCAAATATGTACTTCATCCGTCCTGCACCGCCTGTAAGATGACTGCCACTCCCCAGGACTGCCTTGACAGAATGAAGCTTGTTCGCAACCGCACCGTCCTTTTTTTTACAAGGATTACAACTAATGATTACAATTAATGTTGTGGGTAGGATGATGGAAATACATGGTCAAAAGATTTAAGACAAGCTCATTTTGCCTGAATATCTCTATATTGTTTGCCCGAATTTGAGGATTTGCTCCAGCTCTGAAGGGGCGGGGAGGGGGCAGTTGTCTCCCACCCTGCCCCTTGTCTCGTACGCTTATGTGTGCATGCAGCTTAAAGGGACTGTCCTAAGTTTTAAGATGTTTGTGATAACAGAGTCTTGTTGGCGACTACTATTTCATACTAAATACATTTTCTTTGTTAGAACACCAGTGTCTGTATATCGAATGGTTTTTCGATCATATACGAATTTTTTAGCACTCAGTTTTTAATTTAAAGGGACATTCCTGAGTTTGCTGTAATGTTTAAGATGTTATCGATTAACAGAGACTTTTTAACGATTGTAATTAAATATCAAATATATTTTCCTGCATAAAATATTAGTGGCTGTATATTAAATATGTTTCTGATCGTTCTAATATTTGTATTGGGTGAAATTTCGTTTTATTTCCTAAAATAATTTTTTTCGTACGTACGAAATTATTTGAAGAAATCCAGTTTGGGCTTCTTACAAATATTAAGACGATCAGAAACACATTGAATATACAGACACTGATATTCTAAACAAGAAAATATATTTAACATGTAAGTTTAATCGTAGAAATATTTTATTAGTCGGAAACATGTTACAATGCAGCAAACTCAGGAATGTCCCTTTAAATTATTGGGAGGTAAAATCCGGTTTGGGCTACTACAAGCACTAGGACAACAACACACAACTTGTAAATACAGACACTGACATTTTAAATACAAAAATGTATTTAATGTATATGATATGTCATCGAAAAGGCTCTTTTGGTCGGGAACATTTTACAAGAGTTGTAAACTCAGGACTGTCCCTTTAATTGGACAGAGACACTCACCTACTGCCCTCATTGTGCTTATCCCTGAAAATAAAATATCTATTCCCAATGAAACATAATACATGTGTGTTGTATAAATGTAACGAAACGTGCACTACAATTTTTTCTGCGCATGCAAAACAGTGATACCAACAAAGGTATTTTACCAGTCTATTAAATTACATTTAACACCCTATGTTTTTTACAGGTAGATGAAACAGAAGATGTCACACTTTTTATAATTCACAGCCTGTGTCATAATGTGTAACAGTATCATCGTTACTGCTTTAGTGAACACATACGCAGGAGTAGGGTCGGGTTGATTGGGTCATACCACCTTGAAATAACTAGAGGGTGGGTAAAACATAAAAAAGGAAAAAATAATTAGTGGGTCTTTTCCACATACGTATTTACTTTTTCTGCAAGAGACAACTCCCCTTACCCCCTCTGGATATGACCCTGGGTATGTGACTGGTGTTTTTAAAATTAAATATTCCTTGGTATTCCTTTTTCTACGAGCGACAACTCCCCTTGCCCCCTCTGTATTTGGCTGTGATTGGTGTTGTTAAAATTAAATATACCTTGGTATCTCTTTTTCTACGAGAGACAACTCCCCTTACCCCCTCTGTATTTGGCTGTGACTGGTGTTGTTAAAATTAAATATTCCTTGGTATTTCCTTTTTCTACGAGAGACAACTCCCCTTACCCACTCTGTATTTGGCTGTGATTGGTGTTGTTAAAATTAAATATTCCTTGGTATTCCTTTTTCTACGACGGACAACTCTCCTTACCGCCTCTGTATTTGGCTGTGACTGGTGTTGTTAAAATTAAATATGCCTTGGTATTCCTTTTTCTACGAGGGACAACTCCCCTTACCTCCTCTGTATTTGGCTGTGACTGGTGTTGTTAAAATTAAATATGCCTTGGTATTCCTTTTTCTACGAGGGACAACTCCCCTTACCCCCTCTGTATTTGGCTGTGACTGGTGTTGTTAAAATTAAATATTCCTTCGTGTTTCCTTTTTCTACGAAAGACAACTCCCCTTACCCCCTCTGTATTTGGCTGTGAATTGTGTTGTTAAATAAATATTCCTTTTGTTGTTTTCAGAGAGGACTGGGAGTTTCTCGTTAGAAACAAAGCTTTGCCGGAGGAACGGATGAAAGCGGTGGAGACAGGGGGGTGTCCTCATGCCGCGATACGTGAGGTGAGTTCAACGTAAAAGTATCCCATGTAGCCCGAACCTCCCCCCCCCCCCTCCTCCCCTATTTTTTAATTAAAAAATGCAAACTTATCCTGTCCACTTGTCAAGAACCTTCAAATTCTATTTTCCAAAACAACAATGCGTTTGGGGCCCCCTCTGTTAAAGAATCCTGGATCCGCGCCTAACGATATTGTTATATCAATGACGATTAAATCTTTAACTACCAATATCCTCTATTTTATTGGTCATGTCTTTTTAATTATTGTGTTCCTTGTGTCTTAATTAATCAGGATATTGATAATATATCCATTTTTATTTCAATGGAAATGATCTATTCTCTGTTCTGTATTCTGTTTTGCCATTAGTTTGGTCTTTTTGTATGCTTTTTGTTTGCTTCTTTTTTTTGTATGGAGGCACCTGCCATATCATTTGAATCAAACTGATATTTCACCCCGTAAAAACATGACCACAGCCAATTCGTTTATTAGGATAAAAAAAAAAAAATAAAAAAAAAAGAAAAAAAAAAAAGAAAAAAAAAAAAAAGTATGCAACTAAAGAAGTATATATATATACTTAGTATTTAAGTGGATAAAAGAACTAAAATATAGTTCAGGCTGTATCGTTTTCCAGGCGGACGTTGAACCAAATAGAAATTTGAGTAGGGTGTCCTTCAGAAGAACTTGCTCTGATTAACATACTAAATGGGTCCTTCTTTGAAAATTGTATCTCAAAGTGTGACATAGGCACTAAACCAGAACGAACTATATATATATATATTTTTTTTAGCATTACTAGGTCACGCGGTGACGTATTTAGTACAAGGTCGGAAATCGTTCAGGTTGACTTAAAATAAACATTCGTAGACGTGATTTTCGAAATACAACCCCGACGTCACAAATTAAAGTTTACTTTTTGTTTAACGACACCACTAGAGCACATTGATTATTTAATCATCGACTATTGGATGTCAAACATTTGGTAATTATGACTGGTAGTCATCAGAGGAAACCCGCTACATTTTTCCATAAGCAGCAAAGGATCTTTTACATGCACTTTCCCACAGACAGGGAAACACATACCACGACCTTTGACCAGTTGTGGTACACTGGTTGGAACAAGAAAAAACCCCAATCAGTTGAATTGATCCACCGAGGTGGTTCGATCCTGCGACACAAGCACCTCAAGCGAGCACTCAACCGACTGAGCTAATTTCGTCTTCCCCCCGCTCTCGACGTCACAAACAATCGGTGTGTTTTAAATGTTTATTTCTCTAACGAGCATCTTGAAAAGAAGCTCGTGGCGGTGCTTCGACAAATTGAACCCTATAGCAAAATGAATTCCTTCTTGCGTGTGCTAGAATTATCTGGTTCCGAACGTAATTTGAACGTAATTTGAAGTGGACATCACTGGTTACATACGGGACCCTGACTTGGATGACAGATTCAGTCAAAACCAACATTAAAATAATGGTCATTTCTAATGTCCCAATTTTCGGCCACATTTTGTGCTAATTAATTTGGAAATTTGAGGATTATTTTTCTGTGCTCAGTCCAAGGACATTAGGGTTTTTTTCAGCGTGTTTCACATATATTCAGGAAATATTTGAGCGAGGATTGAGACAAATTACTGTCTAATTAATGTGTCTGAGGCGCAAAAAGGGGACTGAAATACCTATTTGAGCCATTCTTCTGAACATACCATTTTAAAGACTTTTAACATTGGCTATCCTGCCTGTGGGATGGTGCTTATAAAAGATCCCTAATGGAGAAAAAAAAAAAAAAAAATCCAAAAGCAAATTGCGACTCCAGCTCTCAGCCGAAGATGACCTTTGCCGCTTAGCAGCTAGAAGTCGCACCTTGCACTGTCGATCTCCCCCCACTACTGGGGGCGATAATCCAGATGTTTGGTACGCCGACTGAATACTAGATGTCACAAAAGGGAGGAAAGGCCTACGTCACACTCGTCTACTGAAGCCAGATTCAACCAGCAACCAAGAGGCGACGGAGACAAAAAAGGAAGAAGAGAACAGGAACGGCACGGAGGGGGGGGGGGGGGATCAAAGCCGGTGGCAGTCCCTTCGCCGCCCTCTACGCAGACAGGCAAGTCTGCGTCAGATAGAAGTGGACCCGCCGATCAGCCCTAATACTCGTGCCAACGGTCCGACACCCCCACCTGCCGGCCCTTATAAGGGCCAATCTTATGGCGCCGTTGGAAGGGATCGAACCGCACGACCCAGCGCAGAGGGACACCGACCAGCTCTCTGTCAACCAGACAGGGTCGAAGCCCCTGGTCGTGTATGCTCCAACACTGGAGCAGTTGCCCACCACACCGACCAGGGTGGTGGGTGGTGGTGTTTCCGCACCGGTACGACAGACAGCGAGACAGCTTTCACATCAATACCGTAGAATCCCGTACGAGAGACCAGAGTACCATGCTGACGATGCAACATGACGGGGTCTACAGTCAGGCATACGTGGGGGAAATCACCACACACCGTCAGACCCACGGCATGCGGCGCAGGGTGTTCGCGCAGCACTACAGGGACATCGTCAGCAGATACCAACGGGAGCTGCGTCACTTCGCCAGCTTTGACACCTGAGCGCCACCCCTAGCATTTTAGGCTATTCCCAGTTTCGTATAGGTCGGTACGTTTAGGCTTAAATTAAAAAAATCCGACACCCATTTAACTTTCGGCTGAACCGTTCAAGATTAGGGTTCAATCACCAGAATGTTTCCGACATAACGCAAACAAAAATTACTACCACTTTTTGGCTTAATTCTCCTGAGAAATTTCAAACTTTTACTGTCGCCTCTTTCGCCCTTACCTCGGTCACAACAACCGGTCTTCCGCGCTTCTCCAGTGCTGAATTCGTAAGTGAGAGTCCCCCCCCCCCCCCCCCCCCCCAGCCCCCATTCCTGTCTTGGATGCAAGAGCTTGCTTCGTACAACATCTTGTTCTGAATGTGCACGTTAAACACTGACCTGACCTGACCTGACCTGACCAGAATGGGAAAATGTAACAGCTGTCCTTTCTAAGATTATTTATTACCTACGAGGTACAGCATAACGAGGGTCATATTTATCGTACGATTTCCCTCGTATGTCATAACTAAATCGTATGTCCTCCTGGCATTGTCGTTTAACGATTGGCTGTTGTAAGAGTACATTTATTTCTGATTGGCTGACACGACATTCCCCAGATACTACTTTCTTCATTCATACATTTTCACTACGAGTGGAAGCTTGTCACGAACCACAACATTTACTGTTTACTGGTTATTACTTAATACATTTAACTCGTTACTAATTAATTCAATTACTGTGTATATGTTTGCTTTTTGGTATAAACATGTTTTACAATTTACAGCTGTTGATACATGTGTACTCTTTTACTTATGGGCGTATAAATATGACGTCACTTTAGAACGGGTTATGATTTGGTTTTTCAAGACAGTAATGAACAAACATTACTCCGCCGTTAAAGGAAACGTTATTTTGTAAAAAAATGACTGGAATGTTCATTTAGCAGTACAGTTCTACGGTAATAAACAGAATATTACATTCGTGTCCATGACAGACGATGTTTACGACATTCGTGCCTAAATTATCACATTTCCTTCGCTCTCGCTCGGGAAATATGATAATTTAGGCACTCGTGTCGTAAACATCGTCTTGTCATGAACACTCATATAATATCCTCTATATATCTTAAAATTCCCAAATACTTGACCTCCTGTGGCCGATGATTAATAAATCAATATGCTCTAGTGGTATCGTTAAACAAAACAAACTACTTTAACTGTTAAGACCTGGTATATCACGATTAGGCAAATCAAGTAAAATGAATCCAACAGCACTATGATAACTTACGAGTCGTAGTACGAATCATTAAATATATAGACAGCACTTGGGGAAATATGTATATAGATACTTTGATAGCAGAAGGGCGGGACGTAACCCAGTAGTAGAGCGTTCGCTTGATGCGCGGTCGTTCTGGGATCGATCCCCGTCGGTGGACCCATTGGGCTATTTCTCATTCCAGCCAGTGCTCCACATCTGGTGTAACAAAGGCTGTTGTATGTACTATCCTGTTTAAAAGATCCCTTGCTGCTAATCGAAAAGAGTAGCCCATGAAATGGCGACAGCAGGTTTCCTCTCTCTATATATCTGTGTGGTCCCTAACTATATGTCTGAAGCCATATAACCGTAAATAAAATGTGTTGAGAGCGTCGTAAAATAAAACATTTCCTTCCTGATAGCAGAAAAATGCATGTAGGTTGTGGGGGACTATAGGCAAATATGCATGTAGATAATGGAAAAATACACATGTAGATAGTGGGGGAAATATACAACAACACAGTGTGGATAATTGCTCCTAGTGTGGGAAATACACATGTAGATAGTGGGGGAAATATACAACAACACAGTGTGGATATATGCTCCTAGTGTGGGAAATACACATGTAGATAGTGGGGGAAATATACAACAACACAGTGTGGATATATGCTCCTAGTGTGGGAAATACACATGTAGATAGTGGGGGAAATATACAACAACACAGTGTGGATATATGCTCCTAGTGTGGGAAATACACATGTAGATAGTGGGGGAAATATACAACAACACAGTGTGGATATATGCTCCTAGTGTGGGAAATACACATGTAGATAGTGGGGGAAATATACAACAACACAGTGTGGATATATGCTCGTAGTGTGGGAAATACACATGTAGATAGTGGGGGAAATATACAACAACACAGTGTGGATATATGCTCCTAGTGTGGGAAATACACATGTAGATAGTGGGGGAAATATACAACAACACAGTGTGGATATATGCTCGTAGTGTGGGAAATACACATGTAGATAGTGGGGGAAATATACAACAACACAGTGTGGATATATGCTCCTAGTGTGGGAAATACACATGTAGATAGTGGGGGAAATATACAACAACACAGTGTGGATATATGCTCCTAGTGTGGGAAATATACATGTAGATAGTGTGAAAATATGTATGTAGATAATGGAGAACATATACACGTAGATAGTGGGGAAATATGCACACAGATAGTAGGGAAATATGCACGCAGATAGTGGGGAAATATGCACACATATAGTGGGGAAATATGCACACATATAGTGGGGAATTTTCTGTAATATGCACGCAGATAGTGTGGAATTTCTGAAATATGCACGCAGATAGTGTGGAATTTCTGAAATATGCACGCAGATAGCGGGGAATTTCCGAATTATGCACGCAGATAGCGGGGATTTTTCTGAAATATGCACGCAGATAGTGGGGAATTATGCACGCAGATAGTGGGGAATTATGCACGCAGATAGTGGGGAATTATGCACGCAGATAGTGGGGTATTTCTGAAATATGCACGCAGATATTATAGTGGGGAAATTAAAGGGACATTCCTGAGTTTGCTACAATTTTTAAGACGTTATTGACTAACAAAGACTTTTTAACGATTGTAATTACATATCAAATATATTTTTCTGCATAAAATATTAGTGGCCGTTTATTAAACGTGTTTCTGATCGTGTTTATACTAGGTGTTTTTTTTGTACTAGGTTTTTTTTTCGTACGTACGAAAGTATTTGAAGACAAAATCTAGTTTGGGCTTCTTACAAATATTAAGACGACCAGAAACACATTGAATATACAGACACTAATATTCTAAACAAGAAAATATATTAAATATGTAAGTTTAATCGTAGAAATATTTTATTGGTCGGAAACATCTTACAATGCAGCAAAAACAGGAATGTCCCTTTAAGCATGTTATTTATTTTTTTAGGCTAGCGGTAAACGGACGAAAGGTGATGTTATTACGCGCCTGGTAATAACGATGTTTTTTCATTCACAGGATTACTCACTAAACATGGAGGAGGTTAAAGATCTCACTAAGACATTTAAACCACAGATTGTGTTTATTGAATCAGGGGGAGACAACCTGGCCGCCAATTTCAGCCGAGAATTGGCAGACTACATCATTTACGTCATTGACGTTGCAGGTAAAGCCTACCGCACACGTATAGAAGGCTACTTAAGACGTTTTGCCTTCGTGTGCGAGATAGCTTTTCGTCTCTCGTGGTCGTGGGCAAAATATCTATTGTTTTTTTTATATGTTTTGCCTCGCGTGGTAAAATGTCACCATTTGCGGGCTACGTGAGTTATCAGCTGAGTTGAATTTATCATCTGATCAATCAAAACACAAAAATTGCGTCAGGATGACGTCATTGTGACAGTCGTAAGCAAACTAGCTCAAATGACAACTGGCAGGGTTTGAACTTGGTGAATCAATTTTCATGGCATTCAACATTCCTTAATCGTAACCTCACGGCCACTGCACATAAATCAGTATTTGTTTTCTTTTAAATCGCCTGTTGTCTATATTGGCATATTGATGGCGTTTGTTAAACTTTTATAATCAAATTAATAAGTTGTTTATAATACAATTTTTTTTTTTTTTTTTTTTAGCAAATAAAATATTTTTACATGATTTTCGTGCTTAGAATAAGAATACCTTTAAAACCAATCAATTCCTGGACATCGTAATGTTTTGTAATATTATCTCAATCTCTATTTTTGTCTAAAATAATTTTGTACGTACGAATTTATTATTTCTTGCAACGGACAAACAAAATTTGAAATAATTCTGTCAAAGGTCCTTGCGAATGTACAGGCATTTAATCCGTATAATGCATAACATTTAATTCATGTTAAGGTAAGAAAGAGTTTTGAAAAACAGAAAAAAAGAGCAAGATATGTGTTTATTTTGTAAGTGTATGGGGGGGGGGGGGGGGGGACGAAAGTGGTGCTGGGGCTGAACACTCAGAATAATCCCTTTAATAATCACTATCTCACTGGTACTTATTTCTGGACTTCGTAGAGTTTCCGTCAGTGGGCTCATTGGGCTATTTCTCGTTCCAGCCAGTGCACCACAACTGGTATATCAAAGGCCGTGGTATGTGCTACCATGTATGTGGGATGGTGCATATAAAAGATCCCTTGCTGCTAATCGAAAAGAGTAGCCCATGAAGTGGCGACAGCGGATTTCCTCTCTCGATATCTGTGTGGTCCTTAACCATGTGTCCGACGCCATATAACCGTAAATAAAATGTGTTGAGTGCCTTCGTTAAATAGACCATTTCCTTCCTTCGGAGAGTTTGGACGAACTTTGAAAACAAATTAATAGCATACAATATTTAAAACAAATATTTTCTACTAGAGCTGGGAATCGCTTGCAATTTTATGACTGATCATGGGTTTTCAATTTGAATTATTAGGATTATTCATCAAATGTCGTGTTCACTGAAATAGACCGACATTCCAAATAGTTAATTTTACTTTTAATAGTAAATCCAGTATCTGTTGTTTTTTCCACGCATCCATACAAGTCAAAACCTAGGCAGATTTATGTCAAGTCGATCGTCTAAACTGTAGAAACAATTAATGTGAAATCACTTTTTGTTTTCACTGTGGTCTAATTTTCGTGTAATCAGGACTACTACAGTCAACGAATTTAAAAATACAACGGAAATATAATACATGTGTACATGTAATACGAATTTATGGTACTTCATTTCGATCCACTGAAATACATTTCGACCCACTGAAGTACATTTCGATCCTCTGAAATACATTTCGATTCTCTGAAGTACATTTCCATCCACTGAAGTACATTTCCATCCACTGAAGTACATTTCCATCCACTGAAGTACATTTCGACCCACTGAAGTACATTTCTATTAACTGAAGTACATATCTATCCACTGAAGTACTTAAAGGAAATCTGTTTTCTAGAAAAACCACAAAAGTTTAAGCCCCCAAAATAAATGATTTCACAGTAGCTACCGTTTTCCCGCGACAATCGATTATGATAATTATCGCTTATAATAATCGATCATTGGAACATCATAATTTCCTTCAAAATGAGTTGCATAAACAATATTTATTTTGGTTTTAAAGTATATAGAGGATACTCCCCAAGTGTCTTGTGATATCATAATTTATCAGCACGAGTTGATAAAAGTATGAAACCCGAGGCTTGCCGTGGCTTTTTATACTTTTACCAACGAGTGCTGATAAATTATGATATCACAAGACACGAGGGGAGTATTCTTTTTATCATCCATTATCATTCTTTTTATTTGCAAAAATTGTAAACAATGTCAGTAATGTGGGTTGAATGTCACTATATTTGAAAGTGATAGACTCGTTAACTAGCAGAACGACAGTGGCGTGACGTCACTAATGATAGGTTTAGCGCTGAAACATACACAGTGACATAACAAAATAACGTCTTGTGATGAAAATTTTACAAATCAAGATTATAACAAGCGATATCTCATGCGGAGAATATCGCAGGAAATATATCAAATTACAGTGCCAGCGGTATCTCCTACAAAAACCTTTAATGGATGATAAAATGAACTATGTTAGTATACATGGCAAAAAGAAACTGCCCCATACATGTGTCCATAGTTTACTTCTTCTTGTTTGTTTTTCATTAAATGTTAAAGAGACGTTCACGTGAGTTTTGTTCTGTTTCGAAAGGTGGAGACAAGATTCCCCGGAAAGGAGGACCTGGCATTACCCAGAGTGACTTACTCGTTATAAACAAAACTGACCTGGCGCAGGCAGTCGGAGCTGATTTGAAGGTGAGGTAACCAACAGATGAAAACAACAACCAATAAAACAAGAAACATTGTGCACATGTAATTATATGTTTGTGTTATTCAAATATGCATATACCGTTGGTTATTCTTTTATTTGTTTCAAGTAAAATATTTTTTCACCTGATGACACTGATAAGTAACAGGTCTCCCAGACCTTCTCTATTTATTTCCTATTTTTTTATAGGATCCATTTAAAAGACCTATATTGAGATTCATTTCTTGTATTTCCTATATTTACCTCAATTGCTTTGCCAAAATGCCGATGAATAAAATATGTTACTGGGTTATATTTGCAATGAAAGGCAGCCAGCCTGTTAGAAATTCAGAAGATGCTTTGAATGTGGGAGATCTGTATCAAGTGCCAATCAAGATCCTGCTCACCTGATGAGGCGAGGAGGATGTATTACTGATACAAGATGCACCAACTTTCAAAGTATCCTGGATATCGGCATGGACTGCTGGCAAGCCTTGGTATATATTTGTTGAGGTAGTAGATGGCATCTTGTGTACATACGCAAGGTAAGAACATACCATTAGTCATGTAAATGTCTTTAGAAATCCGTGTAAAATGCCTATAATCATGATAATCGGTTCAAATTTTCCTATAAAACTCCTATATTTGACCTCAAAATTCCTATAAAACTCCTATATTTTGGTATGCAAATTGCCATATTTCCTGGGAGGCCTGAACTAAATATGCTACCTTATTGATATAGGACCGAACCTCACTGAAATAACTAGAGGGGACAACAAAAGAACTTGTGTACGGTAATATGTTATATAGGGACTTCTCCGGGTAGACAAAAGGACACTCCTTGCTCTCTCCGGATATACTAATACTTTGTCGGTGTTTGCTAAGATGCCCAGAGGAAAAGGAGGAAATAGAAAATAAGGTCGTGTCAGTTATTATACCTGTATATAGTATTATAGTCACTTAATGTTCAAGCACACCTGTAGTGTGGAATTAGGGAAATTGTTTTAATAGCACTTTTACTCTTTCTTGAATTTTATTTATAACTAAGGTATGGCAATCCTTAATCAAGAACATTGCTTTGCTGTACAAGTAAATGACAACATCCTGGGATTGACCAGCTACATATTAAAGTTGGTTTTGTTAACGACACAACTAGAGCATATTCATTTATTAATCATCAGCTATTGGATGTCAAACATTTAGTAATTTGACATATAGTCTTAGAGAGGAAACCTGCTACATTTGTTTGCATTAGTATCAAGTATCTTTTTTTTTATGCACCATCCCAGACAGGATAGCACATACCATGGCCTTTGATATACCAGTCGTGGTACACTGGCTGGAGTGAAGAAACATGTACATAAAACTGTGTAGTGTAGTTTAGTATAGTGTAGTGTAGTGATGGAAATTGGTTGGAATTTCTTCTTCGATCACCGGTTATAATCAATTTGCACTGTGCACCTTATGTCGTGTTCACCAGGAGAGACAGCACAAATCGCTACTTTTACCGTTTATAATTATTTAATATCATGTTTATTTTCACATGGAAACAAACACCAAACTAACCTTGTGGAACAGCTAACATTTCCCCACACAAAGGGCAGGACGTAGGCCAGTAGTAAAGCGCTCGCTTGATGCGCAGTCGGTTTGGGATCAATCAGTGGGCCTGGGTTATTTCTCGTTCCAGCCAGTGCACCACGACTGATATTTTAAAGGCTGTGGTATGTGCTATCCTATCTGTGAGATGGTGCACATAACAGATCTCTTGCTACCAATGGAAAAAAGTAGCTGTTTTCCTCTCTAAGACTACATGTATGTAAAATTTACCAAATGTTTGACATCAGTAGCCGATGATTAATAAATAAATGTGCTCTAGTGGTGTCGTTAAACAAAACACACATTCACAAACACACAACGATTATGAATTTCTATAATCGATTATCACACCGACAGAGCCTAACCGATTAATTTTCGATTATAATCGATCATTGGACCATCACTAATAAACCTTTTCTTTCCTTCCCAGGTGATGGAACATGACGCAGCTCTAATGAGACAAGATGGCCCCACTATATTCGCCCAGGCAAAGCATTTCATTGGAGTAGACAAGATTGCGGATCTTATATTGCACGCATACAAAACTCAGACGAGTTGAAACATCAACCAAATATTTTTACATGTATTGTCAGTCATCGTTTAATAGAACTTGTTTGAAATATTCATCATATGTTGTTGTTTTCAAAGGGATTATCATCACCAAATAATGTTTCACACGCGTAACGGTTAAACTGTTTCTGTGGGGTGGTGGTGCATATGCTTGTGTCAGTCTACCAACTGTCACGACGAAGTTGGCCAAATCGCAGATTTTACGACTTCTACGAATGTCCAGTTGCTAGCCTGGGCGCTCTAACAACTCGAATCGCGTCGTACACAACTCCTACGGCCGATTAGTTGTTAGTCGGAGTGCTCCCGTCGTTAATCGAGAGTTGGGGAAATTACAACGCAACTGTCGAGTTGGCCAACTCCGTCGTGCTAGTTGATAGTCTGATTTTGGCATTAATGCACCACATTAAATATTCTACAGATAATTTCTTGTAAGTAATATGTTTATCGTAATTTTTTGTTTGATTTAAAAGCGTACATTGATATGAATATGTGAATCGTGCCTAATCGATTTCTGCTAATTGGTTGGCGTTGACGCCAGAGGAAGGTAAAGTAAAATAGAAAGCATTTCGTGACGTAGATGACATTTTATTCTCTGGTTCACAGCGTGGATAAAGGAACCTTTGACATCAAGACTCAGCGCCTGCAAAATAAATCAGTAACCGATCTTCAGGTTAACAGACTGTGTATTCATGATGCAACTGAATGCACTACCGATCCCCAGGTTACCAGACTGTGTATTCATCATGCAACTGAATTAACTATCAATATTCTGGTTAGCAGACTGTGTATTCATCATGGGACTGAATAAACTACTGATCCCCAGGTTACCAGACTGTGTATTCATCATGCAACTGAATTAACTATCAATATTCAGGTTAGCAGACTGTGTATTCATCATGGGACTGAATAAACTACTGATCCCCTGGTTACCAGACTGTGTATTCATCATGCAACTGAATAAACTACCGATCCCCAGGTTAGCAGACTGTGTATTCATCATGCAACTGAATAAACTACCGATCTTCAGGTTACCAGACTATGTATTCATCATAAAACAAATGCGCCTTTTAAGAGTTTGAAGGAGACCCGCTTAAAATTTGCCAATGACGTATGAAGTGATGAATATAAACATTTCAGAATATAAACTTTTTATGAAATGTACATTCCTTAGGTATACACCCCCATGAAGTTATACAGGTACCTGTGTGTACAGAAAATATGGATTTTTCACCCTGATGATTTTTACATTTGGATGTCTTGTAACATGTCATGTATAGGGTTTTCGTAGTTACTCAGTACGTTTTCGTGGTGAAAAAGCACATTGGAAAATTAGGCGATGGGCTACATAGGGTCCTCATGCCCTCTTCCCCTACACCCACCCATCTCTACTACATTTTTTTTTTTTTAAAAGCCCTAACATGTCCTGAATACGAAAGGAACTTGTAAATACAATATGACAGATATCCAAGATCGCGGCAAATATTTAACACAGCGGACACAAATAAGGACATATGAAACAACACATTGCTTTTGACATTGTGTTGTTTGTGATGTTTTCAGGAACCATAAATACGTTTCTGGTGTCTAAAGTATATCTTGACATTTCACAAGATGGCTATGAAAACGTGCTCACCGCCCCGAAAATAAGAACAGAAAGGAAAGAAATGTTTTATTTAACGACGCTCTCAACACATTTTATTTACGGTTATATGGCGTCAGACATATGGTTAAGGACCACACAGATATTGAGAGAGGAAATCCGCTGTCGCCACTTCATGGGCTACTCTTTTTCGATTAGCAGCAAGGGATATTTTATATGCACCATCCCACGGACAAGATAGTACATACCACGGCCTTTGTTATACCAGTTGTGGAGCACTGGCTGGAACGAAAAATAGCCCAATGGGTCCACTGACGGGGATCGAGCGAACGCTTTACCACTGGGCTACGTCCCCCTCCTTAAAACCCGAATAAAAATACATATTATAATTGACATTCCGAGCAAAGCAATCATCATATGATGACAAATGCACATTTCGTCTAACCAAGAGGATCCATACCATTTCAGGAAGAATGTACGAGTGGGTGGATGATTGAGTTTTAAGTACCCCAAAACCAAAAAATAGGTTTTGATCCTTGTTTCCATATTGGCTCTACATATTTTGAAGGGATCCTCATTTTTAAAAAATTGCAAAAAAAACACCCCCCGCCCATGAGGAATAAATGGAAAATAATCGATTACGGCATTGGAATAATAATCGTATTGTTATTATTACTCATGATACTTGTAATTGTGACTGTTACGAATTACTTTAATTTGATACATACATAGCTGGTGTTTAAAACGCAAGAGTGATCAGACATCCTTGAGCAATCTAATAATCTATATGAAACTGCTTCAGTGAAGATATTACACTTAACACACTAGCCTTTCATGGCTGATACCTTTATGCAGGCGCCTGGTATACGAGGTGGAACGTCTGGTGACGCACACACAGGAAGGAGTCCAGTCTGTCGTGGTACTTATCGCGGATTTCGTCATGGTTTCCTTGGGAGATTCCCTCGTTATTCTTGATTTGTTTGTACAGCTGATCCTGAATTCAATAAACATGAATTTTTTTTTATGGATTAGCATCGCCACTGTACATAATTACAACAATATGCCAGAGAGAGAGAGAGAGAGAGAGAGAGAGAGAGAGAGAGAGAGAGAGAGAGAGAGAGAGAGAGAGAGAGAGAGAGAGAGAGAGAGGGGAGAGGGAGGGGAGGGGGGGGGGGGGCATGCGCGGGGATGGAGAGGGGGTGGGGGTGGGGTGAGGTGGGGTTTGCAAGCCAGTACCCTAAAGTATTATATTATGTTGTTTTATTATTTGTATGTACACAACCCATGTTTTACCCTTGGCATGTGTTGTTCTAATTGTAAACAAGGGGCTGGCAATAAAATTGTAAAAAACAAAAAAAACAAAACAACCCAATATGCCAGATAATACACAGTTCGACAAATACGCTAGCCCGACGCTCGGGGCTCGTGCTTTTTAACACAGGGTTAGTGACAAATGCAAAACGAATAGCCCGATGGGATAAGAACTGAAAGTTATGCCAATATAGACCAAAACATACCATTCATGCTGATTTAAAACTTGGTAGGATTACCGATATACAATTTTGTGCACAAAATATTAGTGTACAGATGGTGGTGCAATTTTGAGAAAAATATACTAAAGTACAGATGGTGGACAGATTACCTAACTGTTCTGAAATTAATGTCAGGCAGAAAGGTCATTCTGGAGCGAGTGACCAGATAGAAAGAAAGAAATGTTTTATTTAACGACGCACTCAACACATTTTTTATTTACGGTTATATGGCGTCAGACATATGGTTAAGGACCACACAGATTTTGAGAGGAAACCCGCTGTCGCCATTACATGGGCTACTCTTCCGATTGGCAGCAAGGGATCTTTTATTTGCGCTCCCCACAGGCAGGATAGCACAAACCATGGCCTTTGTTGAACCAGTTATGGATCACTGGTCGGTGCAAGTGGTTTACACCTACCCACTGAGCCTTGCGGAGCACTCACTCAGGGTTTGGAGTCGGTATCTGGATTAAAAATCCCATGCCTCGACTGGGATCCGAACCCAGTACCTACCAGCCTGTAGACCGATGACCTGCCACGACGCCACCGAGGCCGGTCGAGTGACCAGATAGATACTAACGCGTTCTTTATTGGCGGCTGGAGAAGAAAGGACTGGAATGTGGAGTTGGATAACAAAAGAAAATGAAAGACATGTTGAGCTGCCAGATTGACTAGAAATGAAATCGAAATCAAAGAAAAGAATGGAAGTGGCAGTGGAATTATTAATAAATAAATAAATAAATAAATAAATAAATACGAGACTTAAATTTTAATACATGACTACAGTGTAAGTACCCCTAATAGATTAATTCAGATTAACTCGATATTTTTCTTTGGAGTCCGTATAAAGAAAGAAGCAATGTAATGAACTGTAGGTGACGTTGTACAACGCCACCTATACAAGTGTTAGAGTTTATTCCTCTAGACTACAGAATGCAGATCCAAGTCTTCCACTGTAATGCCTTACTACAGTGTAGGTATTACTAATATTGTAATTGACGTTACCTCGATTTTCTCTCTGGTGTCTTTGTGGTGCATGTCATTACGAAGATCAGCAGAGATCTCGACTAGGTAGCATGAGTCTGAGTTCCGAATCACAAGAAGATCCTGCAGTTAACACAAACACGGCTGCTAGAAGCTACATAATATATACATATAAAACGGCCATCAGATCCTGCAGTTAACACAAACATAATATATACAGCTAAAACGGCCATCAGATCCTGCAGTTAACACAAACATAATATATACAGCTAAAACGGCCATCAGATCCTGCAGTTAACACAAACACGGTTGTTAGGGGCTACATAATATATACAGCTAAAACGGCCATCAGATCCTGCAGTTAACACAAACATAATATATACAGCTAAAACGGGTTTTTTTTTAAACCCCTACCACACTTGGTCAAAATTTCTCCCAGTTTCTGTTAACCTATGGCCATGATTTTTACACCAAACGATGCATCATGGAACACTCTTTAAACGCATATATAACAATTATTCCCCCGGTTTGGTTTCATCAAGTTATGTTCAAGCAAAGTTAGCGGAAGTTTCTTATTTTGTTCAGTATACACGTCTGTTAGTGGCTACATAATATATACAGCTAAAACGGCCATCAGATCCTGCAGTTAACACAAACACGTCTGTTTGAGGCTACATAATATATACAGCTAAAACGGCCATCAGATCCTGCAGTAACACAAACACGTCTGTTAGAGGCTACAGAATATATACAGCAAAAACGGCCATCAGATCCTGCAGTTAACACAAACACGGTTGTTAGAAGCTACATAATATATACAGCTAAAACGGCCATCAGATCCTGCAGTTAACACAAACATAATATATACAGCTAAAATGGCCATCAGATCCTGCAGTTAACACAAACACGTCTGTTAAACACTACAGAATATATACAGCTAAAACGGTCATCAGATCCTCCAGTTAACACAAACACGCCTGTTAGAGACTACATAATATATACAGCTAAAACGGCCATCAGATCCTGCAGTTAACACAAACACGTCTGTTAGAGACTACATAATATATACAGCTAAAACGGCCATCAGATCCTACAGTTAACACAAACACGTCTGTTAAACACTACAGAATATATACAGCTAAAACGGTCATCAGATCCTGCAGTTAACACAAACACGGTTGTTAGAAGCTACATAATATATACAGCTAAAACGGCCATCAGATCCTACAGTTAACACAAACACGGTTGTTAGAAGCTACATAATATATACAGCTAAAACGGCCATCAGATCCTGCAGTTAACACAAACACGGTTGTTAGAAGCTACATAATATATACAGCTAAAACGGTCATCAGATCCTGCAGTTAACACAAACACGTCTGTTAGAGACTACAGAATATATACAGCTAAAACGGTCATCAGATCCTGCAGTTAACACAAACACGCCTGTTAGAGGCTACAGAGTATATACAGCTAAAACGGCCATCAGATCCTGCAGTTAACACAAACACGGTTGTTAGAAGCTACATAATATATACAGCAAAAACGGTCATCAGATCCTGCAGTTAACACAAACACGTCTGTTAGAGACTACAGAATATATACACCTAAAACGGCCATCAGATCCTGCAGTTAACACAAACACGTCTGTTAAACACTACATAATATATACAGCTAAAACGGCCATCAGATCCTGCAGTTAACACAAACACGTCTGTTAGAGGCTACATAATATATACAGCTAAAACGGCCATCAGATCCTGCAGTTAACACAAACACGTCTGTTAGTGGCTACATAATATATACAGCTAAAACGGCCATCAGATCCTGCAGTAACACAAACACGTCTGTTTGAGGCTACATAATATATACAGCTAAAACGGCCATCAGATCCTGCAGTTAACACAAACACGTCTGTTAGAGGCTACATAATATATACAGCTAAAACGGCCATCAGATCCTGCAGTAACACAAACACGTCTGTTAGAGGCTACAGAATATATACAGCTAAAACGGCCATCAGATCCTGCAGTTAACACAAACATAATATATACAGCTAAAACGGCCATCAGATCCTGCAGTAACACAAACACGTCTGTTAGAGGCTACAGAATATATACAGCTAAAACGGCCATCAGATCCTGCAGTTAACACAAACACGTCTGTTAGAGGCTACAGAATATATACAGCTAAAACGGCCATCAGATCCTGCATTTAACACAAACATAATATATACAGCTAAAACGGCTATCAGATCCTGCAGTTAACACAAACATAATATATACAGCTAAAACGGCCATCAGATCCTGCAGTTAACACAAACACGGTTGTTAGAAGCTACATAATATATACAGCTAAAACGGCCATCAGATCCTGCAGTTAACACAAACATAATATATACAGCTAAAACGGCCATCAGATCCTACAGTTAACACAAACACGGTTGTTAGAAGCTACATAATATATACAGCTAAAACGGCCATCAGATCCTGCAGTTAACACAAACACGGTTGTTAGAAGCTACATAATATATACAGCTAAAACGGCCATCAGATCCTGCAGTTAACACAAACACGTCTGTTAGGGGCTACATACTATATACAGCTAAAACGGCCATCAGATCCTGCAGTTAACACAAACACGGTTGTTAGAAGCTACATAATATATACAGCTAAAACGGCCATCAGATCCTGCAGTTAACACAAACACGGTTGTTAGAAGCTACATAATATATACAGCTAAAACGGCCATCAGATCCTGCAGTTAACACAAACACGCCTGTTAGGGGCTACATAATATATACAGCTAAAACGGCCATCAGATCCTGCAGTTAACAAATATACAGCTAAAACGGCCATTATCTGTTTTGGGGTTTTAGACTGATGCACATTATTTAAGGTGTGATTAATAATCACAGAACGCGGAACTGATACGTCACATAGGATGGGGAGGGTGAAGATAAGGAACTTGATGTCGACGTTGTTTTAAATCCACACACACACACACACACGGACACACACACACACACGCACGCACGCACACACACACACACATACACACACACACACATATATATATATATATATATATATATATATATATATATATATACATATATATATATATATATATATATATATATATATACATATATATATACATATATATATACATATATATATACATATATATATACATATATATATATATATACATATATATATACATATATACATATATATATATATATATATATATATATATATATATATATATATATATATATATATATATATATATATATATATATATATATATATATATATATTACGATTCTTTTTCTCTCTTTTTTTGGAATTCTTTAATTTCTGACAAAACTTAAATAAATTTCCAGCCAGAGGAATATAATTGCATTAATTTATTTGGATATCAGTAATGTGACGTCATGCAAGAACAAAAGAAAACCACACATTTAGGCAGTCAGTAAATCTATCCATTTCCATCCATCTATTCACCCGTCCGCCCGTCCGTCCGTCCGTCCATCCATCCATCCATTCACTCATACATTCATTCACTCATGTCCACTATATTTTGCATTCAAATAATATTTAACATTTTGTTATTTTTTGTTTTCAACTCACGTTGTTGTCATGGTAGACGAAGTGGTATCCATGGATACGGTCTCCTTGGGATCCCCATGGGAAGAAAGGAAACAGCTGGCCCTGTGAAGTAAAAAAAACCCCACCACATGATAAATAAATGTCGAGACATGCAGTATCACGACTGTAATAGATTATCTGTAATTACAACTGCTGGATTATTATATCCATACCCTTCTGTCCAGCAGCGGATCCGGGGGTCCGGACCCTCCCCCCCCCCCCCCTTTTGTAAATTCGAGCATGATGTGTCATCTGTAAGAAGCTCGCTGTGTAAAAGGAGAGATCAGCCATCACATTTGGATCCCTCTTTCAGAAATCCTGTATCCGCGCCTGCTGTCTGTCCATCTGTCTATCTGATTATACATAAGAATATTGTGGGTAGCTGTCTTCTACCCTATGTTGTTTGGTGATGTATACTAGTATACTGGAAAATGTATGTTGACATAATGACAATATATAACAATATATGTAACATGTAGTATTGCATTTATAATTATATTCATAATATACTTACCTTTATTTGATACCCAACAGCCGAAGTGTATTTTTGTGCTGGGGTGTCGTTAAACATTAATTGATTTTTTCATTTAGAATGTCGAAACAAAACATATTTTTTATCGCTTTGCGATATAATTTTTTTTAACGACACCACTAGAGCACATTGTGTTTTTAATCAGCGGCTATTGGATGTCAAACTTTTAGTAACTTTGAGATATAGTGTTAGAGAAAAAACCCGCTACATTTTTTTCCATTAGTAGCAGGGGATCGTTTAGATGCACAATCCCACAGATATGATAGCACATACCACGGCCTTTGAAATACCAGTCGTGGTGCACTGGCTAGAACGAGAAATAGCACAATGGACTCAATGGCAGGGATCGATCCAAGACCGAGCGCTTTACCACTGGGTTATGTCCCGCCCCCGAAGAATATACAGTGACATAATGTCAATATATAAATTATTATAATGTGTAATCTTCAACGCAGAAGAAGAAAAAGAAGTAGTAATGTGTAACATATTCGTATTAAATACAAATTGACCGGCCCCGGCTGCCTGTCGTAAAAGAGTAGCCTATGTGGCGACAGCGGGTTTCCTCTAAAAAAACAGTGTCCGAATGACCATATGTTTGACGTCCAATAGCCGATGATAAGATAAAAAAAATCAATGTGCTCTAGTGGCGTCGGTAAATAAAACAAACTTTACTTTTTAAATACAAATTAAAAAACAAACATACTGCATTTAGAATGTAATAAGGTAGTTGTTTTTTAAAATCGCTTTACGTTATAGACGTACGAGCTCCCATTTTTGTAGGACGGGGTAGGAGGGGGGGGGGGGGGGGCAGGCTGTCTTTTGCCCGAATTAAACGACAATGCCCGAATCTAGATAACAACGTTTATTCATATTAGCCTTATTACCAAACAGCTATGTAGGGTTGCAAACAAATCATTATGCATTTTTTACACGGATTACAACTAATTTTGAGGTTAAAATGGTGGAAATACACGGTAAAAAGGTCTCAAGTTAGCACATATTCCCCGATAATTTTTTTCTTCGAATTTGATATTTGGACAGCACCCCCCCCCCCACCCCCCACCCCCGCCTGCCTCGAACGCTTATGCTTTGCGCTATATGCATACTTTTCGTGATGAAATGACAAATATCTTTTCTTTTCTTTTTTTATTATTTTTTTATTGTCCCAGATCACAAACATGGCAGTGTCAGGGATGGGAGCCCCAAATCACTGCTGTACATATTATTAATATACAACACATATATCCATACACAAACAAATACGTACACACGTACTCGGATGTCCTCCGATACATACACATATGTACATACATAGATTCACACATACATATATACTCTTCAAAAGAAGAAACGCAAAACCACATTGTCGTAACATTTGGAGAATTGATTTAATTATTGAATGGTGAGTCCGATAATTACCAAATGTTGCAGGATTGTTCACAATTCACTCTAGTCCATTGTGAGTAAGTGATAGGACACACCACCAAGGTCAAGGTCATCTGGAGTCAATACCGGGTGTGGCCTCCGCGTGTGTTGACAACTGCCTGGCACCGCCTGCCCATTGAAGCAATCAGAGTACGGATGACGTCCCGGGGGATGGTGGCCCACTCGGCCTGCAAGGCTGCTGCCAGCTCGGGCAGGGTCTGGGGCTGTGGTTGTCGCTGTCGGAGGCGTCGGTCCAACTCGTCCCATAGATGCTCAATTGGGTTCAAATCCGGTGATATCGATGGCCAAGGAAGGACATTAATGTTGTTGTTCTGTAGGAAAGCCGTTGTGAGACGTGCTGTGTGAGGCCTGGCGTTGTCATGTTGGAACACTGCGTTGGCGTTGGCCATAACTGGAACGATGTGTGGCCGGAGGATGTGGTCAATGTAGCCCTGTGCATTCAGGTTGCCCTGCACGTGGACCAGGTCAGTTCTGCCAGTGTGTGAGATGGCTGCCCACACCATGACACTACCCCCGCCGAATCTGTCCACTTCCTGCACGCAGTTTGCCGCATAACGTTCACCACGACGCCTATACACGCGACATCTTCCATCATGACGTCGGAGCAGAAATCGGGACTCGTCACTGAACCACACCTGTCTCCATCGCAGTTGAGGCCATTGTCGATGAATCTGGCACCACTGCAGTCGGAGTCGACGGTGTTGTGGTGTTAAGATGACACCTCGAACTGGACGTCTGGCACGAATTCCTACCTCACGTAGGCGGTTCCGTACGGTCTGGTCGGATATCCTGCGCAAACCTGGTATTGCTGCGGCTGTGGAGGTGGCAGTAGTCAATCGTTCCCGAAGGTGGCGTACCCGGATGTAGCGGTCCTGCCCGGGGGTAGTGACCCGTGGTCGACCGGATCTAGGGAGGTCACGTGTTGATCCATGTTGCTGGTAACGGTCCCACAGTCTGGAGATGGTGCTTGGGGACACATGGAATGCCCTGGCAACGGCCGTTCTGGATTCGCCTGCGTCTAGTCGGCCGATGGCATTGTTTCTCTGCGGTTCACTGAGACGTGGCATGTCCTGGATTGTCAACTGTCGGCCAGATACAGAGGCCAGGCAAGCGAACACCCTGCACTTTTATACTGTCGGTGTTCATGTTGCACGTGCAGACAACGCACGTGCAGTGGTGACCTGGTTTGCACGTTGCTGCGTTTTTGCGAATATTCACATTTTGGAACTTTATTGTACAGTAGCTGCGTTTTATCGAATGTAACCGTGGGAATGTGTTTGGGACATGCAATGACCTTATATTCACAAAGCATGAACCGGTAGGAAACATAAAATCGGAGTTATAACCCATTTGTACCCTTTTGCGTTTCTTTTTTTGAAGAGTATATATACAAAAAGGCATCAATGTAAGTGGGTACAAGAGTAGTAAATATACATACATGTAATTGGTTTAATCTGGGATATTATAAAGAGAAGAGAGAGGATAAGAAAGAGGAAAAAGAGGTAGAAGACGAGATAAGGTTATACGTGAGGTGTATGTTTATTTTCCTTGTTTTCCGCTATCTCCAAACAAGCCATAGACAAGAACAAACTTAAACTAACATCATATATATATATATCATTTAATCGTTATCATTAAATACATTAGCCCATGGAGCCCATTGTTTATTAAACATTTCATGTTTGCAATTTTTATATAAAATAAATCTTTCTATTTCAAACTTTTGCTTCAACAGATTTTTAACAACTTTGATTTCTAAATAATTTTTTGGGTATCTTAGTTCCATAAACATAATATTTTATGTTAATAATTAACCAGTTAAGGAAGTTAGATTTGTTATTAATAATACCAAAGATAACATTATCTTTATTGAAATTAATTATAATACCAGTCTGCGTCAATATCCAGTTTTGAACTGAACCTATAAGTTGTGAACTTTATTGCATTCGAAAAATAGATGTGGTATGGTTTCTGGATGTTTGTTACAAAAGCTACACATGTTTGACTCAACATAGTGAATAATATATAAGAAAGTGTTCGTAGCTAAGATTCGGTGAACTAGTCTATATTAAAATCATATTAATGTTGAATCCTGAGTGCTCTGAAAAGGAAGTAAATTCTGCCCATTCACTTGATGAAAGATAAAACCTTGATTGGTGTATTTAGCTTGCGATTTTGGAGTTATGGATTTAGAGTTTAATAAGTTGTACACATCCTTACATCCTCTTTGTCTTTTAAATAAAAGATTAAGTTTAAATGGAAGACTTAGGTTATTAACCAATTTAAATTTGTTATCTTTCAACTCATCTAAACTATATATGTATGTTTTTACTGCATTTGTTAACGAAGCATAGTTAATGAAATTGGTGGATATATTGGTTTTTTTTTATGAACTGATCATATTTTAAAATATCACCTTTTTCGTCAATAAGGTCGTTTATAAAAGCAATTCCTTTTTCAAAATAATTTTTGTACAGAAATGGCTTACGATCAATGAGTATTCTATCATTCAGCCAAATATTAATACATAAAATATCATCTACGGTTTGAGGATTAAGTTCTTTCTATGTTTTTAGCCAGCTCCAAAATCTCCAAAATCTATTTGCAATATTTTTACGTTTTCTTGTTAAATAATAGTCTCCGTATTTTAATATCTCTTTTGTTGTTATACCAGTAACCAAATTAAATAGGTTTACCCATTGTGAATTACTTATAAATAATCTTCGTAGCCATGAGCATTTTAAGGCAGTCATAAAATTGTTTAACTTTATCATTTTAAGACCTCCAACTTTATAGTCTTGAGTTATTAAATCACGTTTTAATTTTTCAGGCTTATTCTGCCATATAAATTAAAACAATAACGTATTTAAGTTTTTTAAGATCGTTTCTCCAGGATTAGGTAATGATATTAAAAGATGTGTTATTTTAGGTATTATTAAAGTTTTAAGAACAACTATTTTTCCTAAAACTGTCAGTTTTCTAATAGACCACAGTTTCATGGAGTTTGGCATTTCTTTTATTTTAGATTCATAATTAACTGCAGTAATATTTTTCAAATCTACTGAAAAATTAATACCAAGTAAATTGAATTGTGTTGCGCCCAAGTCCAATTTCCATCTTGTATGGTGGTAAACATCTTTAGAAAACTTTTTGCTCCCAATCCATATAGCTTTTGATTTTGAATAATTTATTTTTAGGCCTGAAATCTGTTCATAATAGTCTAATTCCATTAGTGTACTGCGAAGGGACTCGGTAGATCCATCTAGAATAAAACATGTGTCGTCAGCATATTGCGATATTAAATATTCTTCACCATCTATATTTATGCCTTAAATAGTTGGGATATTTCTAATAATAATTGCAAGGATTTCAGCACATATGATAAAAATGTATGACGATAGTGGGTCGCCTTGTCTGCATCCTCGTTGTAAAATGATAGGTTGAGATAGAAATCCATTTTGTATTACTCTTGACATGGAATTATAAAAAAAAAAATTGATCCACTCTTTTATTGATGATTTAAAATTGAAAATATCAAGTGCTTTGTCTATAAATGACCACGATAATGAATCAAATGCTTTTTCGAAGTCTATAAGAAGTAGTAATCCAGGAATGTTATTCAGTTCGGTACATTGCATAATATCATATATTAGTCTTATATTTTCTCCAATATATCTTCCTTTTACAAAACCAGTTTGATCATTATTTATTATTTTGTCCAAAGTTTGCTTTATTCTGTTAGCGATGCACCCTGAAGCCATTTTATAAATGCAATTTAGTAGAGTTATAGGACTCCAGTTTTTAAGAAATTCCTTTGGTTTATTTACTTTCGGAATACATGTAATTATACCTATTTTTTGTACATTTGACATTTCTGTAATAGAATAGCTATAGTTGATGACCCTGGTTATAAAATTTCCTAAATCAATCCAAAACATTTTGAAAAATTCAGCTGAGAAACCATCTGAGCCTGGACTTTTATAATTTTTCATGGTTTTAAGATATGACAGTATTTCTGAATAAGTCAATTCGCCTTCTAATCTATTAGCTTCTTCATCAGTTAGTTTATTAAATTTTAAATTATAATTTTTTTTTCAGTTATATCATTATTACTTTGCCCAAGTGGCGCAGAATAAAGATTTTCATAGAAACGTCTGGTTTCTTTCAAAATTTCTTCCTGTTTTCTAATTTCATTTCCATTATCTAATTGAATTCTTGAAATTAGTTTGCTAGAATAATTCCTAGATTCCATATTACAAAAATATTTTGTTGGCTTTTCTCCTTCCTCTATCCATTTTGCCCGTGACGAATGTAGTGGCCTTTGAGTTTATCTTTTCTTAATTCTATTAGTTCTTCTTTTTTATCTTCAATTTGTTTTGTATCTTCAGTGTTTTCATTTTGTTCTAGCATTTTAATTTCCTCACATAGTTTAATTTCTAATTCGTTTCTTGTTTTATTTTTAAAAGCCGAATACGAAATTGTCTTTCCTCTAATTTGCATAAGTAATGTTTCAAGAAATAGTTGGTCATTTATTATAAATTGAATTTCGTTATCCGCAATTGATTTTAAGTTTTTAACATTATAAATTGGCACTGCATACTGACACACCGGCCTCGGTGGCGTCGTGGCAGGCCATCGGTCTACAGGCTGGTAGGTACTGGGTTCGGATCCCAGTCGAGGCATGGGATTTTTTAATTCAGATATCGACTCCAAACCCTGAGTGAGTGCTCCGCAAGGCTCAATGGGTAGGTGTAAACCACTTGCACCGACCAGTGATCCATAACTGGTTCAACAAAGGCCATGGTTTGTGCTATCCTGCCTGTGGGAATCGCAAATAAAAGACCCCTTGCTGCTAATCGGAAGAGTAGCCCATGTAGTGGCGACAGCGGGTTTCCTCTCAAAATCTGTGTGGTCCGTTAACCATATGTCTTACGCCATATAACCGTAAATAAAATGTGTTGAGTGCGTCGTTAAATAAAACATTTCTTTCTTTGCATACTGACATTTTATTTCCCAAATGGTTTCTTTAATTATTTTGACGTATTCCTTACAAGTTAATAACGAATTGTTAAATTTCCATAGTCCCCTACCTTTTTTAATTTGATTAAATTTAATATGTAAAACTACACTAGAATGATCGGAACGATAGCTATTTTCAATTGTTACCTTTTCAACAAATGGCATTAAATTATTAGTTATAAGAAAAAAATCTAATCGAGCTTGTTTAGGTGGAGTTTTTTTTCTCCAAGTATATCTTTTAAGATTTGGATATAGTTCTCTAAATGGATCTTTTAAATCTAAAATTTCCATAGTTTCTATGATTTGTTTTTGTAACTTTGGATGATTGACATGTAAATAGTTTTGAGTGTCTAGATTTTTATTTAAAACCAAGTTATAGTCCCCACAAATTATAAATTTATCATTATCCAGATCTACAATATTGTCAAACATATTTTCATAAAATGTTTTATTGTCTATATTTGGTCCATATATGTTTACAAGTGTAGTCTTTTCACTTTCTATTGTTAAATCCAACATAATCAAATTACCAGAATTATCTATTTTGATTTTGTGTATTTTGTACTCAAAAATATTATTAAACATAATTGCAACCCCACGAGCGTTTGCCTTATATGAATTAAATATGCATTTATATCCCCACTGAGTTTGTATATATATATCTAATTCTGTTGTGAAGTGGGTATCTTGTAAGCAATATATATTAAACTGTTTGCATTTTAAATAATGTAATATGTCCTTACGTTTTTCCGAATCCCCGAGTCCCTCACAGTTAAGTGTTAAAATTCGTAAATTTGCCATAATGCCTTTATTTTTGTTTTGTTTGAGCACTTCATTATTGTTTTAACTACAACGATGGAAATTCTAATTTTATATGATTTAGTGTATAACTTGTTTAGAAATAGCAGGTAATGAATTTGAAGTCGAATACACCTAACCTTGTTCCAATGGATAAGACAGAAAACAGTGACAAGAAAAGATACCTAACAGAGGTATACATAAAATGACAATTATCTTACCATGGCCACTGCTAACAAACTAAGGAAGACCAACCCGTTCATGGTGACAATCAAACTCGAGTAACTGTCAGTGTCTGAGAACGACCCCTGTTTTATACTGGATCCCTGAGATCGGCCACTTCCGCTGGGAAGCTCGACAGACTGTCGTGACAAATATAGCCCGGCCATCGTGACTTTGATAACAAAGCTTCACGTTTAACAGAGTCTCCTTTTGACCAATCCCCCCAACCCCCCAACCCCGCAATCTGATGTGCAAGACTGTCTGGTTGTGATTCACAAGTTGGATTTCACACATTGATTAAAATACTACCAACAGTCCCCTGACCTGCTGCCCATCCTGCAGTTGCAATGGGTTTTTATCAGTTATAGATTGTACTGTTAGCGACCTAATTCTAACCCTGCCTTTGATTATTCATTCTCGGCTATTGGATGTCAAACATTTGGTAATTTTGACATATAAAGTTTGTTTTTGTTTAACGACACCACTAGAACTCATTGGTTTGTTAATCATCGGCTCATGGGTGTTAAACATTTGGTAATTTTGACATCTAGTCTTAGAGAGGAATCCGGTCACATTTCTCCATTAGTAGCAAGAGATATTTTGTATACACCATCCCGCAGACAGGATAGCACATACCACGGTCTTTGATATAGCAGTCGTGGTGCACTGGCTGGAACGAGATATAGCCCAATAAGCCCACTGAGTCGATCCTAGACCGACCGCGCATCAAACGAGCGCTTTACCACTGGTATACGTCCCGCACCAGAGGCAGTCCAAAAAAAGAGTCGCCATAAAACGCTTGTTGGAATTTATACGCATGGATACTTGCTGTTGTGCGTATAAGAATGTATTTTATTTGATCGTGCTTCTGTTCATTGTAAGGAACAGGTTGACTGGATCCAGACATTTGTTTCAGGACTGTACAAGACACAGTCTGGTTGACGAAACGTTTACTTCGTCATGTTAGAAAACATGTTCTTTCTAGTCGAAGGTATAGTTTTGCCACAAATAGGTTAGGTTTAGTTTTAATTATATCGCCAGTTACAACGATCTGGTTTCCTTTGGTAATTCCGAAGTTTTGTTTTCAAAACCACAACTTCAGCTACGAATAAGCACAGAGGGTCTGGTAAGTTGTCAAACTTGTGCCCAATTCTTTTGTTCTTTGTACAATAAAATATGTTTGCAAAAAATAAGCACAAAAGAATTGTAACCACGCTGCAGCTCATGCCCTATGAATCATGGGTAAAATGGACACACCAAATATTACTTATGTCTTCCGCACCTGTGGCGTGACAACTGCAAAATTACTAAAAGGTATACTGCGTATTAAAATAACTTATTAACACAGATATATTAGTCAGCGATGTGTCATATCATAATACTATCTTGGAAGTCTTTAACGTTTAAACTGGGACCTTACGTTAGTACCTAAACCGGTCAGTAATTATGTAACTCAGTGTAACTACTCTATAAATGGTTTCTTCGAGGACTAGTCACTTATCATGAGCTAGATAAGAAACTCCCAGAGTCGTGCCGTCGAGTCGCTGTCTGGCAGCCATGTTTAAAACTATTTTCATCTTTCTCGCTGGGTTTACACTTGTAAGTATCACATTCTAACTCTCTTTTTTATGTTTCTGCTTTCTCAGATATTATATTTATCAAAAAACTATCCATCGATTAAGCCTCACGTACTATAGAATATACTATTTTACACAAAGGGGTCACTTTGCTACATGTAGAAACACGGTAGCATGTTAATGGGAACAGTAACACATGTTAATGGTCAAGCAGATAAAACCGTCTGATAACAATATAACCATGAAGCACGTTTGCTCTCAACTGTTAAAAATACAGAGCATGTATAAAATAAAACAACAAAATAAGGCTGTAACATATCAGACGGTAAACTACAAAACCCTCATAATTTTATTCCTTTTGTTTTTCATTTATGTCATTATAGTTGTCTTATATTATATTCCGTATAATAAAGAAATATTAAAAATACAGCACGGACCTAAACAATGTATTAAAGTAATAATGAAATTGAAATTCAAAAAAAAAAATAAAAAAAAAAATAATAATAATAATAATATTAATAATAATAATAATAATAATAATAATATTAATAATAATTTTTAAAAATCAGATAGGTCAGAACAAATTATAGTTAAAATAAGAAAAGCATACAATACGTACATTCTACCGGCCTCGAACCGGCATCGGTGGCGTCGTGGCAGGCCATCGGTCTACAGGCTGGTAGGTACTGGGTTCGGATCCCAGTCGAGTCATGGAATTTTTAATCCAGATACCGACTCCAAACCCTGAGTGAGTGCTCCGCAAGGCTCATTGGGTAGGTGTAAACCACTTGCACCGACCAGTGATCCATAACTGGTTCAACAAAGGCCATGGTTTGTGCTATCCTGCCTGTGGGAAGCGCAAATAAAAGATCCCTTGCTGCCTATCGTAAAAGAGTAGCCTATGTGGCGACAGCGGGTTTCCCTCTAAAAAAAAAAACAGTGTCAGAATGACCATATGTTTGACGTCGAATAGCCAATGATAAGATTAAAAATCAATGTGCTCTAGTGGCGTCGTTAAATAAAACAAACTTTACTTTCATTAACAAATTACTTTTCATTTTATTTTTATTCCCCCCTTTCTAAATGAAATACGAATCAAATATATTTCAGTATTCTAGGGCATGTTCTATTGTTGATAAGAATGATGTCTTTCGTGTACAATTTTATAGAACAAATTTAACAGCTTCGCAAGTGATGTTTACTGTAGAGAAATTATGAACATACATTTGTTTTAATTTTTGAAAGTTTGTTTTGTTTAACAACACCACTAAAGAACATCGATTTATTCATTATCGGCTGTTGGATGTCAAACATTTGATAATTTGACATATAGTTTTAGAGAGGAAACCCGCTACATTTTTTTTCATTAGTAGCAAGGGATCTTTTATATGCACTATCCCACAGACAGGATAGCACATACCACAGCCTTTGATATACCACTCGTGGTGCAGTGTCTGGAACGAAAACTGGCCCACTGGGCCCACCGACGGGGCTTAATCCCAAACCAACCGTGCATCAGGTGAGCGCTCTACCACTGGCCTACGTCCCGTCCAATCTTAATTTGTAAAGCTTAAAGTTAATATTGTAATTACTGTTACAAGAACGTTTGTTGCTATAATGGATTAAAACAGTGTTATGACCGTTTCATAAAGGTTACGTTCCATTACAAATTTAGATGTATTAAAGAGACTGTACTGGGTGTTCTGCCTTTATTAACATGCAGGGGTCGAAATTGACTGACATTCCTGCCGGATATTTGGTCCGAAAAGCTGCACATACTGCCAGCCCGAACCAAAACCGATCGGAGCAAAGATGATTGACTGAAACTAATGTGTGGATATAAACGGTACGACGGGATGACAGGCAAAAAACATCTTCCGGCCCTTGGTGATGTTGACTGATCGAAACGGCAATATTTAACCCCTGAGCTGAATATAACTACTGTATATATTATTAAATACATTTTCGTGTTTAGAATATTGTATATATAATGTATTTATGATAGTTTTTATGTTCAAAATCCACTTTAATACATGTATATATGTTTGTTTCTTTCGAAATTATTGGGAAGAAAAATTCACCGTGTAGCTGCAACCATTAGGATGACAAAAAACAACAACAACAACAAACCCACCATGTATGTGTAAGCACTGGTATTCCAAACTTAGAGATGTATGTAGTATGCACGTGTAGCCTTCCGAGATTCGCCATTCTAATCTTAGCAGGATAAAGTGGGTTTTTTTTAACGACAACGCTAGAGCACATTGATTTATTAATCATCGGCTATTGGATGTCAAATATTTGGTAATTTCTGACAGTCTTACAGAGGAAACCCGCTACATTTTCCCCATTATTAGCAAGGAATTTTTTATATGCACCATCCCATAGACAGGGTAGCACATACCTCGGCCTTTGATATACCAGTCGTGGCGCACTGGCTGGAGCGAGAAATAGCCCAATGGGCCCACTGACGGGGATCGATCCCAGACCGACCGCGCATCAAACGAGCGCTGTACCACTGGGCTACGCCTCGCCCATTAGCAGGATAAAGCCAAAAACGTAAGACAGAAACAAGTTATTCCGATATGTATTTCTTCACTACCTAAAACACTGCAAAAAACCCACAAAGTAGTGGTTTCCGTTTTGCTCACACAAACCAAATATTTGAGCTCTTGGATAAGGCCGAACAAGGACGACGACCAATGTATTATTATTTTGCATGATGTATTATTATTATGCATGATTCGTTTTTATTCTCTTTGTTTTCCAGGTAACGCCATATTTCTACCAGGGTTTCCACTTTGAGTATCACGCATCTCATGTAAGTTCTCATACACCCGAAACGTTAGTGGCGAACCAGAAACAAAACATGTAATCACAAGACAACTAGGTGTCCGTAGGGCGCATATCACAAAATCAAATCCAAAGACGCCAATAGTAACATATGTGGCTAAAACTCATACATGCAGCGTATCAATCGACAATTACACCATTGACATAAATTCTTCCACCTCTCACCCTTAAAGTAAATCAGAAAAAACAAAATCCCAATTGGGGGTTAAGCTGCTCATTTCAGAGATAACGGGTAGCGTCCATGACTACCCAAGTTCCGCACAGCAATTGTCATGCTATTTTTAGTAGGACCCTGCACAATGGTAGTTGGTACACTGACACTAGTTCAAATTAAATTACAGGAATTTACTGTCCAGATGAACCAACATTAATTTTATCACAACGAACACTCACATTTATTACCAATGACAGGACTTGTGGTATTAACCGCTTTATCAAAAGTTAGGTGCACCTCGAACTTTGACCCAGCCGGATATTATTTGGTTTAGTACTACCAGTAACGGACTAGCTGTCCTACTCAACTGTACAATTGTTCTATGTGTTGATGTCACAAGTCTTATTCTTACAGCATGTCAACAATGATATAGTTATGATTTGATGTCTTATACATCTCAACAAGTACTATGCATATTACGTACTGTGCTATGTTTTGACGTCGCATACCCTGGGTCAGGCCACTGGTCATATCAAAGACCGAACCCAGGGTGGACATACATGAACCCAATGGATGTGGGCATGTGAACACGTTTGGATTTGGATTCTGACGTCGCAGGTCTTGTCCTTACAGCATCTCAGCAGTACTGAGTATTATGTTTTATTTTGACGTCACAAATCATATTCTTACAGCATTTCAACAGTAACAGGTCTGACCAGTACTATTTTGTTATGGTTTGACGTCACAGGTTTGAAAAGTACTATTATGTTATTGTTGTGACGTCACAGGTCTGACCAGTACTATTATGTTATTGTTTGACGTCACATGTGTGAACCGTACTATTATGTTATAGTTTGACGTCATATGTCTGAACAGTAATGTTATGTTGTGGTTTGACGTCACATGTCTGAACCTTACTATTATGTTATGGTTTGACGTCACATGTCTGAACAGTACTATTATGTTGTGGTTTGACGTCACAGGTCTGAACAGTACTATTATGTTGTGGTTTGACGTCACAGGTCTGACCAGTACTATTATGTTGTGGTTTGACGTCACAGGTCTGACCATTACTATTATGTTGTGGTTTGACGTCACGGGTCTGAACAGTACTATTAAAACTTTATTGCGTCTCTTTTTTTCTGTTTCCTTTATTCTTTCTTTTTTCAGTAATATTTATTTCTGTTCATATTTAAATTGCAAAAATATATTACTGTCGTAATATGTATGTATTTTGGAAAAGGCTTAGTAAGTTGTGTAACTTGTGCTTAATCCATTTGTTCTTTAAAAAGCAATAAAATATGTTTCAATCAAACTACTATGATGCTAAATTTTGACGTCACAAAGTATTGTACGTAAATCATATAACAGTATAATTATGCGCTATTTTGACGTTACAAGTCTTATTCTTACAGCATCTACTGCTGGTAACGACAGCAACAAAATGCTACGTCATTACCGTCAACTCAAAAACCGCAACCGCGTGGACAGCACAGAGGCAGAAAGTCATGGTGCGTCTTTCACGTTTTCTTTTCAATAGACTTTCCCCTAACTCCAGAGTCCTCCCATAGAAAAAATACACACCAATAAATATGAACTCATTTATTGTTAGCCATCGGTCTACAGGCTGGTAGGTAATGGATTCGGATCCCAGTCGAGGTATGGGATTTTTAATCCAGATACCGACTCCAAACCCTGAGCGAGTGCTCCGCAAGGCTCAAAGGGCAGTTGTAAACCACTTGCACCGACCAGTGATCCATAACTGGTTCAACAAAGGCCATGGTTTGTGCTATCCTGCCTGTGGGAAACGCAAATAAAAGATCACTTGCTGCCTGTCGTAAAAGAGTAGCCTATGTGGCGACAGCGGGTTTCCTCTAAAAAAACAAAAAAAAACAGTGTCAGAATGACCATATGTTTGACGTCCAATAGCCGATGATAAGATAAAAAATCAATGTGCTCTTGTGGCGTCGTTAAATAAAACAAACTTTTTCATTTATTGTTAACCCACTAGGCCGGACCGACTGACTGACTGCTTCACACATTCACTCTTAGTAATACTTCACCATAATACAAACTAACCAAAACACAACTTGACCTGTCGGTCTCCTATGCTGAATGACGCGTGCTACAAACTGCACGTGCAGCATTAACGTTACCGAAGCGCCACCTATTTGAGCTACTCCCAGATCAAGGGAAAATAATTTCCGTCTAATTCTCTGCGATCAACCAATTATATTTATAGTACACATACTTGCTTCATGCCTTTTCATACTTTTTGTGCATAATTTGTACACTTAACTGTGCACCATAATTATAATAATAAACACGTTTTGGTGATTTTTCTTGAAAAACAAATATCTATTTTGAAATGTTTTTAATTGAAGCAAAGTTTCCAACATGTAAGTTGTATCAGTAGATACAATTTTAATTCATAATAATGTTGTATGTGGCATATACGACAAAAGTGCAAGCATAATCACACTGATGTTGGATGTACATGTATTTAATTATATGTTACGGTGATCAAGTTCCGCCTCTCAGCTGCCTTTGAAGATCTACAGGATCGCCCTAATGTAGGCATTATGGATTAACAATATTGCACACACAAACGTCATTGTAAGTTATACAGGACAAAGTCCATTAACAAAAGACAGTGTAATCAGACGTAAGGTTAAAAGGCGAATAAAGTGAATGTGGCCTCAACATAAACGATAGCAAGATCTATGAACTTTGATTAACTTTACACTTAACAAATATTTGCAAAAGAATATCCCTGTTCTGAGTCAGACACCCGATCATATCGGAGGCCGGACTCGTGATAGGCGTGTTCGAAACCCTAGTGGTATATGGACTATGGACACGTTAAACCAGTTACTAAGCTAAGCTAAGCAACAGAATGTTGAACGTGAACATGACACAACACACACACACACACACAAACATTAGCACAACATAGCACGCACAACAGAAGATGAACATGACATAGCACACACAACATAAGCTGAACATGACATAGAACACACAACAGGACATGAACATAACATAACTCACACAACAGGACCTGAACATGATATATAGAATACACAACAGAACTTGACATCAATGACAACAAAACCTGAACATAACATAGCAACAAGCTGAACATGAGAAAATAATCACCATATAAAATGAACGTGACATAGCACTAGAGCACATTGATTAATTAATCATCGGCTATTGGTAACATTTGGTGATTATGACTCATAGTCATCAGAGAAAACCCGCTACATTTTTCCTAATGCAGCAAGGTATCTTTTATATGCACTTCCCCACAGACAGGACAGCACATACCACAGCCTTTATCCAGTCACTTGCGACAGACCCTGAACATCACATAGCACTCACAACAGAACCTGAACATAATAGAGAACTCACAACAAAACATGAACATGACGTGGCACACACAACAGAATCTGAACGTAACATAGTACACACAAGAGAACCTGCAGAAGAACATGACAGAACACACACAACATACCATGATCATGATATAGCACACACACGAGAACTTGAACATGACATATCACTCAGTACAGACGCAGAAAATAATTTAGCACACACAACAGAAACCAGAGGATTGATCACTTAACAATCAACAAAACACGGATAGAACACTACACATAACATAATCTGGAGAGATCTCTGAACACAGTAGAACCTGAAGAGATGACTGAACACAGCAGAACCTGAAGAGATGACTGAACACACAACAGAACCTGGAAAGATCACTGGACTCACAACAGAACCTAGAGAGATCACTGAACACACAATAGAACCTGGATAGATCACTGGACACACAACAGAATTTGGAGAGATAACTGAACACACATTACAACCTGAGAGATCACTGAACACACAACATAATCCGGAGAGATCACCAAATACACAGCAAAACCAGGAGTGTGCACAGAACACACAACATAAAACGAAGAGTACACCCAACGCACAGCAGAAGCTGTAGGGTTTACTGTTCACTCAATATAACCTGGAGAGAATCCTGCATACTCAACAGGTGGACATGGTATAGTGTTCACTACTTCTGAATTTGATATTCAGTACAAACCCTCATTAGAAATGTAAACCCTATATTCTATGAACGAGCTTCACTTGAACCCGGTGTATCCCAAACCAATAAGCTGCTAAACATAGTTTCTTCATTAACGGATACCAGTTTCAGTTTTCATAACTATTCTGGTTTGTCTGTTGCACTAGCTGATAAACCAGGTATTTTTGAAACTAGTGAAGTACACCCTGAGGCAGCAGAACCAGGAACTATCTGCAAAAGGACTCCCATGGCGCAAAGAACACGGAAAGAACACTGCACACAACATGGCATCAGCTTTTCTGATGACTCATCAGGAACGAATACTTGCCTAGAAAAAAAGGTTTTGTATGGACCAGTCGTCTGATTCTGATGCACCATAATCAAACAACGAACATGGAGCACTACCACCACAGTGTTTCTGCCAGATAGAAATGTTTGGGTATGGCTCTATGGAATTGAATGCAACCACAGTCAACAGAGATATGGTGGTGGGGGGGGGGGGGGGGGGGGGGTCCTCCCTCAGAAAGAAAATGGGTTAAGTTTAGGGTTAGGATTAAGAAAATCATACAGTAATGATAAGAGTAATTAATTTTGTCAAAAAGTTAATTAAAAAAAACATCTTCAAAAATATTTGGGAATGGTACCATACCCATTTTACCCTCTGGCAGAAACCGTGCACCAGATAAGGTCACAAAAAATCAGGGGTGGGTCAAAGAAAACAAGGATTTCACAAGTCAGAGTAGTTTTTTTCACATTATTATTATTGACCGTCATTGAGGGCAATATCATGTTTTATGGACCGAAGATATTGATATTGATCGAGGCCAACGGCATGTCATCCATAAGACTCGTACATTCCTGCTTTGTTTATCAGAATCGAAATACGCTAACGCTTATAAATTTTTGCAATGTGTTAAAACTGTTGGGATTTAGTGACGTTACATAATCCTATGACGTTGTATGACACGCAGAGGAATGTGGAAATAAACAGTTGAAACATTACCAAGACAAAAATCAAATTCGAGACATTATAACCAGCAAGAGTTTCAAAATCATATTAATAGCAAAATAAAACACAAAATGTGATAAATCTGAGCATACATTTAATACTGAAGAGTTACCAATTACCTCCAAATACATTTTGTATTTGTAACATAAATTCCTGAAAGTGCCGATGCCAACTGCATTTTGATGTATCAAGTACGTTTCTAAATCTGCGAGATATTCCTTAGGCCATGAGAATGAAAGTTATAGATTTGCGTCCGAACAATTTTAAAAACACATGAGGCTTTTTTTTCATTTTTCATTATTCATTATTTTTATTGATATTTTATTTTATAGTAGACTGAAGTCCAAAATTTAATGAGGTCTTTGAAGGTGGAATATAAACTACTGAAATTTGTTTTTTATTTCATGCTTGAGGATTCAATGCTCTACTGGGCTACACTTCAGAATTTATGACGGAGATGGCAGTTTTGGCGCGAAGGACCTCGTAGACATTACCACTATTAACGATTTGGAACTTGAACTTGTGTGATGATCATTATGTGCCTTTTTTGTGCAAATAATATACATTTTGTAAATAATGAAAAATTTCAGCGGTACCTTTCACGGCAAGCGGGCGGTGGACGCAAATCTATAACTTTCATTCTCATGGCCTTACACAATTTGACGATTACCGACCTTGTTTTTATCGCATTTTCGGAATTAAACTCAGTATGACTAAAGATGTTATCTTTTTGTTGAAGGATAGCAAAGCGTTTTGTCACATGTTTGTTTGTGCTTGTTTAGAATTAGCAGTTGACGTTACATTACGTTACCTACTCATTAATTGGATAGAATTTTGTCTCATCTTTATTTTCATTGATCAGTGCAATATCACTTTTGATGGACCGGTGGGACTGTCTTAGGACAATAGCATTATTTACGGAAGGTCATGTGACTGGTTTTTGACCAGTAAGAATACAGATATATTTTCATTATGTAATAAATATGTTTATTACCCCAGCAGGCACTCATAACGGGAAAAATAAAAATCTTAATTTCTCACTGAGAAATTATCATGCATTGGTTTAACATACACTACTATTGGACGATTTGACGCCAACAAACCAATCACCTTGTTGGTACTAAATATGACGTGATTTGGTAAAGCACACACAATGACGTCGCGTAGTTTAAAGCGTTTGCGTTTACGGCTTTCTGGTTTCAGTGTAAAATGGTGTTTAATGAAATTCATTATACATTTTTTACAGAATATATAGAACTTTGGGTTTTGAAAATTATCTGTGAACCGTGAATAAAATACAAAGTTAAAGCAATAACCAGAACAGTAAAGTAGATTACGTTGTTTCTATATACATGGACGTGTAGCCGATGTAGGCTATATCGAAAATAAAGGCTTTTAAAAAAACCCACCACACATAGTTGGGTTAATAAATAGAATAACAAACTCGGTACCAATTATTATAAAATTTATGTCCCTCGTGAAATAATTATTTCACTCGAGACATAAATTTGATAATAACTGGTAACTCGTTTATTATCCTCTATATCCATCAGTACATAGCATTTATCCATACAGCTATCTATTTATTATTTTTATCTATACATCTACCCATCTATCATCCATCAACTAACTAACAACTATCCTTCGTAAATTCACTTATTCATATTGACTGACTGGTTTACATAAAAAAAATATATATTAACATCCATCCATCCATCTATCCATCTATCCATCTATTTATCCATTCATTTTATTTTGTTTTATATATAATTTTATTATTGTTCTATTTGTCCGTCCGTCCGTCCGTCCGTCCGTCCATCCGTCCGTCTGTCCATCCATCCATCTATCTATCCATGCATTTATTTAACGAACTAATTAATTTAAATGTATTTATTGATTTTGTTAAATTAATTAATTATTTATTTGTTTGTTTGTTTATTTATATGTATTTGTTTATTTATTTATTTATTTATTTTATTTATTATTAATTTAAGGATGAGCTTATCGAACGGATCCACTCTGGAACAGGTCTGACTCCTAGAGATGACAGCCTCCTGCACCGTTACCATGACTACCTGGCCGTTGTCGAGTGTCTTCGTCACGAAGTCGTCTCCGTCCACTACTCGTTTGGTGAGGCGGTCACAACTACCGCAGCTACCACGACGCCAGCAGTCACGCAACCAGTCCAAGGCGTGTAACCAAAACACCAGACGAAGTTAGCACCACGAAAAATAAAGTGTATACTATCCAAGAAAACAAACTGAATTGGTTTTTATTATTTCCGTTTCCTTTATGTGTGTCGTTTTGTCCCCCGACTACCCGTTTGAAAAATATTTCACTAATAACGTTAAAGTTGTTGTCAGAAACAGAACCATTTCCATTTGCAGAAAATCACAGGTCTAGTTAGTTGTGGTGAACCTTATTCTTGTGTCAGCCCCTAAGGTACACATCGACACTGCAAAACACACTTGGGTAGCAAGAGGGGAAGACCCCCGCCCGCTACCGTCCCTGCCCTCTCCCACCCAACCCAAACCATTTCCTCTCCTGGACGGAGGAGCCGGCTAAAGTCGACACCTGCGCTCATGACAGGTGTGCGCTACAACAGCTTCCTATGAAACCTATGACCTGGCCCGGCCTGAGGAGGGGGGGGGGGGGACTTGGGGGCAATGCCCACCCCAATCACACCTCTTAGTTTCTCGACCAGGTTATATATTTTTGTATTGTCCCAAAGCATAACTCATATATAATGTTGTTTCCCTCTTCCAATGTGGGTGCCCCCCCCTCCCCCCCCCCCAATATAAAATCCTGGCTACGCCAGTAGCATAGTAACTGTATGCACTATGCACTAAAGTCGACCAATGGGACTGACTTTACTGGTCATAATCCGCAATAGCGGGGTGGTTTTAATGTCGGGGTAGTTTTACCTATAATATAATAAAATATTCCGGTCGTTAAAAAAGGGGTCTTAATAGTGGACTGGTCTTAATACTGGGGTGTCGTTAGATGGGGTTTCATTGTATTAAATATAATTACATGATTAATGTATTACTAATAGCTGTCTGGTCGGTGATGTCCTAAAAAAACAGGAAGAAAAAAAAGAAGCCAATGCCACATGTTACAACCAATCAGAGCGTTATCTGCTTTTACTCCGTAAATATTTCACATTGACCTTCAACACGGAACTCTCTGATTTTGTACAGTGTAACCGTTAGGGTTGCACATCTGCATCGCAAACCATCGGCGCTTATCGTGAAATTCCGTTTTATGGCAGCACGCGCCTGAACTCGGTAGCAGCTTCCGGAGTTGTTGATACCGGTGAACGAGGGCAGCAATTTAGTCTGTATGAGGTATCACCGACTCCTGTAACCATGGTATCGAGTCTTGCCCCCTCCTTCCATAGATAGCGCAACTTAACATCACGGGTTATCAACAAGTAGAACACGCGTGTACCATTCTGATGAACGCTTTGCGGATTTACTCTAACTCGAAGAACTTTTTAAAAGAGAAGAAGAATCTGAAATGAACGGTATGTATAATTATTGTATACGTTTAAAAGTATTTGTCTCGGGCACGGCGGAAGCACGTAGATATTGGAGGAGGCTGTGTGTGTGTGAGAGAGAGAGAGAGAGAGAGAGAGAGAGAGAGAGAGAGAGAGAGAGAGAGAGAGAGAGAGAGAGAGAGAGAGAGAGAGAGAGAGAGAGCTGAGATCGACGGCGCAAAGCAAAATTGCTAGGGGGATCGAGGGTATGCTCCTCCGTAAAATGCAATTTCCTGCATTCTACAAGTAAAATTCATCTCTGCCTTAAGATATACTGACATACTGCCAATAATATTTTTGATTCAGAATTATCATAGCCTCGTCCCCCTGCTCCGCCGTGCCTGTTGTATACTAGGTGTGTTGGCGATGACGTAATAGCAATCTTGTCTTACAGACTGGTAAGACAGTGTATAAAGTGTGAGTGTAGTCACTAATAAAACCACAGGGATTGTCTGACCGACTGACGTGTGTAGCAGACGATAGACCGCCACATTCCGCCACTGTTATTCTTCATGTTTCGCTGCTACTCCTAGGAAACTCTAGACGAGCGAGAATGACGGCTTTAACTTTCCAAAGAGAAGACAGCCAGGGCCGATCTTGCAGGTGTTTAAAGGGACATTCCCGAGTTTGCTGCATCGTAAGATGTTTCAGACTAATACAATATTTCTACGATTAAACTTACATATTAAATATATTTTCTTGTTTAGAATATCAATGCCTGTATATTCAATATGTTTCTGATCGTCTTAATATTTGTAAGAAGCCCAAACTGGATTTTGTCTTCAAATAATTTCGTACGTACGAAAAAACCCCCACATTTAGGAAATAAAATGAAATTTAACCTAGTACAAATACTAGAACGATCAGAAACACGTTTAATGTACAGCCACTAATATTGTATGCAAAAAAAAATGTTTGATATGTAATTACAGTCGTTAACATGTCTCTGTTAGTCGATAATATCTTAAATATTGCAGCAAACTCGGGAATGTCCCTTTAAGTATTGTAAATGAAGGCACGGCGGAAGCAAGTAGACATTGGCGTGAGGGGGGGGGGGGGGGGGGGGGGGGGGGGGGGGGGGGGGGGGGAGATAACTGAAATCGACAGCGCATACTACGACGTTCTCTCTCTCTCTCTCTCTCTCTCTCTCTCTCTCTCTCTCTCTCTCTCTCTCTCTCTCTCTCTCTCTCTCTCTCTCTCCCCCGCTCTCCCGCTCTCCCTCTCTCTCTCTATTGCTATTTATCGTTTTGTGTTTTTATAAGAAACTTGAATGGCTCGAGCCTACATGCATGCACCTTGGGGAAACCGGTCAGTGACTACAATATGTCTTGGAGAATGTTTATATCCCCTCTTCCGCCATGTAACGTTTTGTTAAGCAGTTGCTAACTTGAGTCCAGTGTACAAGGAAAATAGGGGCATGACGTAGCCCAGAGTAACGAGCTCGCCCGATACGCATTCGTTCTGGGATCGAACCCCGTCTGGGGGCTTTTTGTTCTATTTTTGATTCCAACCAATGCATCGCGACTGGTATATCAAAAGCCGTACTATCCTGTATTGTTACTAATGGGAAAATATAACGGGTTTCCTCTCTAAGACTATATGTTTGACATCAAATAGCCGATGATTAATAAATCACTGTGCTCTAGTGGTGTCGTTGAACAAAACAAACGTTTTGGTCAGTGACTTTAATTTGTTTAGGAACCGTTCAGCAATTTGGTAACGCAACATTTGGATTCTTTATATCCCCTCTCCCCCATGTGACTTTGTGTTACGTTGTTTCAAAGATGAGTTCAGCTTACAAGGAAAATAGGGGCGGGACATAGCCCAGTGGTAAAGCTCTCTGCTGATGCGCGGTCGGTCTGGGATCGAACCCCGTCGGTGGGCTTTTTTATCTATTTCTCAGTCCAACTGGTATATCAAAAGCCGTACTATGTGCTTTCCTGTCTGTGGGATGGGGCATTGTTACTGACTTAAAAATGTAGCGGGTTTCCTCTCTAAGACTGTATGTAATTTTTTTTACTAAATATTCGACATCCAATAGCCCATGATTAATAGATCAATGTGCTGTAGTGGTGTCGTTAAATAAAACAAACTTTTTGGTTAGTTAATTTAATATTCAACAATTTCGTAACGCAACATTTGGAATTTTTATATCCCTCTCTCCCACGTAACTTTTAGTTACGCTTAGAATAAAGTAAAGTAAAGTTTGTTTTATTTAACGACGCCACTAGAGCACATTGATTTTTAATCTTATCATCGGCTATTGGACGTCAAACATATGGTCATTCTGACACTGTTTTTAGAGGAAACCCGCTGTCGCCACATAGGCTACTCTTCTTTATGACAGGCAGCAAGGGATCTTTTATTTGCGCTTCCCACAGGCAGGATAGCACAAACCATGGCCTTTGTTGAACCAGTTATGGATCACTGGTCGGTGCAAGTGGTTTACACCTACCCATTGAGCCTTGCAGAGCACTCACTCAGGGTTTGGAGTCGGTATCTGGATTAAAAATCCCATGCCTCGACTGGGATCCGAACCCAGTACCTACCAGCCTGTAGACCGATGGCCTGCCACGGCGCCACCGAGGCCGGTTACGCTTAGAATAAGACCAGCTAACAAGAAAATTAGGTGCGGGACGCTGCCCAGTGGTAAAGCGCTCGCTTTATACGTGGAAGGACTTGGATCGATCCCCGTCAATGGGCTTTTGTGGGGGTTTCTCGTTCCAGCAGGTGCATCACGACTGGTATATCAAAGTCCGTGGTATGTGTTATCCTGTCTGTGGGATGGGGCATGTAAAAGACACCTTATTACTAATGGAAAAATGTTGCGGGTTTCCTCTCTAAGACTACATGTATATGTCAAAATTACCAAATGTTTGACATCCAGTAGCCGATAATAAATAAATCAATGTGCCCTAGTGTTGTCGTTAAACAAAACAAACTTTAACTGTGTTTATATTAAGACATATAAATCTTTCAAATATGGGATGCATAATCTTCAAAGTTAAGGGCCAGGTGAACCCTTCCCCTCCTCCCTTGCCCTCCTCCCCCTGCCATCTACCCCCTGCCTATGTATGTAACAATTCGATGAGATCAAAAGTGTGAGGTAGGATAAAATATCATGAAGTATTTCTATAACTTTTCTTATAGGCTACATAACATAACACGCTAATAATTTTTATAACAAACCACGGCCTTTGATATACCAGTCGTGATGCTGTGGCTGGAGAAATAGCCCAATGGGTCCACCGACGGGGATCGAACCTAAACCGACCGCGCATCAGACGGTCGCTTTACCACTGGGCTATGTTCCGTCTCGCGACTTTATGAGACAAACACTCTAACCCTAACCCTTGGGAGGGTTTGGAACCGAATAACTGAACGAATAGTAATTAAAAATAAACACTCAACACAACATTTGACTATGAACATGAAGCACGTAAACGGCATGATAATTTCTCGCTCTAAAGGTATGTAATTATGTTGTTAACTGATCGTGGTATAATTATGTTAATGCGATGTACAAATGTCAGCGCACTAATTTTCAGTATGCGTTCTGGAACCCACGAAAGGTCATCGTAATTTTCATTCATTTATCCATTTATATTTATCTTCACGCGTACAGCTAACGACGTTTCCTGCTCACTGCACTGGGCATATAGTCCATGTTTGTGCAGGAGAGAGTTCAGGTTAAAGTGTTTATATCTATAGTAACAAGAAGCTAGTTGATTGCGTTTTGCAAACTCATTACTTTTCTACATAATCTTGCCGGCGTAATATTGCCGACGTAACTACTGTTCCTTCAATTTTTTTTAAATCTCCGTTTTGTTTAACGCCACCACTAGAGCACATTGATTTATTAATCATCGGCTATTGGATGTCAAACATATGATGATTTTCACACAGTCATACAGCTGAAACCCGCTATATTTTTGCATTAGTAGTAAGGGGTCTTTTATATGCACCATACCACAGCCTTTGATATACCAGTCGTGGTGCACTGGCTAGAGCGAGAAATAGCCCAACAAGTCCATCGGGTGGATAATTAATGGGTTACAAAATTACCGAGTTTGTCCCCTCCCACCTACTTCCATCAAGGTATTTAAACTATTGGTTTCCTCGTTTGCGAATGAGATAATTGAGCAAAGCACTTTAGCACAATATATCCCCAAAGGAACCCCCCCCCCAAAAAAAAAAAAAAAAAAAACAAAAAACCCAACAACAATACCCCCTTCACCAGAAAAGACACCAACCCCCCAACTCCCCCACCCCACCCCCACCCACCCTAAAACAAAACAAACAACAGCCACTATTTACACTTGGGTTGTTTCACCATGGCAAAGGAGACATATATACATGATATGGCTATATAAATATAACAGGCAGGTCGTAGCCCAGTTGTAAGGCTCTCGTCCGATGCGCGGTCGGTCTGGGATCGACCCCCCGTCGATCGGGACCTGGGCTATTGGACTATTTCTCGTTCCAGCCAGTGCACCACATCTGTTATATCAAATGCCGTGGTATGTGCTATCCTGTCTGTGGGATGGTGAATATACGAGATCGCTTGCTAAGACTATATGTCAAAATTATTAAACGTTTGACATTCGATAGCTGATGATTAATAAATCAATGCGTTCTAGTTAAACAAAAGGAAACAACTTTTTAAAAATATAATGTCACACACACACGGAAATGAAACACGCGTGTATGGCCACTGGCGGAGTCGTACATCTGTTGTGTACACATTTATTGTATGGATTTTTGGCCTACAAAAAGTCCTAGAATTATATGTTAGAACCATAATAATAAGCTGTGACGGAACATGCTCTTAAATTTGTTTTCGCCTGTGGTGATATTAATTGTTTTAGAGGGCCGTGTGCAGTTCCAATATGCACTTAAGCCCAGGTGGGCACTTTGTTACGTAATACCTCTGCGCGACGGTGGTCGTGCTGTTTTCAATACACACCCAAACCAGGTGCGGAGGCCATGTGGCCAGTAGTTACGTAATACCTCCGCGAGTGCGGTTTTTATGACGGTGATTTTGGCGACTAGGCGACAGTGAGTCTGGCCATCTAAGAGAAAATTCCCGCCTTGGTCTCTGTGGAAATATCACTTGTAGGTCTTCGGTGCCGCGATGTACCCCCAGGCGATATTCGGTTTTGTAATAAATAGCTAGGATTTAGATTTATCGGGGAGAAACATATTGGAAGGCTTCCAGGGAACACGTCCGTTTGGACTTGGTAAATATTATTTCTGCTCTGTTGTATAACCTTGATGTGATTGATGTGACTTTAAATATTTTAATACTGTATTATACCAATATTATTTAGACGGTGCTGCCGGTAATCTGACGCAGTAAACTGTAGGCTCACTGTTGTAATATATATAAAGCTTAACCAGTCATCCTAAAGGACCTGGGTAAACTGTAGGTTATTGTCTTTATGGTGATAGGTACCAGTATTAATTCTGTATTACAAGGTTACTGAATGAGTAGTTAAGGGTTAATTAAACATTAACCAGTTAGGAATAGAGTTGTAATTCCTTTATTAATTAAGTTCCCCTGGAAGAGTTTCTCAATTATCACACGTGTATGTGTTGTGTCACGGTGAAGTGATTAGAATATTGTGTAAACTAGACACCTAGTGATTAACTAATTAAGTGATTAGTTCCGGGTTGTTATTATATTGTTGTTGTTAATTAACTACTGCGGCAGTATATTTGTCAGCGTAGTATTAATACAGATTCCAAAGTGTATTGTGTTTTGTTGTGTTTTCTAGTGAACTAAACGTGCTATATTATATATACTTTATATAAGATCTTATCTCTGTTCATACCTAGAGACGAGCCACGCGGGTTTTGAACTACCCGTTACAGAGAGATCTAATAGATATACAGTTAGGAGAGATATTTGGATAATCGTATTTCATTCAGTTACGTGTATTATAGGATTCCCGTGACATAAGCACAAGTACAAGGGCGCAGGCTGGAGTGGGTGGGTTCGGACGACCCCCCCCCCCCCCCCCCCCCCCCCCCCCGCTGAAGCAAATGGTCCGCTTTCAGAACTAAAACATACAGGTTTATACATATGGAGTTTCTAGTGGTGCAAAAACAAAATAGAAAAAGGGTCCACTTGGTTCATATTCGACCCCCCCCCCCCCCCCCCCCCCCCCCCGGTCCAGATCACGCTACGCCCCTGAAGTACAATGCATATTGGAAGCTGTCTTCCTTGTAAGTGTCCACTTGAATACAAATGTGTGCTTAATACCAGGGGACCGCTGGTTGAACAATATGCCTAGGTTTTGTTGTATAAACATTCTTTTCTTAAATGATAGCAGTTTTAACGGGTGGGGCGTAGCCCCAGTGGTAAAGCACTAGCTTGATGCTAGGTCGGCCTAGGATCGATCCCCGTCTGTAGGCCCATGGACTATTTCTCATTCCAATCAGTACCACGAGCTATATATCAAAATATGTGCTATGTGCTATTCTGCCTGTGGGATGGTGTATATATAAACAAATCCCTTGCTACTAATGGATTTTTTAGCGGGTTTCCTTTCTAAGACTGTATATCGAAATTACCAAATGTTTGACATCCAATAGACTATGATTAATAAATCCACATGTTCTAGTGGTATCGTTAAAGAAAACAAACTTTTAACTTTTTTAATACCTAGCGACCGCTGGCTGAACAATATTCCGAGGTTTCGTTATACAACCATTCCTTTCTTTTGATAGCCATTCGAAGCTGTTACTAGCGCGGACTACTGGTATTCCGTGTTACGCTGTGACCACGTGTTATTGCCATCACCTCGGCAGCATCATCTGTTAACTATTAAGTGTAGCGAGATTCTTTGATAAATTGCCTGTATACAAGAGTCATAAATGCTGGATAACGGTTTTACAGTTTTATCTCTGATAGCAAACCCAACCATCTGTCTGGCCGGTGAAGTATGTACTTATCTAAAAATAGCCAATAAAATCAAACATATAAATGGCACAGCTTATCATAATGCTGTAGAAATTTCCATTTGGGGTTATCTAATAATATAACAAAAAGGATTTTCCAGGAATGATTCCACTGAGGCCAAAATGCAATATGTACAATACAATAATTCAGTATCATTTCAAGTTAACAGATTCTCACATGGGCGAATTTAAAGAAGAAACAGATGCCTAGCATATTACGCATTTTAAATATCTCAAAGATAAAATACAAATTGTCACTTTAAAGAATATAAAGACCTTGATTAACGTTCTTGACAACAAGACTATGACTATATTGTTCTAGATGTATTTATTACAAGACACAATTTACTATTTTCTATTTCAAAATCTTATCTTTCTTTCTTTCCTTTTTTTATTTGGGGCGGGTAATAGTCCAGTGGTAAAGCGCTCGCTTGATGCGCAGTCGGTTTGGGATCGATCCCCGTCAGTGGGCCCATTGGGCTATTTCTTGTTCCAGCCAGTGCACCATGACTGGTATATAAAAGCCCATGAAGTGGCGACAACGGGTTTCCTCTCTCATTATCTGTGTGGTCCTTAACCATATGGTTGACGCCATATAACCGTAAATAAAATGTGTTGAGTTCGTCGTTAAATAAAACATTTCTTTGTTTTTTCTCTTTTGTTTCTTTACTTCTAGCTTCAGTGTTAACTTCATATATTACAATTTTTTTTTTTTTTTTTTATGTATCCATGTTTATTTATACTGTTGTAATATGCCACATGTATTCGTATCATCTTCATAATTAACTTATAACACCACTGTAAGGTAGTGACATCGGGACTCCCAACCCTGAATCTACCATATTTGTTTCTGGGGTTAATCAAAAGGGAAAAAGGAAGAAGAAGAAGAAACACATACAATGTGTTAGAATGATCTAGTTTTCAAGACACCTGTGTTTATTTTGTGACCCAAAAACAACACACGTATCATATTTTTGTGGGACTTATACTGTCAGTGATAAGTATTTATCGTGTTACTAACCGAATAGGTCGAATTTCAACGTGAAGTATAGCTACTGGCTTTCCGTTGTCAGTATATTCAAACCTACAATTAGTGTGCCACAAATGTTAAACACAATTCACCCAATGAAACCTAGCCCCTCTTTAAAATTCCTGGACCCGCCACTGTTCAAGAAACCAGTAACTCGTGAACTGATACATCAAACTCTAAGGAAGGAAGGAAGGAAATGGTTTATTTAACGACGCTCTCAAAAAATTCTATTTACGGTTATATGGCGTCGGACATATGGTTTAAGGACCACACAGATATTGAGGGAGGAAACCCACTGTCGCCACTTCATGGGCTACTCTTTTCGATTAGTAGCAAGGGATCTTTAATATGCACCATCCCACAGACAGGATAGTACATACCACGGCCTTTGTTACACCAGTTGTGGAGCACTGGCTGGAACGAGAAATAGCCCAATGGGCCCACTGACGGGGATCGATCCCAAACAGACCGCGCGTCAAGCGAGTGATTTGCCACTTGGCTACGTCCCGCCCCCAAACTCTAAGAAACCAACGATCAATGAATATTCAAGCAAAGCAAATGTGGAATTGCTTTAGACCTCCCTACGCTAATTAATTCTTAATAAAAGTATTATGGATATTTACCAGCATTTATCACCATGAAGTTTACTTGCAGAATGCAGGATATTTCGTTAGGACATTTATTATTCCTTTTTAAAATGTTCGTAGCAGATAAGGGAGGCGACCCAGATCAGATAACCTTGAAATAGTCTCCTACATAGTTAAAGTTAAATTTGTTACGTTTATCTACCACTAGAGCACATTGATCCATTACATATCGGTTATTGGATGACAATCATTTGGTAATTTGACATATAGTCTTAGAGAGGAAACCCGCTACCTTTTGCCATTTGTAGGAACAGATCTTTTAGGTCCGCAATCCTCAAACAGGGTAGCACATATCACGTCGTTTGATATATCAGTCGTGGTGCACTGGCTGGAACGAGAAATAGCCCTACGTGGAACAGGCGAGCGCTTTTACCACTGGTAGTAGTTGTAGCATGATCGACGTTTTTTTTGTTATTAATATTCATGATACATGTAATTTGCTGTTCCAATGATTTCCATTGAAGGAAGGAAATGGTTTATCTAACGAAGCACTCAACACATTTTATTTAAGGTTATATGGCGTCGGGCATATGGTTAAGGACCACAAAGATATTGAGAGATGAAATCCGCTGTCGCCACTTCATGGGCTACTCTTTTCAATTAGCAGCAATGGATCTTTTATATACAATATCCCACAGACAGGATAACACATACCACTGCCTTTGATATACAAGTCGTGGTGAACTGGCTGAAGCGAGAATTAGCCCAATGGGCCCACCGACGGGGATCGATCCCAGACCGACCGCGCATCAAGCGAACACTTTACCACTGGGCTACGTCCCGCCCCCCCCCCCCCCCCCCCCCCCCCCCAATTTATGAAGGCAGTTTTTCTTAAATACAGGTTTATGAGCCTTATAAATATAATTAAATAGATAGTTGCATATTAATTAGGCCTTTTCTCGGTAACTGAAGAGTAACGTTTTGTGCATAGGCGTACGGGCTCCCATTTTTGTAGGGCTGGGGGTTGGGGTTGGGGGTGGGGTGGTGGTCGGGAGGCAGATTGGGTTTTGCCCGAATTAAACGAAAACACCCAACTCTGGATGACAACATTGATTGATATCAGCATTGCTACCAAACAGCTATATAGGGTTGCATTTAAGAATCACTAGGCATTTTTACAAGGATTACAACAAATTTTGAGGGTAGAATGATGGAAATACATGGTAAAAAGGTCTCAGGTTAGCACATTTAGCCTGAATATTTGTATCATTTTTGCTCGAATTTTCTCCAGCACTGGGGAGGCAGTCCCACCCCCACCCCCGCCCGCCTGTCTCGTACGCTTATGTTTTTGTGGCAGCAGCACGACTAGTAAACTAGTAAATCAAAGGCCGTGGTATGTGCTATCCTGTCTGTGGAATGGTGCATATAAAAGATCCCTTGCTACTAATGGAAATATGTAGCGGGATTCCTTTCTAAGACTATGTCAAAATTACCAAATGTTTGACATCCAATAGCCGATGGTTAATAAATCAATGTGCTCTAGTGGTGTCGTTAAACAAAAGACTTCTTCTTCTTGTGTCAGCAGCGTGTTTTTTTCTCTCACATGACGTCTTTACCACATGTTAATGTGTCTCATTTTCTAGGCCAAGTGTTTCACCATACCAGTTTATAAAGAGAGTGTGTGTGTGTGGTTTTTTTTGGCATACGTCCATCAGAGAACTGTTCAAGCACGCCTGTCATGAGCACAACCTCTGACTTTGCCAGAGAGTTCTGCCCATGACATGTGTTTAACAACACCACTAGAGCACATTTATTTATTAATCATCATCAGCAGTATATACAGTCACTCAGTCGCTTTTGATTAAACAATGAGCTATGGTATCATTGAAAAAAAAAAAAACTTTTTCTGTACAAGGATAACTGGGCCAAGTTTCGAAGCCTCTTACCGGCCTCGGTGGTGTAGTGGTTAAGCCATCGGTCTTAAGACTGGTGGGTACTGGGTTCGCAGCCCACTACCGGCTCCTACCTAGGCGAAGTTTAACGACTCAATGGGTAGGCAGGTTTAAGGCCACTACAATGGACTGCTTTCTCAATAATCATTAACAACTAACCACTATCACTCTGTCCTGAACAGACAGTTCTGATAGCTGATAGCCCAGGACAGCGTGCTTGAACCTTAATTGAATATGATCACAAAAAGTAAGTTGAATTAAAAAAAAAAAAAAAAAAAAAAAAAAAAAAAATCATTAAAGAGTAGGCTGGGATATCGTTAAACAAACATTTTTTATTTAGTAGGATACTTGTAGATATAATGGGCCAAGTTGTGAAGCCTGTTTATTTGTTTTTCTGGGTTTTTTTTTTTAAACCGGGTGTTTAAACACTGTAAATATTATGTAGTTACACGCGATTAAAACAAAACAGGCTTTGTAAACTCGCCCCCATGTTTTATTTCTTCCACACATAAGTGAACTTGCTGACAGTAATTTAGTTATAACGGCTGATAACATTCCTCACATGTTGTAAAGATTTTAGTTTTTTAACATGCTGTAAAGCTATCACGGGATGCTAAATCTGACTCCTAATCGCGCGGTAGTTGCCAGACGTCTGCTTACTGTTTCCAAGAAGACATGTTACTCGAACTCGTCCCACCAAAAGCTATACTCTTCAAGACCAGGGTAGGGGTGCGGTGATTACGAGATACATTACGATAAAAGAAACTGGCAGCGGCTGAACGTTTTGAGCTGATAACTGAATTAGTTAACGTGATTAGAGCGTGACGTATGATATATTTTACTAGTAAAGAGTCGGACGTAGCCCAGTGGTAGAGCGCTCGCCCGATGTGGTTATATTTGATTATGATTTTACTTTACAACTTATTTTCGTGCTTATATCCAATTAAGGTTCAAGCACGCCGTCCTGGGCACACACAGAGAGAGAGAGAGACCATTAAAAAGACAAAAAAACAAAACAAAAAAAAACACCTTAAGTGTGGAACCAAACTGCAGGAGTCTGACTGCTTGGCCATATTAGAGTGATTGAGAAGAATAGCTATCTGCATTAACCAGTGTAGAAACATCTGTTATAAATAGTGTTGAGAATCGGTTGGGATTTCATCATCAATCATCGGATATAATCGGATTGCACCAACCGATCAACTTTCGATAACACAATCGGTTAGAATGATATAAACGTATGAATGAGTTGAATTATTAGGACTACGCACCTGTGGTCAAGCAATATACCTACAAATCGCTAATTTTACAGTTAATACCTTGAATGGATATTACATTTATAATCGATCATCACATTAGTAGAGTTCGACCGATCAATGTTTCGATTATAATCGACATTTGGGATATCACTAGTTATAAATATTGCATTTACCTGTTTTGCTCGCCGTACGTCTTCATAAGATGTCAGTCAATTTTTTATTTTTTTTACATAACATCTTTTTCTTTTTCCCTAGCGCTCGCCTGATGCGCGGTCGGTCTAGGATAGATCCCCGTCGGTGGTCCCATTGGGCTATTTCTCGTCCCAGCCAGTGTACCACAATTGGTATATCAAAGGCCGTGGTATGTGCTATCCTGTATGTGGGATGATGCACATAAGAGATCCCTTTCTGCTAATGGAAAAATGTAGCGGGTTTCCTCTCTAAGACTATATATGTCGAAATTACCAAATATCTGACATCCAGTAGCCGAGGATAAACAAATCAATGCGCTGCAGTGGAGTCATAAAACAAAACAAACTTCAACTTTTTATTTTTAATGTTAAACTTGTTGTTTTTTTTTTGTGTTTTTTTATCCAGATCAAGAGAATGTTTCACCGATCGTGACAACTAAAGCAACACTTCAATCCGAGGTCGAGAAGGATTTTGATGGCCAATCGTCTACAACAGGAACAGCTGACTATTCGTCAGTCGTTACGTCACAGCCCCGCCCCCAGAAGCTCACCCGGGTGGAACTGTTGATGCCGTTTGATGAGGCGCACAGTGAACGGGAGTGGTCGGCGGGACTGTTCGAGTGCAAGTCGGGAAGACGACATTGTATGTAATGCTAGGTTCAAGCTATCAACTGTCACGACGGGGTTGGCCAACTCGCCGATCTCTCGACTTCTACGACTGTCTAATTGCTAGTCTGAGCGTTCTTACAACTCGATTCTCCTACGACCGATTAGTTGTTAATCAAAGCGCACCCGTCGTAAGTTGCGAGTGGGGAAAATTACAACGCAGCTGTCGAGTTGGCCAACTCCGTCGTGACATTTGATAGTCTAATACTAGCACTATGCATTGTGTGCCCGCAGTGTGATGATAAGGGCCGCTCAAGCCGAAGGGTGGAGAGGTGTAGAGCATGTCACAGGATATATATAGAATACTAAACGAGCTTACCTGTCATACCATTTTTATGAACTGAGTGAACAGTTTTGGTATCTGACGAGCGAAAGCAACACTGTTCACGAGTTTCATAAAAATGGTATGACATGCAAGCTAGTTTAGTATTGTATTTATTTTAAACCAACTGCAAACAAACCGCAATGCAGAAGTAAGCAGATGTCGAGACCTACTACACGTTATTGTTCTACAAATTGGGTCATCTACGTCACACTCACGTCACGCCAATATTACACTAGATAGATATTGAGTGATTGTTATGATATGAGGACTATCTTACATTGGTGTGTAATAAATTAATTTAGAATAACACCAATAGATATTCTACTGTGGTAGAATTCCAAATAATCTCTTTCTATATATAATATATAAATAACTGTATATATATAATATATAAATAACTGTATACATATAATATATAAATAACTGGTTATATCATAAGTGAACGAGGAGGGGGTGGTGGTGGGGTGGGGTGGGGTTCAGGGAGTCACCTCGAATTCGGGCACAAACGATTGAGATATTCGGGCAGAATGACCTAGCTTGACAAAGTTTCACTATCATTGTATTCACTATTAGTTGTATGCTATGTAAAAATGCGTTCATTGTGTCGTTTGCAAACCTGATTAACTGCTGTTGGGTAGAAATAATAAAAAAAAATGTTATCTAGATTCGGGCAGTTTAGTTTATTTCGGGCAAAAATCAGTCTCTCCCCCACCCTTACAAAAATGGGAGCCATTACGCCTATGGGTTACACACTTAAAACTGTTATTATACTGTATTGAAACCAACAACATGAGAATTAGTAATCATATTAGTATACGTAATGTATTTGTGTATATAAACGATTGTAGGATAAAAGTATAGGCTACATAAAATTATATTAAAGGCACAAATTAAAATAAGTTACTGACTGTATATTAATGCTGATGTAGTGGTTGGTATATACGTTGCTATGTTGTCAATAGATTGTCTATGTTAATATGTTGTTACTTGTTATATTTGGTCTGTGTAATGTTACTAAATTATAAAATATGTAGTTTGTATTGTGTTATCTATGTTTGTAGGTTATTGTCTATGTTTGTAGGTTATTGTCTATGTTTGTAGGTTGTTGTCTATATGTGTAGGTTGTTTTCTATGGTTGTAGGTTGTTGTCTATGTTTGTAGGTTGTTGTCTATATGTGTAGGTTGTTGTCTATGGTTGTAGGCTGGTGTCTATGTGTGTATGATGTGGTCTATGTTTGTAGGTTGTTGGCTATGGTCGTAGGTTGTTGGCCATGCGTGTATGATGTTGTCTATGTTTGTAGGTTGTTATCTATATGTGTATGTTATTGTCTATGTGTGTAGGTTGTTATTTATGTGTGTAGGTTGCTCACTGTGTTGCTACTGGTGTTACACCAGATACATGATCTCAACGATATTGTTGTCTATGTGTGTAGGCTGTTGTCTTTATTTGTAGGTTGTTGTCTATGTCTGTAGGATTTTGTCTATGTCTATAGGTTGTTGACTATGTAGGTTGTTGTCTATGTCCGTAGGTTGTTGTTTTTGTTTGTAGGCTATTGTCTATGTTTGTTGATTGTTGGCTATGGCCGTAGGATGTTGTATATGTGTGTAGGTTGTTTTCTATGTGTGTAATTTGTTGTCTATGTGTGTAGGATGTTTTCTATGTGTGTAGGTTGTTGTCTATGTGTGTAGGTTGTTGTCTATGTGTGTAGGTTATTGTCTATGTATGTTGTTGTCTATATATGTAGGGTGTTGTCTATGTGTGTAGGTTGTTGTCTGTATTTTTAGGTTGTTGTCTATGTATGTAGGGTGTTGTCTATGTCTGTAGGTTGTTGTCTATGTCTGTAGGTTGTTGTCTATGTCTGTAGGTTGTTGTCTATGTCTGTAGGTTGTTGTCTCTGTCTGTAGGTTGTTGTCTATGTTTGTAGGTTGCTCGCTGTGTTGTTGCTGGTGTTACTTCAGATACATGATCTCAACGCGGCTGGGGGAGACGCCGTTCATGCCTCACATACCGTGCGCTGTGTTCGCCCTCAGGGTCAAGGTGCGGACCTTGTTTAGTATAAAGGTGGGTGTACCTTTAACTAGCATCATTTGTTTTACACTTTGATCAATAAATAAATAAATAAATAAATAAATAAATAAAGTTTGTAATAGATATTTCTCAAATTTACGGTAGCACATGTAATGTCCAAGAACATTTTCTTCAATACATATACAAGTTTTTGGTAGATATTTCATAAATTTACCATAGCACATACAATGTCCAAGAAATGTAGTTCATGTTGTTTATTCGTGGGATCTAGCTCTGTCAGTAGATGGATGACTGGGTCGAAGGATCGAATCCCTTCGGTGGATTAGGTTTTTTCCATACTACCAGTGCTATACGACCGATATATCAAAGACCATGACTATGTTGTCGTGTTCATGGGAAACTGCATATAAAAGATTCCTGGCAGATAATGGACAAATATAACGGGTTTCCTCTGATGACTACATACATGTCGAAATTACAAAATGTCTGACATTCAATAACCAATAATTAATAAATAAATATGCTTTAGTGGTGTCGTTAACCAAAGAAAAATTTAACTGTCGTGATTTTATACAGTGGAGAAATGCACCGAATCTACATTCATGCTATAAGTAGAATGTCTTAAAGTTCTATTAGAAGTACTGTTTAATATTTTAGAGCATTGGTTACCTTTAAACGGACATTCCTGAGTTTGCTGCAATTTTTAAGATATTATCGACTAACAGAGACTTTTTAACGATTGTAATTACATATCACATATATTTTTCTGCATAACATATTAGTGGCTGTGTATTAAACGTGTTTCTGATCGTTCTACTATTTGTACTAGGTAAAATTTCATTTTATTTCCTAAAATATATTTTTTCGTACGTACGAAATTATTTGAAGACAAAATCTAGTTTGGGGTTCTTACAAATATTAAGACGACCAGAAACACATTGAATATACAGACACTGATATTTTAAACAAAACAACATATTTAATATGTAAGCTTAATCGTAGAAATATTTTATTTTTCAGAAACACCCTACAATGCAGCAAACTCAGGAATGTCCTTTTAATGACGCTTTTATCCTGACTAGCACTTTACCTTTTATTACAATTTTCAATATGGACCATCTAATGTCTGTCTTTGTATTTTCTTTCAGTTGTTTTTCGGCTGATTGTATTACTAAATACGATATTACATTTGTTTTCCTTCTAATTTCTAGGGTTCCCTTATAAAAGACTTTTACACGAGCCTGTGTTGCGAGCCGTGTGCTGTGTGTCAAATGACGAGAGAGCTCGACAGTGTCGGGTTGTGAACACCAGAGGTGTAAAAAACACTTTCCACAAACGCTCAGACCAGCAGTATTACGCCATCACTCTCTTAAAATGACATCAGAAGATTCCTCACCAGTCTCGATTAGTCTATCGTTTAATCACAGACAATAGATCACGTATTAAACATCTGACTCTATTATTTAGCAGTATTAACAGATGCCCATAAAATATCAGTCTTTTAAAAACGTTTTAGTTACATAATGTATAGATATTGAATACCATTCTGTCTATACAATATATAGAGGATATTTCATGTTTTTTGTCAATTATGATTTATATCTCATCGAGTGAAGTTTGCAATCATAGCTCACGAATCGCGCTTGCCCGACGAGTGTGATATGATTGCAAACTTCACGAGATGAGATATCAATCATATTTGACAAAAAAGATGAAAGTTTCTATTTATTATATAACTTTTGGCAATTTACCTTTATTTTTAAAATGCCAGCAGCAAAATAGTTCCGGCTTTCTTACAGTGAAGATAGCACGTTCGACAGTGACGATAACACATTTTAGAGTGAAATAGTGAAATTTTCACTCTAAAATGTATGATCGTCACTGAATGACTGATAACACTTTTATTTCACTGATATTTTAAGATATTTCACTAAATCTTATATAATAATGTCTTAGTAAAGCATGGTTGCCAAATTCTTCATAAATTTAAAGAGAGACTATCCTCATCTCATAAACATTATAATATATGAAAACTCTTTATTTATGAGACATGTTAACATGAGTATGAGTCGTAGACGCACTCAATACATTTTATTTACGGTTAGTCGCAGAGATGCCCGACAGTTGTATATAGATAAACTATAGATAAAGATGATCACTTGGTGTTTTATACAGCATCAGGTTCATACATTGTCAATAAACTCGGTTTTATAATAACCCATAAAGTCATTTGTGAATTTATGAATGGTTGAAGTATGTTTATTATGTGTTTATGTATTTGTCTTTTTTTTTTGGGTGGGGGGTGGGGGCTGACTGATTTTGTAGGGGGGTTACTACCAATAATAAGACCCCCCGCTGTCTTATTAAATATTCTTTATTCAAACAATAATGCAAGTTACTCACACATACGAAAACACACACACACACACACACACACACACACACACACACACACACACACACACACACATTCACCCGCGCATCCACATGCACATACGTAAATATTTCAAATAGCCGATGTGATCTATGTGCTGGGGTGTCGTTAAACATTCATTTATTCATTCATTCATGTTTGGACTAACAATTCATTTACATGTAAAATATGTTTAACATTTTAAACACTCACAATACGTGCACTGTAAACTGTATACACCAACTGCCTTCATGAACACACATTGGTGAAAACAGGACTGCCAAAAAAAAACCAACACCTGTGATTACAATATTTAATGTCTAATGGAACAAACTCCGTCCACAATAACATTTCTGTTGAGAATAGTTGTCTCCCCTTCCTACTGGTTTTGCACCTAGTGTAATTAGAACTTTATTAAGTTAGCACGGCAATCTTTACCTCCAAAATTGTTTGGTCTCTCTCTCTTGTATTGCTACTTTGCAGGATATAAACGATGTTTACTTGATTACTCCAGTTGATCACTAGTTGATCGACGCAGTCTTCTAATTCTTAGTACGGTTAAGCTATCGAGCTGATAGGTACAGAGCTCGCAACCCTGTACCGGCTCCAACCCGGAGCGAGTTCTTAAGGGTTCAGTGGGTAGGTGTAAGGCCACTACACCTTCTTCTCTCTCACTAACCACTAACTAACTAACAAATAAACCACTGTCCTAGACAGACAACCCAGATAGCTGAGGTGTGCGCCCAGGACAGCGTGCTTAAATATTAATTGCACGAAAATAAGTTGAAATGAAAACATGAAAGGCATCGGATCACATTGCTCCGCGCCAAGCATCATACGTGGTTTGCGGAAACACTCTGCCTATTTCGAACACATTTCCCGGTAATTTCGATGTCTTATGTGTCCAAGACATACATGCTTGAACTTTAAGTAGATGTAAGCACTTGACAAGTAATTGGTTAATTGATAGGAAGCCAAAATCGCCTGAGATGTTCCAAATGTATACTGTGAGTGGTAAAAGTGTCGTAATGTCATTCATTATTTTTAACATTTTAAGTATCTTTAATTCTTATTATATATTGATTCATTGTATTTGCATTGTTATATATTCTTTATTAAAACTATAATGTCGGCCCCAGCCACGCATAAACACAATAATACATAATAGTTACTGGCGATGGGGTTTAGCTCAGTCGGTTGAGTGCTCGCTTGAGGTGCTTGCGTCGCAGGATCGAACCACCTTGATGGATCAATTCATCTGATTGGGCTTTTTCTCGTCCCAACCAGTCAAATGCCGTGGTGTGTGCTTTCCAGTCAGTGGGAAAGTGCATATAAAAGATCCTTTGCTGCATACGAAAAATGTAGCGGGTTTCCTCTGATGACTACGAGTCAGAAATACCAAATGTTTGACATCCAATAGCCGATGATTAATTAGTCAATGTGCTCTAGTGGTGTCGTTAAACAAAACAATCTTTTTTAATAGTTACTGAAAATACATTGTACTTCAAATAACCACCTTCTAAGAAGTCTACACAGTTCAAGTATATTTATTTTCATGGTTTTAATTTTCTTTAAAACAATTTATTTACATCTAAAATGTATTTTGCTTTCCAGAATCGTACGTAGTCTGTACACTGTAAAAATTAATTAATATCGCATGCATATTTATTATAATTGTCAGTCGTATAGTATCGATGATATTTGGCAACCTATTTTATTACATGTAGTATCGTCGATGTTTTTTTTTATATTCAAATGCATACTTTAAAATATTTGTCATAACAAATAGCAAATATTATTTATTTTAGATGCTCAACAGTGGCAGTGCGAGGGGGTTTGGGGGTCTGACCCGGGGAGAAAAACTCTTTGGTTGCTCATTCCTACCTGCTTAAAATATGCCACCTTACATATTTTAACAAGATATTTCAGGTAATTTGAAAAATCGTCGACGACCAATAGACATTCCCTATACATGTTTGTGCGGAACCCAGAAAGAGTTGTCCTCCCCTGAAACCTCCTCCCCTCTTATCGCACGCCGCGCCGCCACTGCTCAGAATCACGAGCGTTCGGGTCCAAGTTGGACTTTACGGGTGTTTAGTTAGCACCACTCGATGGAACGAGTCATACCCCGTGTCGTGCTATATAGTCAATACATAGGACAATACAGGGTATAACTCGTCCCATCGAGTGGTACGGACTAAATACCCATAAGACCACAACAAAAAAGTGTCTATTTCTGGTACCAGAATTGACGCGATGATGCAGGTGGGTTTTTTTTTTTTTTTTTTTTTTTTTTTTTTGGGGGGGGGGGGGGGGGGTTACGCCGTCCTCTCAACTGCCTTGGTCCATCACCAATGGCCATGGTGCCCCCTCCCTTGCCTTGGTAACCTAAATATTTTCCTCTACATTTTCCATATAGCCAAGGCAACTTTTATTAATTTGACTTTGGCCGCAAACAGTTTTAAAACAAGCCATGCAACTCATTCAGAACAACAGGACCTGTTTTAGAGACAAATTAAAGAAAGCTAATAATCCAAGCCAGTATAAAGACCGTTTTGGCTCCAAATGCGGTTTTATGTCCTAACAAGAAAAGCCTGGCAAAAATCGACGTCAAAAACATTTTTTTAAAATTAAAAAAAAAACGAGTTGACTCGCGAGGGTCAAAATCGAGGCGCGCGCTGACCAGAGACCGAATATTTATGTTGTTTGGCCTAAACTCAAACCAGGACCCGAACGCCTGTATATTTTAGTGTTTACTCGTGTACAAGTTGGTACACGAATCATGTTTAGTTTACATCATAGATACATGTGTTGTACAGGTACATGTTTACTTTTTCTTTTTTTTAACTTTCAAACATTTAACTTTCATATGGTGCATGTATATAAGTTGTTAAGCTCATTTAAAACAATAAATAAGTCTTACAATCAAACAGATTTTGTTTTTGTTGTTTATTTTGCAAACTGGACATGAAAGGAAAGAAATATTTGTTTAACATTTTGATCTACGGTTGTTTGGCGTCTAACATATTTCTACATTTGGTCGAGATATTCATTCGTTTCAACCTTTTTTCGTGCTTATATCCAATTAAGGTTCAAACACGCTGTCCTGGGTTGGGTTCACACCTCAGTTATCTGGGCTGTCTGTCCAGGACAGTGGGTTAGTTGTTAGAGGTTAATGAGAGAGAAGAGGGTGTAGCGGTCTTTCACCTAGTAGTTGAGTCGTTAAAACTTTATCTTGGTGGGATCCGGTACCGGGCTGAGAACCCTGTATCTACCAGCTTTATATCCGATGGTTTAACCACGACACCGTCGAGGCCGGTGTCAATATATACGACAACACAGGGTATAACTCGTTAAAGGAAAGGAATATATATATATATATATATATATATATATATATATATATATATATTTTTATTTTTTATTTTTTTTTATTTTTTACAAACATTTTAATCTACGGTTGTTTGGCGTTTGACATCTTTCTAGACGTGGTCGTGATATCACACATCAGCTACATATACCGCCATCGTTGATTGTTTGTTTGTTTTGTTTAACGACACCACTAGAGCACATCGATATATTAATCATCGGCTATTGAATGTCAAACATGTGGTAATTTTTACTTATAATATTAGAGAGGAAATCCACTACATTTCTCCATTAGTAGCTAGGGATCTTTTATATGCACCATCCCACAGACAGGGTAGCACATACCACGACCTTTGATATACCAGTCGTGGTGCACTGCCTGGAACGATTAATAGCCCAATGGGCCCACCGATGGGGATCGATCCCAAACCGACCGCGTATCAAGCGAACGCTGTACCACTGGGCTACGTCTCGAGACTGCAAAACGTTTAACTTCAAATATTGGAATCAGCGCGCCAAAACCTTATAGTAAGACGAACACATGGACAGAAGAAAGGAACGTTTCATTAAATGACGCAACACATTTTATATACAGTTATAATGTGTCAGACAAATTATGGTTAAGGACCATATAGATAATGAGAGAGAAATTTAAACCTGCCAAACAATGGGCTACTCTTTACGATTATCAGCAAGATATATATGTTATGTACTATCTTGCAGACAGGATAGTACATACCACACTTTGTTTACACTAGTTGTAAAGCACTGGCTGGAACGATAACTAGCCCAATGGACACACCGACGAGGATCGATCCTATACTGACCGCGTATCAGGGGAGAGCTTTTCCACGGGGCTACATAACAAAGACACTGCTGATTTAAATATTATGCATACTAGAAAGTAATGTTTTACAAACAATGCAAACATTGTAATTGGTATACTCATTTAAAGGAAAAAAAAATAGCATGTGCCAATAATTTTATACCAACCACAAACCTCATCAGAAATACGGTGCCTCGTGCTCTCCCCACCCACTCCTCATGATTAATTCGGAAAGATGAAAAGGAAGGAATTACGTTATTTAGCGACACACTCAACACATTTTATTTACGGTTATATGGCGTCAGACATAAGGTTAAGGACCACACAGATATAGAGAGAGGAAACCCGCGGTCGCCACTTCATGGGCTACTATTTTCGATTAGCAGCAAGGGGTGTTTTATATGCACCACCCCACAGACAGGATAGTACATACCACGGCATTTGTTACACCAGTTGTGGAGCACTGGCTGGAAAGAGAAATAGCCCAATGGGACCACTGACGGGGATCGACCCCAGACCGACCGCGCATCAAGCGAACGCTTTACCACCGGGCTACGTCTCGTCCCCTGACCTAAAAGAAATACGGTGCCTCGTGCTCCCCCCACCCCCTCCCCACGATTAATTCCGGAATCGTCCTAGGATATTTATTAATGCACTGAACAACACAAGAAAAGTGAATAGCTATTTAGTTTCCTTCAGTTTATTTACAATAATAAATAGTTTTTATGTTTATTAAAATTGTCAATGTCTTGTGTACAGTTTAGGTCCATCTTGATACTACAGTGAAAAATCTTCTAAACCGGTTCTTTTCGGCACATCTATTTAAAAAGGGACCACGAAAAACGTCCGGTTTTAAGGGAATTCCTGTTTACAGAGGGTTCGCATTTGAGGGAATTTCTATTTACAGAGGGTCCGGTTTGGAGAGGTTTCACTGTGTTTACCAAACTAATTGTATCATAAAACATTCACACATTGAACGACTGTGGTTTATTTTGCTCTTCAGTATATAATTCACAGAGAGGAAGAGACTGACATAGTATACGAATCACGGTTATGTGTCTGACATAGAAAGAGAATCATGTATGTGATATGTGATATGTGATATGTCTTTGAAACAGTAAAACGCAAATTATCTTAGTATTCGAAGGCTTAGTGTATGTTTTACAACCTTCCATTTCACTGACAGGGAACTGTTCGTCACGCGTCACTGATTTTCAATTCATGACTTGAGCAATCGTCTTATGTGTCGTTAATATGTTGTGTATTTACCAATACGCCTATTGACAAATCGCACTCAAGTTATTTGTATTGACACCAATATTGACAACTGCTTTTGTTCAGATGGTTTGTACGTCTACTTCTCCTGGTAACACGTCAACAACTGTACTGACCGAAATCTCGTTCACTGTAACACGGCTAAATCAAAACATGCGATTAATCTTCAGGCACACGAACCAGCCTCTTCTACTTTCATCTCTGAGTTAATATTATGACGGATAAACGTTTTAAACTGGCGTGAGTTAATCTTGAATTTCTTGTTTGCGAAGACAGTAAAATGGCGGTGTTCTGCGACCGAATTGGTCACGTCATAGTTGGAACAGACGGGTCCTCGACTGGCCTGATCTCCAACGTGTTGGGGGAACTGTCTGACCAGGGCCGTCTGCTCACCCTCAACCTCCAGACAGTCAGCGTCAGGAACGTTCAGAGCGCCACGACCTTTGGTAACTCCTTCGCCAACTTCCACGACTTTTCCAAGACTCTGAGTACGGTTCTGCGGATGGCAATGCTGCGCTGCACCAACGTCCCTCAGTACATATGGGAGACCCAGCTCACGGCCAAAGCAGCCGACAGGAACATCGCGAGGTTCCATTACTACTCCAAATGGATAGATCGTCGAGACTTCAAGCTGGCCGAGTTGAAAGAGGACGCTAGATATTACTGGAGTCGATTTGACCAGCTGTTCCCGCCGTCGAGGATAGAGGATAAGATGAGAGGAGCCGGCGTGGGCGAAAGTCGCATGCTCTCAGGCACCATTCTCTTGATAGCCAGGGACTTTGAAGGCGTCGTCCAGATCTCGGTGTACGCTGATATTACCAAGCGAGATTGGAGAGGGACAGCCTTCGACACGGTCGTTAAGGTTAGTTCAAACAGTAATTTTGAAATGAATCAGTCGTTAAGATTAGTTCAAAAATATTATTGAAATGAATCAGTCGTTAAGGTTGGTTCAAAGATATTCTTGAAATGGTGCAGTCGTTAATAAAAGTATTTTTGAAATTGCACGTACGCTAAGATTATTTCAAAAGCATTTTTAAAACAAGTCGAAATTACACGGTCGTTAAGTTTAGTCAGTTCAAAAGTATTCTTGATACGACACATTTAACAGTAACAATTTAATAATAATAAAACATCAGATATATTCATTTTAAGCAAACTATAAAGCAGGGTCACAACAACAACAACAACAACAACAAAAACAACAACAACTACTACTACTACTACTACTACTACTACTACTACTACTACTACTGCTACCACTACTACTGCTGCTACTACTACTACTAATATTTCTACTACTACTACTGCTACTGCTACTGCAGCTGCTGCTGCTACTACTACTACTACTACTACTACTACTACTACTACTACTACTACTACTACTACTACTACTACTAGCCCTAATAGTACTACTACGTCGACTGCTACCACCA
>NC_054713.1:27804905-27827405 GCF_016097555.1 Gigantopelta aegis | reverse complement strand
CATTTTGTGGTATTAGAAACACCAAGGTGAGAAGCAACACTTCGGTTGTACGGAAATGAATAATCTAAACAATAAAATATAAGTAATGTTTGATTTCAGTGACCATTAACGGTTCTAACAGTGAAAAATATGCCGTAGTGTTTAAAAACTAGGGTCTTTCCCTTTAAGAACTAACATTTCACCTCAAAGTCAACAGAATGTTAAGCTGTAATTAGATTAAAATAACTTGAAATGCACTTCTCAATATGTACAACTCTTTAACAGCTACTGTATTTATTAATATCACTGCACTAAAAAGACCACTGTGTGCTCAGGACAAAACACCTGTTGTGCACACATTAGTGAGAAATAAAACCCTAAAAATAGCAACAGAAGTTTGTCTGATTTTAGTATTTGGCTGACAGACAGGTTAAAGAGACATTCCTGAGTTTGCTGCATTGTAAAATGTTTCCGACTAATGAAATATTTCTACGATTAAACTTACATATTACATCTATTTTCTTGTTTAGAATATCAGTGTCTGTATATTCAATATGTTTCTGGTCATCTTAATATTTGTAAGAACCCCAAACAGATTTTTGTCTTCAAGTAATTTCGTACGTACGAAAAGAAGAGAGACAAATAAAATGAAATTTAACCTGGTACAAATATTAGAACGATCAGAAACATGTTTAATATACAGCCACTAATATTTATTACAGAAAAATATATTTGATATGTAATTACAATCGTTAAAAATCTCTGTTAGTCAATAACATCTTAAACATTGCAGCAAACTCAAGAATGTCCCTTTAAGAGGTATCCAACTGCTGACCGATGGTGGAACATAGAATGGAAAGTCCCAAAACAAATGCATTCTGATATTTTGTTTGTACTAGTAGTGTTCCAATAATCGATTATGATCGATGATATTTGATCGGATTGTCTCTTACGATGTGATGATCGATTAGAAAAATCAATTATCGATTGCTTGAGAAACTTAACTGTAAATGATAAAATTGATGGAAATGTACAGTGGTTTTGGGTTTGTTTTCGTGTGTACATAAAGAAAAAATATATTCACTAGTTAATAAAGGTACAATTAGCCACTTGCAGGGTGCACTCGATAATAGGTACATGGGCCCCGTTCCACGAAGCGATCTTAGCACCAAGATCACCTCAAGTGCATATGTTAGCTGTGCAATTACGGTGATCTTAGGGCTAAGATCGCTTCGTGGAACGGGGCCATGGTCCTTATAATTCAAAGCCTTCTTATGGTCATGGAATTCTGACCGACTGGGTAATCGATAGCCGATTATAACCGATGATCGATGATGAAATCCCAACCAATTCCCATCACTAGTTTGTGTAGTGCCCTGCAGCCTAGCACCTAGAAGCTGGCTTAACTACAGCCAATATATAGGTCTTCGTCATGCAGTGTTCCTTTTAAGAAAGATTCATGTTTCTTGTCATTCGTAAAAAGCATTCGACACAAACACAGATCATGGCTGGAATTTATGTTTATCTAATGCAGTTGTTTTTTCACCACTGGTTTACCAGCAGTCGGATGTCAAATGTGTTGTCTCATACCAATGAACAGAATAGTGATGGAAGGAAGAAAATGTCTTATTTAACGACGCACTCAACTCATTTTATTTACGGTTATATGGCGTCAGACATACGGTTAAGAACCACACAGATATTGAGAGGAAACCCGCTGTCGCCACTTCATAAGCTACTCTTTCCGATTAGCAGCAAGGGATCTTTTATATGCACCATATCATAGACAAGAGCAAACACCACGGCCTTTGTGCACTGGCTGGAGCGAAAAATAGCCCAATGGGCCCACCAACGGGGATCGATTCCTCACCGACCGCGCATCAAGCGAACACTTTACCACTTGGCTACATCCCTCTCCTGGAATAGTGATGGTATCGTGATCTTGATGGTAGTGTATGGCGCTAATGATGCACTTCATATCGGTTTACTGTGTACTCTTGGCACATTATTTTGGTTAAACCTGAATTTTAAAAATAATAAAATGTCATTTTGTATTTCATGTCTGTATTTGGCTTCATAAATTGTATTTATTCGTGAAAATTTACTGTTATTCTTATCGAGTACAATAACATTACTATTTTTATGGAAAATAACTGGTTTTGGCCAAATATTGGCTGAATGTGGCAGCATTGCATCGATGAGATTACTGTTCCTTGATCAGACCTTGGCAACAAAATAGTAATGTAAAATATTCAGAAGCGTTTTAGATACAGTACTAGATTTGATATAATTAGAGGGAGCGGGAAGTAGCCCAGTGGTACAGCACTCGCTCGCTGCGCGGTCGGTCTGGGATCGATCCCCCTCGGTGGGCCCATTGGGCTATTTCTCGTTCCAGCCAGTGCACCACGACTGGTATATCAAAGGCCGTGGTATGTACTACCCTGTCTGTGCGATGGTGCATATAAAAGATCCCTTGCTGCTAATCGAAAAGAGTAGCCCATGAATTGGCGACAGCGGGTTTCCTCTCACATTATCAGTGTGGTCCTTAACCATATGTTTGACACCATATAACCGTAAATAAAGTGTGTTGAGTGCGTCGTTAAATAAAACATTTCTTTCGATATAATTAGCTGATTTTGGCCTTGAGAATCGTCAAGTTGATGAGTTGGACAAGTCAGTCTGTAGAATCCATAGTTAACAGACCGGCCTCGGTGGTGTAGTGGTTAAGCCATCGGACTTAAGGCCTGTAGGGATCGATACCCGTCGGGATCGCGTCCCGGTACCGGATCCCATCCAGAACGACTAATACACCCTCTTCTCTCTCTCACTAAGAACTAACCAACTGTCCTAGACAGACAGCTCACATAGCTGAGGTGTTTTCCCAGGACAGTGTGCTTGAATCTTAATTGGATCTAAACACAAAAATAAGTTAAAAAAAGAAAGAAACATCCACAGCTTGATGCTGTGGCTGACCGCCTAGTTCGACTAAATGGACAGCGCAAAATACACTTTCTGAATACTAGAGTTAGTGAACTGTACAGTTTATGAAATTAAGATAGTTATCCATGTGAACAAATAACAACACCTTCATGGTCGTGATATATATTTTATCACAAGGGTAAAAATATATTATAATGATGTTAATGATGTGGGGGTTTTGGTGATTTTGGTATATATGTATGATGTCGATATTTATGATGATAATACTGGTGGTAGTAATGATGACAATGATGATGATTTGTGATAATGCTGATGGTGAGCTGATGATGATACTGTTGATGATGTTATTGGAGATGTATGATGACGATTTTGATGATGATGTTAATTTGTAATGATGATGATGATGTAATGTGTGATGATAATAATGGTGGTTGTGATGAAGATGGCGATTATTATTTGAATGATAATAATATCGATGTTACTGATAATGGTGATGATGATAATATCAATATTTATGATAATGATGTTGATGATGATGATAATAATGATGGTAATGTTATTGATGATGATGATGATGATGATAATGATGATGGTGGTGATGATGATAGTGGTGGTGATGATGATGGTGGTGATGATGATGGTGATGGTGATGATTGTGATGGTGATGATGATGATGGTGGTGGTGATGATGATAATGATGATGGTGGTGGTGGTGATGATGATAATGGTGATGATGATAATGATGATGGTGATGATGATGATGATGATGATAATGGTGATGGTGGTGGTGATGATGATGATAATGATGATGATGGTGGTGGTGGCGATGATGATGGTGGTGGTGATGATGATAATGATGATGATGGTGGTGTTGATGATGATGATGGTGAGGATGGTGACAATGATGATGATGGTGATGATTATGATGATGGTGATGATTGTGATGATGGTTATTATAATGATGACGATGATGATGATGATGATAATGTTACTGATGATGATCATCATCATTTCAGGTGATGGTTCTGCATTACGACGTTCTGCCGTTGATAGACGGCCCGTGGATGACCCATCTGAAGAAGCTGCTACACAACGGCGCGTCGTTCAAGAAGCACGTGGCGTGGTACATGAGCGGGATGCCGCTACAGGAGAAAGCGCTCACCTTCCGGGACTGGGAATACGTCACGTGGTCACACCGACAGCAGATGAAGGACTGGATTAGACAGCGTCTGCGGCTTGCGTGGAAGTGACGTCACGGTGTAGTGTCATTAACACATTGCTAGTGTATGGACAAATGAAACAGACAGTTGTACATTACAATCAATTCCACTATATTTTACTCTTAGGAACAGTATTCCAATGCCTCCGTTGTTTTGTTATTTTCTAAATAAACTGAATTGAGTGGGAGCTTATTTCACAATCCAGTATCTGGTTGACTGAATTATTAAAAATATTACAGAGTGTCCAACAATTATGTTCAGTGTTGTCGGGGTTTTGTTTTTAAGGTTTTTTATACGACAGTTTCTAACAAACAAAAGTTTTATTTCACTTCTTTGCTTTATCGTGAATGGGAGTAGGTTGGGGCCGCAAAAACATTTTTCAATCTGCATCTTTTTTATAATGAAAAAACCCGCTAAACACAATAATGTGTACAGACTAACTGCCTTTTGTATGCATTCTCCTGTTGGCCATTTCACTTATTAAGGGTCTTGTTTTAGTCTCGTCTGCAAATAATAAAAAAAAAAAAAAAAAAACGTCTGAAGATTGCAGATACCAAGAGTTGTATATGTACAGCACTGAGCTTAAGACTAATTAACACATTCACAGCCAGTGCACCACGACTGGTATTTCAAAGGCCGTGGTATGTGCTATCCTGTCTGTGGGATGATGCATATAAAAGATAACTTGCTACTAATGGCTCTATGACTTTGTCAAAATGACCATATGTTTGAGATTATTAATAAATCAATGTGCTCTAGTGGTGTCATTAAACAAAACAAACTGGGGTTTTTTTAATGAACACATTATACAAGTTTTAATCAATGTTTTTCTTAAAAAAATATTGTGGAATAAACAGTGTGCTCCGGACGGGACAAAATGGACACCCTTAATTGGAATGGCCCATTTATTACCTACGGTGCGCGACATAACGTCTTTCACGATGAAACATGTGACACAACAGTATTCAATGTATTGTTATGACTAGGGTATCCACGAGTCCAAAATATTACACTCGAGGGTCAAACTCGACCCGGACTTGAGTACCCTACGATGATAATGAAACTAAGGAATAAAGTAAAATAGCATTATCCATCTTAATTCCAGCGCTGAACATGGATCCCATATTATGTCACTGTATTGCATTTTACACATTCGACTTTTGTTTTTCCACCATTTCTCATAGCCCTATACTGTAACCGGCGGTACGCACATGGCAAAATGACGTAAACAATACATGGGTACCCGAGTCCTGTGGACGGACTCGAGTTTTGTTTCTCCACCATTTCTCATAGCCCTATAATGTAACCGGCGGTACGCACATGACAAAATGACATAAACAATACATGGGTACCCGAGTCCTGTGGACGGACTCGAGTTTTGTTTCTCCACCATTTCTCATAGCCCTATAATGTAACCGGCGGTACGCACATGGCAAAATGACGTAAACAATACATGGGTACCCGAGTCCTATGGACGGACTCGAGTTTTGAGGGAGACCCAAGTTATGACCCAATGCCATACACTTTTTGTCATATATATGCGATATATATGCAGTGTCGGTTTAAGGATCCGCGGGGCCTGTAGCACAAATAACAACGGACCACCTTCCCAGGATACATATTTTGCAACCCCCCCAGGGAGAGGGGTAAAAGGACCTGGGGGAATAAATGTACACGTGCACATGTGCTGCTAGGATAAACAGGCTCTGTATAAATATGAATAATAAATAAATAAATAAATAAATAAATAAATAAATAAATATATTATGTTACAACTACTGAACAAACAAACACACACCACACACACACACATACATACACCTACAACACACACACACACACACACACACACACACACACACACACACAGATACACACACACACGGACACACACACACACACACAGACACACACAAACACATATACACACAAACACACACAGGCACACACACACACACACACACACACACACACACACACACACACACACAGACAGACACACACACACATATACACACACACACGAACACACACGAACACACAGAGAGAGACACACAGACACACACACACACACATATATATATATATATAATATATATATATATATTATATATATATATATATACACATATATATATACACACACACACATACACACCACACACACACTTACACCACACACATATACACACAGACACACAAACACACACAGACACACACGGACACACACACAGAGACATACAGACACGCACACATATACACACACGCACACACACACACACGGACATACACAGAGAGACACACACAGACACACACACATATACACACAAAAACACACACAGACACACACAGACACACATACACACAAACAGACATACACACACACAGAGACGCACACACACACACAGACACACACACACACACACACACACACACACACACGCGCGCGGTAAAAGGTAATCGGGGTATGAACAACAAAAAATCATCCGCAAACTGTATGAATCAGCGAAGCCGTTCTCACATAAGTTTGCGGATGATTGTTTTTTTTAAAATACATACCCAAATGAACGTAAAAGAAATAACAGACAATACTTTAATTAAATTTGAAACATTTTGGCTAATAATAACTCATATTTTAAACGGTAAAGTATATTTTTTCACTATTAGATCCGTTTATGATCACTGAAATCAAACTTTACTTATATTTTATTCTTTAACGTATCCATTTCCGTACAACCAAGTTTTCCTTGTCATCCTGGTGTTTCTAATACCACAAAATACATATTAAAAATATATTTAAAAACGCACATGCGTCTGAAAAGTAACGAAAGAAAGAAATGTTTTATTTAACGACGCACTCAACACATTTTATTTACGGTTATATGGCGTCAGACATATGGTTAAGGACCACACAGATTCTAAGAGGAAACCCGCTGTCGCCACTACATGGGCTACTCTTCCGATTAGCACCAAGGGATCTTTTATTTGCGCTTCCCACAGGCAGGATAGCACAAACCATGGCCTTTGTTGAACCAGTTATGGAACACTGGTCGGTGCAAGTGGTTTACACCTACCCACTGAGCCTTGCGGAGTACTCACTCAGGGTTTGGAGTCGGTATCTGGATTCAAAATCCCATGCCTCGACTGGGATCCGAACCCAGTACCTACCAGCCTGTAGACCGATGGCCTGCCACGACGCCACCGAGGCCGGTCTGAGAAGTAACAGTTATGGAGTCGAGTTTTAGTCTATTTTTAACGGTATTTCACCGTTTCAACTTCGCAGACGTTATTCAAATGTGTTACAGGTGTGCAACTTAACCAAACTTAGTGTCCATTTTAACGGGCTGAAACTAGGGTCAGTGTCTTTAAAAGGGTCACTCAGTTTAACTGTGTTTCCCATTTTTACTGGCATCCGCCTACGGCTTCATTAGGCGGGATAAAACATATGCCATTACTTTTAAAAGAGAGAAACTATAGCAAATGTTAATGATTAGTTTCTAAAACTTTTGATCCTTAGGAATCAAAACACTGATACTGTTTACTATAACCGTTATCCCTCTGCCGGAGCACAGAGTAACGTTATTTTATAAATAGTCGTCGTCCACTGTGTTATAGGACGGGGTGAACTTTTGACTGAGAAACCCTCAGAAGTTAGTTTTTATTTAACGGTAACATTAGAGCACATTTCTAAATTAATTATTGGCTAATAGCCTGCTATATTTGTCATTAACACAAGATATCTTTTATCTGCACTTTCCCACAGGAAGGACAGCACATGCCACCGATTATAGCGCGTTTAATAATAATAATAATAATAATAATAATAATAATAATAATAATAATAACGATAATAATAATAATGATAATATTATGATGATGATAATAATAATAAGAATAATAAGAATAATAACAATACGAATAATAGTAATAATAATAATATTAGTATGATGATACTACTACTACTACTACTACTACTACTACTACTACTACTACTACTAATAACAATATTAATAATATTAATAATATTAATAATTATATTAATACTACTACTACTACTAAAAATAATAATGATAATAATAATAATAATAGCCACAACAACAACAACAACAACAACAACAACCCGAGTACTCTAACGGTAAGAGAGCTAGACGGACAGTCTCTCTTACAGTCTCGGGCTATATGTTGTTATAAAACAATAATGCCATTCATGAGAGAGCGCTTTTCGAATTGTATAAAGGCTGATACAGACTGGATGTGGCGCGTGCGTGCGATACAAATGTTGCGTCTAGTGCGTCTGCCGCTTGCGTTTTGGGGCATATAAAACTGTATACGATTATTTCATTATTGGCCGCATGCGTTTTGCAGATCGCACGCATTCGTTGCAACTAATGCAGGGCTTCTAGATTATGGTAGCCCTACTCCCATGGCTAGTGATATTCAATGCTGGGCTAGTAAATAACTTCTATTGCCATGCCCAACGGCTAGTAATTTTTTTGTCAAATGTTGCAGTTAAGTCTATTTTGTAACTATAAATATCCGGACCCCCCCCCCCCCCCCCCCCCCCCCCCCCCAATTTTAGTGTTTCTAAGCTATAGTTCATTCTTTAGGTGACATATCCGATGTTTGCTATTATTTAGTCAAATTGTATTAACTTAAAGTAAAGTAGGACTAGTGAATTTTAATTGTGGCTAGTAACTTTTTAAAATTACTGATCTCATGGCTAGTAGATTAAAAAAAAATTCTAGAAGCCCTGTAATGTATTTCGATTTTATTTATTTTTTAATCCGGTACGCGCATACACGCCGCATCCATTCTATGTGAGCCTTTAACCCTCGCTTTTACTCCGCCAGCACTACACATTTTCGATTTCGAGACTGACTCAGTGTTTGACTTTCCAATCTCCGACCTCACGTTCCCGGGTTCATCTCATTAACCTTACTAAATGCCTTGGATATGGGGGTCACTTTGTAAAGGTTTTAACATTATGAAATTTCTCCTTTGCCTACACGCGTGAGGGATTAGGATGTATTTGAAAAACATTCTTACCCACATGTCTTATACAAGACTAGTTTGTTACATCTGTACAGAGAGAAACATATCATCATCAACTTACTAGCGAGACACACACAAAGAGAGAGAGAGAGAGAGAGAGAGAGAGAGAGAGAGAGAGAGAGAGAGAGAGAGAGAGAGAGAGAGAGAGAGAGAGAGCTGACATATAGTCTTAGAAAGGAAATCCGCTACATTTTTCCATTAGTCAGGGATCTTTTATATCCCACAGACAGGATAACACATACCACGGCCTTCAATATACCAGTCGTGCTGCACTGGCTGTAACAAAACATAAAACTATTGGAAAACTAGCCTAACAAAATATCCAGTGTTTTTTATTATCAGACATTATTTTACAAATGAAAAATGAGCACCTTCCTGTATAAATGATTAATGGTCTAACGTATGCGTTTTCTTGATTGTCTAATTTCCGAGCAGCTGTTGTGTGTGGGAGATGACTCGCACCTCTCATTATGAAAGAAAGAAAAAAATGTTTTATTTAACGACGCACTCAACACATTTTATTGACGGTTATATGGCGTCAGACATATGGTTAAGGACCACACAGATTTTGAGAGGAAACCCGCTCTCGCCACTTCATGGGCTACTCTTTCCGATTAGCAGCAAGGGATCTTTTATTTGCGCTTCCCACAGGCAGGATAGCACAAACCATGGCCTTTGTTGAACCTGTTATGGATCACTGGTCGATGCAAGTGGTTTACACCTACCCATTGAGCCTTGCGGAGCACTCACTCAGGGTTTGGAGTCGGTATCTGGATTAAAAATCCCATGCCTCGACTGGGATCCGAACCCAGTACCTACCAGCCTGTTGACCGATGGCCTAACCACGACGCCACCGAGGCCGGCCCCTCTCATTACGGGTAATAGTACAAGATTCCACCAGTACTGTCCTAGTGTCGGCGAATTCCCCCGACATAAGACTACCATACATACGAATGGTTAACTAAAGCCCCAGTGACACGGGGCCTGCGGCCAGGTTACGACCTAGCTGCGACCGAAAAATGTGTGCAAATCGTAGAAAGAGCGCGCGACTGGTCGCAGAGGTCGTGGTAAATCGCCAGAGCAAAATCAGTCGCAGCATGTTAAAAACGTCTGACCTACGATTCCAAATCGTAAGAGGTCACAGACAGGTCTTACATGATCGTACCACCAGTCACGCATGGACGCACCGCCAGTCGGGCATGATCGTGGGTCAAGTAGTCGCACGATTGGTCGTGTTATTGGTCATGCCACCTGACGATTGATGGTACCACCTGTCGTACGACCTCACGATCGGTGGTGCGACCAGTCATGACCTGTCCCTACTGGTTGCACAACCTTATGATTGGTGGTACCACCCGTTTTTAGCTCGCAGACCAGTATATTTGGAGTGGCTTCTGTGGTTCAGATCACTCTCCACTACGACACCCGAAGAGAGCATATTACTATGGCGGGTGTACCAGTGCCGCCGAGAAGACTCAAATTTATGTTGGCCCGACTGCAGATGGAACACCAACAACAGCTGGGTGCTGTGGCCGCAGCCGTACCTCTCCGATGAAGAAACCTGCGTCAAAAGAGAAGGCGCCAGTACTGATTGTGTCCGTGGATCGAGAGGTGGGTGGTTGTGGGACTCTTTTTACGCGCCCCTATCCACTAAAGGTTCAGGCACGACCATCCCGGACTTAGCCTCTGACATCGCCAGTGACCACTTCCGGGAGAGGAGGGCGGGGGGTTGGGGGGGGGGGGCAGTTTGATCCAAAGTCTGAAGGTGATTTGAACAATTTAGACGGACTGCCAAATATTAAGGGAGTCAGACTATTATGAAAAAAACAACAACAAAGTTTTTGAAATGGCAAGCAAAAGGTTTTGGTGATGGGGGATTTGTAACTGATATGCCCCGTCGTTACTGTTGCCGCCTCACTGAGGTGGGCGTTGTTTGTCTAGATCAGTGGCAGCCAAGAGTTGGTTGCTTTTTGTTGAAGAAAAAATCCTATTCAACTAGAACTAATGACGATTGCATTGGTGGAGAACAAAACAACGACCGTGACAATTACTGAGTGCTCCCCTTTCGTCTTGTTCAGGTTTAGACGAAAACTCTGTACTAGTAATCATGATTTTTGTTTTTTAAAATGAAACGTGGCAGTCCCATAGTCGAAGCACCTGACAAAGATTCATGGACGAAATCAGACTATTGTAGAAATGTACTTTTGACTCTGTCTCGTGCAGAAGTCCTTTTTTTAAAACGTTTGTCAATAGTTTTGTCGTTCAGATTAAGTAATATACAAAATCCCCTGTTCTTTCAGAATTCGAAGGCGCATGTTCCGCACATGACTCACAGAAATTACACTGAGAAATGATAGATGTTTTAAGTTTTAAGATGACATCGATAGATAATAAGAGCTGTTGAAGTACACGAACTCTGTCAGTGTATTAAGACTGGATCTTACGTCAATAAAATATTTTAAATGGTTAAAGCGCGACTAACGTCTTTTAAAAATTGACTACGCTTTGCTGTTTTTCTGCTTATTGCCAACATAAAGGGACGTTATAGAGCCGCTCTCTGTACTAATTCCCTGCCTGCAAACACTGTCAACGAAGGCGTAATTTATACACGTCTTAGAGCCTCACAGAATAAGATACGCTTAAAGCCTCCTATCACTAAGTTCCATGCGCATGCATATTCAACAAGACATAAACCTGCCAGGAGTGATCCGATAAATCACCAACCCACCCAGTCGCTAGTTGTGTCTCGGACAGTCACTAGTAACTCACTGCAGAGGATCGCTTGATTTCGTTGTTTTTCAAATCAAAATATAACCTTGATTAACCAAAACTATTATATTCCAAACAGGTTTATATGCAACACGATAGTTAAGCAGCTATGGATGTCCACGGAATTCTTTATTGGATTACCAGTTTGTATATATCGGATGTGCCCAGTTTAAAAGCGTTCGTTCGCCTGATGCGCAGTCGGTCTAAGATCGATCCCTGTCGGTGGAACTATTGGACATTTTATTGTTCCAGCCGGTGAAAAATGACTGGTATATTAAAAGCCGTAGTATGTGCTATCTGCCTGTGATTATAAAAGATCCATTGCTGCTAATGGATAAATGTAGCGGGTTTCCTTTCTAACAACCGATGATAAATAAATAAATTTAAAACAAAAATGCTTATAAATGTCAAACAGCGATTCCTTTGGCACATTTCTGAATTAAACAATATCCAGAAGAATGTACGTAGTATCGCTTTGACATCAATAAGCATATTACAACGTCAATGCATTGTTGACGTCATGTAAAAGTAATGGTGACGTTTTCATGGTAACGTTTCCGGCAAGTGTCGTAATTTAACGGAAAATGACGAAATACCACTGGAATATGTGTCGGTGATCTTGAAGGTATTGCATTTAAAGTTTTTTGCTCCATTCGTATAAGAAGTAAAATGGAAGTTAAAGGATCACATTCCCGACAAAATCACACGCACGAATAGGTGTGTGTGCAGGATATTTATAAGAGTCGCCAAGACATGTTCCCCCGAAAATGTACTGAACAAAAAGACAGAGGAACATGTGCCTGAGCAGTGAAGGGGAGGATTTTCGATCAACGAAACCCACCCACTGCACGTGCTCCTAACGAACGTCATATCATTGTGACAAAGTTGTTTCGGGATGGTAACATGCATCATATTATAAATATCACATAAACAAACGGCGAGACGTAGCGTAATGCTAAAGTGATCGCCTGACACCCCCCCCCCCCCCCCCCCCACACACACACATACACCTTCAATCAAACTTTAAAAAAAGCAATGTATTAAAATTTTATAAAATCATACATACATACATACATAGTGTGGGTTGCCCCACCCCCACACCAATATAAAATCCTGAATGCACCATTTTAAAACTAAGTCATGTATGAAAACTGAAAATGAACATTCTTCCATCAATACCCAACATAATAAGTTGGTACTTTGCATACTTTTTTCGATTTAATTTTTTTTTTTTCAATCACTCGATATGTAGGTAACTATAATATTATACATGTATAGCAAAGCAATACAGGTCAACTCGTAAAACTAGATTTAATCTTAATACCCTGAGCCGTCAGTTAACGAGACTGCTTACATCAGTTAAAGACGTGCCAAACTTTTACTGCGAGAACGTACCGAAACCGTAATAATGAGATGAGTTTTAAATAACAAGCTGGGAGACAGCCAATCCGATTTATAGTGGTAGTAGTAGCTAGTAGTAGTAGTAGCTAGTAGTAGTAGTAGCTAGTAGTAGTAGTAGCTAGTAGTAGTAGTAGCTAGTAGCTAGTAGTAGTAGTGGTACCTAGTAGTAGTAGTAGTAGTAGCTAGTAGTAGTAGTAGCTAGTAGTAGTAGTAGCTAGTAGTAGTAGTAGCTAGTAGCTAGTAGTAGTAGTGGTACCTAGTAGTAGTAGTAGTAGTAGTAGTAGTAGCTAGTAGTAGTAGCTAGTAGTAGTAGTAGCTAGTAGTAGTAGTAGTAGTAGCTAGTAGTAGTAGTAGCTAGTAGTAGTAGTAGCTAGTAGTAGTGGTACCTAGTAGTAGTAGTAGTGGTACCTAGTAGTAGTAGTGGTACCTAGTAGTAGTAGTAGTAGTAGTAGTAGTAGTAGCTAGTAGTAGTAGTAGTAGTAGCTAGTAGTAGTAGTAGCTAGTAGTAGTAGTAGCTAGTAGCTAGTAGTAGTAGTGGTACCTAGTAGTAGTAGTAGTAGTAGTAGTAGTAGCTAGTAGTAGTAGTAGCTAGTAGTAGTAGTAGTAGCTAGTAGCTAGTAGTAGTAGTGGTACCTAGCAATAGTAGTAGTAGTAGTAGTAGTAGTAGTAGTAGTAGTAGCTAGTAGTAGTAGTAGCTAGTAGTAGTAGTAGCTAGTAGTAGTAGTAGCTAGTAGCTAGTAGTAGTAGTGGTACCTAGTAGCAGTAGGAGTAGTAGTAATAGTAGCTAGTAGTAGTAGCTAGTAGTAGTAGTAGTAGTAGTGGTACCTAGTAGCAGTAGGAGTAGTAGTAATAGTAGCTAGTAGTAGTAGTAGTAGTAGTAGTGGTACCTAGTAGCAGTAGGAGTAGTAGTAATAGTAGCTAGTAGTAGTAGTAGTAGTAGTAGTAGTAGTAGTAGTAGTGGTACCTAGTAGCAGTAGGAGTAGTAGTAATAGTAGCTAGTAGTAGTAGTAGTAGTAGTAGTAGTAGTAGTAGTAGTAGTAGTAGTGGTACCTAGTAGCAGTAGGAGTAGTAGTAATAGTAGCTAGTAGTAGTAGTAGTAGTAGTAGAATTAGTAGTAGTAGTGGTACCTAGTAGCAGTAGGAGTAGTAGTAATAGTAGCTAGTAGTAGTAGTAGTAGTAGTAGCTAGTAGCTAGTAGTAGTAGTAGTAGTAGTGGTACCTAGTAGCAGTAGGAGTAGCTAGTAGTAGTAGTAGTAGTAGTAGTAGTAGTAGTAGTAGTAGTAGTAGTAGTGTACCTAGTAGCAGTAGGAGTAGTAGTAATAGTAGTAGTAGTAGTAGTAGTAGTAGTAGTAGTAGTAGTAGTGGTACCTAGTAGCAGTAGGAGTAGTAGTAGTAGTAGTAGTAGTAGTAGTAGTAGTAGTAGTAGTAGTAGTAGTAGTAGTACCTAGTAGCAGTAGGAGTAGTAGTAATAGTAGTAGTAGTAGTAGTAGTAGTAGTAGTAGTAGTAGTGGTACCTAGTAGCAGTAGGAGTAGTAGTAATAGTAGCTAGTAGTAGTAGTAGTAGTAGTAGTAGTGGTAGTACCTAGTAGCAGTAGGAGTAGTAGTAATAGTAGCTAGTAGTAGTAGTAGTAGTAGTAGTAGTAGTAGTAGTGGTACCTAGTAGCAGTAGGAGTAGTAGTATAGTAGTAGCTAGTAGTAGTAGTAGTAGTAGTAGTAGTAGTAGTAGTAGTGGTACCTAGTAGCAGTAGGAGTAGTAGTAGTAGTAATAGTAGCTAGTAGTAGTAGTAGTAGTAGTAGTAGTAGTGGTACCTAGTAGCAGTAGGAGTAGTAGTAATAGTAGCTAGTAGTAGTAGTAGTAGTAGTAGTAGTAGTAGTAGTGGTACCTAGTAGCAGTAGGAGTAGTAGTAATAGTAGCTAGTAGTAGTAGTAGTAGTAGTAGTGGTACCTAGTAGCAGTAGGAGTAGTAGTAATAGTAGCTAGTAGTAGTAGTAGTAGTAGTAGTAGTAGTAGTAGTAGTAGTAGTAGTGGTACCTAGTAGCAGTAGGAGTAGTAGTAATAGTAGCTAGTAGTAGTAGTAGTAGTAGTAGTAGTAGTAGTAGTAGTGGTACCTAGTAGCAGTAGGAGTAGTAGTAATAGTAGCTAGTAGTAGTAGTAGTAGTAGTAGTAGTAGTAGTGGTGGTACCTAGTAGCAGTAGGAGTAGTAGTAATAGTAGCTAGTAGTAGTAGTAGTAGTAGTAGTAGTAGTAGTAGTAGTAGTAGTAGTGGTACCTAGTAGCAGTAGGAGTAGTAGTAATAGTAGCTAGTAGTAGTAGTAGTAGTAGTAGTAGTAGTAGTAGTAGTAGTAGTAGTAGTGGTACCTAGTAGCAGTAGGAGTAGTAGTAATAGTAGCTAGTAGTAGTAGTAGTAGTAGTAGTAGTAGTAGTAGTAGTAGTAGTAGTAGTAGTGGTACCTAGTAGCAGTAGGAGTAGTAGTAATAGTAGCTAGTAGTAGTAGTAGTAGTAGTAGTAGTAGTAGTAGTAGTAGTGGTACCTAGTAGCAGTAGGAGTAGTAGTAATAGTAGCTAGTAGTAGTAGTAGTAGTAGTAGTAGTAGTAGTGGTACCTAGTAGCAGTAGGAGTAGTAGTAATAGTAGCTAGTAGTAGTAGTAGTAGTAGTAGTAGTAGTAGTAGTAGTAGTGGTACCTAGTAGCAGTAGGAGTAGTAGTAATAGTAGCTAGTAGTAGTAGTAGTAGTAGTAGTAGTAGTAGTAGTGGTACCTAGTAGCAGTAGGAGTAGTAGTAATAGTAGCTAGTAGTAGAAGTAGTAGTAGTAGTAGCTAGTAGCTAGTAGTAGTAGTGGTACCTAGTAGTAGTAGTAGTAGTAGTAGTAGTAGTAGCTAGTAGTAGTAGTAGTAGTAGTAGTAGCTAGTAGTAGTAGTAGTTAGTAGTAGTAGTAGCTAGTAGTAGTAGTAGCTAGTAGCTAGTAGTAGTAGTGGTACCTAGTAGTAGTAGTGGTACCTAGTTGTAGTAGTAGTAGTAGTGGTACCTAGTAGTAGTAGTAGTAGTAATAGCTAGTAGTAGTAGTAGCTAGTAGTAGTAGTAGTAGTAGTAGTAGCAGTAGTAGTAGTAGTGGTACCTAGTAGTAGTAGTACCTAGTAGTAGTAGTAGTAGTAGTAGTAGTGGTTGTAATGGTAGTTATTGTAGTAGTTGTAGTAGTGGTAGTGGTAGTGGTAGTGGTGGTGGTGGTTCAAGTTACTGTAGTAGTAGCAGTATTAGTAGTATTAGTACTACTAGTATTAGTAGTAGTAGTGGTGGTTGTGGTGGTAGTTACTGTAATAGTAATAGTAGTAGTAGTAATAGTAGTAGTAGTAGTACCTAGTAGTAGTAGCAGTAGTAGTAGTAGTAGTAGTAGTAGTAGTAGTAGTAGTAGTAGTAGTAGTAGTCCAACCTAGTAGCAGTAAGTAGTAGTGGTTGTGGTGGTAGTTACTGTAGTAATAGTTGTAGTAGTAGTAGTAGTTGTTGTTGTTGTAGTTGTAGTTGTAGTTGTAGTTGTAGTTGTAGTAGTAGTATAGTAGTATTAGTATTAGTAGTAGTGGTACCTAGTAGTAGTAGTAGCAGTAGTAGTAGTAGTAGTAGTAGTAGTAGTAGTAGTAGTAGTAGTAGTAGTAGTAGTAGTAGTAGTAATAGTAATAATATTAGTAATCGTTTTTCTAGCAGTAGACATTTTAGTCATTAAAAAAGTTATGTCGACCGGACACGTGCTACAATAGTCGCCGTCTCAGGATAGTTCCTGTCATGCCCAGTCTCATATCATAATGTATGACGACAACTGGTACAACATGCTATTGGTCAAGCTTGTATGATTAGTCGTGACCAAATGTAGAAAACGTCTCCAACTACTGGTGTTCAATTACGATTTAGACTTTTTCCTCTGACTCGTTATTACAGCTGTGAAAACGTCTTTAGTTGTTAACTAAACGTGAAAAGAATCCCTCGACAAAACAGGCTTGAAAACGATCTATAGACAACACAACATCTTGACAAAAAACATATCCGGTTTGAAACGAAAAAACAACAACAAGATGATAATGCAGCTGCCCTGCCCATTACGCTTGCTTTTTTTCTCAATATTCTTACGTAAAAGAGTTTGTGAAAAATTTTGTTCACTGTCTGCCTTCGACTTGTTTGGTAAAAAAATCCCCTAGTCAGAATCGGACGTAGAAAGCCAATATATTTTGTTTTTTCTAGAATCCGAAGATTGTCATATATATAAACCCTGTATTCAGCTTGTCAAAACTTGTGGCACCATATTTTAATTGTTTCTCGATATACAAACGGAAACTATATAAACTATCGCCATTTCAAATGCGAGTCGGTCGCTTTGCCAGCTTTACAGTAAAAATGACGTGTTTTTTCTTTAGGCTCAGAAAACGTCGAAAACAATCAAGTTTATTGTGTAATGCACTAATTAAAATATAAAACAAGGAACACCTGTTGTTCGTATATTGTGTTTACTGTTAATCAAAGAGGTCATGCTATATACTCTGTCTTACTTGAATCATTGTAATGTTGCACTTCATATTCACATGGTGTGTAGGTACAGCAATAACTGCTTGTGACGGGACATGCTCTTAATTTTGTTTTCGCCTGTGGCGATATTAATTGTTTTAGAGGGTCGTGTGCAGTTCCAATATGCACTTAAGCCCAGGTGGGCAACTTGGTACGTAATACCTCCACGCGACGGTCGTCGAGCTTTTTCTAATACACACCCAGTCCAAGTGCGGAGGCCATGTGGCCAGTAGTTACGTAATACCTCCGCGCGACCATGGAATCTCTAGCGAACTGGCGACAGTAAGTCTGACCATCTAAGAAAAAATACCGCGTGCTGTCTCCGGACCAGTCTGGGATTTTATAATAAATAGCTAGGGTTTTAGAGATATCGGGGAGAAACATAGGAAAGCTTCCAGGGATCGCTGTCCGTCCGGACTGGTAATTATATATTTTCTGCTCTGTGTATAACCTTAATGTGATTGATGTGACTTTAAATATTTTAATACTGTATTATACCAATATTATTTAGACGGTGCTGCCGGTCATCTGACGCAGTATACTGTAGGCTCACTGTTCTAAATAATTATTAAGGCTTAGCCAGTCATCCTAGAAGACCTAGGTAAACTGTAGGTTATTATCTTTATTGTGATAGGTACCAGTATTAATTCTGTGTTACAAGGTTACTGAATGAGTAGTAAGGGTTAATTAAAAATTAACAAGTTAGGAATAGAGTTGTAATTCCTTTATTAATTAAGTTCCCCTGGAAGCGTTTCTCAATTATCACACGTTACTGAACAAGTAGTAAGGGTTAATTAAAAATTAACCAGTTAGGAATAGAGTTGTAATTCCTTTATTAATTAAGTTCTCCTGGAAGCGTTTCTCAATTATCACACGTGTGGGTGTTGTGTCACGGTGAAGTGATTAGCATATTGTGTAAACTAGACACCTAGAGATTAACTAATTAAGTGATCAGTTCTGAATTGTTATTATTTGTTGTTGTTAATTAACTACTGCGGCAGTACATTTGTCAGCGTAGGTTAATACAGATTCCAAAGTGTATTGTGTTTTTGTTGTGTTTTCTAGTGAACTAAACGTGCTATATTACATATACTTTATATAGATCGTATCTCTGATCATACCTAGACGAGCCACACTAGGGTATAACCGCCCGTTAGAGAGAGATCTAACAGATATACAGTTAGGAGAGATATTTTGATAATCGTGTTTCATTCAGTTACGGGTATTATAGGATCCCCGTGACACTGCTGTAAAGAAAATGATTAAAAAAAAAACCAGAAGAAATTTTTAACAGTAAGCACAATATATGGACAACAGGTGTTCCTTTTTTTATGTTTTACTTAATGCATTACACGTTACACGGTCATTTGTAACTCTTTCCGAGGTTGCGTAAGATCTATGGACAAAGCGTTATTTTTTAAGCAAAGTTGGCAAAACCATCAAGCCGCGTTCGTATGATCGAAATTTTTCGTTGGAAGATTTATTTTTTGATAGTATGGAAATTACTTGAAATGGGGATTGAGAGAGTGTGGTAGTTTTATACTCTCTCAATATATATCTATATATCTATATCTATATCTATCTATCTATCTATCTATCTATCTATCTATCTATCTATCTATCTATCTATATCTATCTATCTATCTATCTATCTATCTATCTATCTATCTATCTATCTATCTATCTATCTATCTATCTATCTATCTATCTGTCTATCTGTCTATCTATCTATATCTATCTATCTATCTATCTATCTATATTCCGTTTGTGCACTTATTTCTTGTAGGGGCGGGACGTAGCCAAGTGGTAGAGCGTTCATTTGATGGGCGGTCGGTCTAGGATCGATCCCCGTCAGTGGACCCTTTGGGCTATTTCGGGTTCTAGCACTCCACAATTGGTGTAACAAAGGCCGTGGTATGTACTATCCTGTCTGTTGAATGGTGCTTATAAAAGACCCTTTACTGTTAATCGAAAAGAGTAGCCCATGAAGTGGCGACACCGGGTTTTCTCTCTCAATATCTGTGGGTTCCTTAACCATATGTCTGACGCCATATAACCGTAAATAAAATGTGTTGAGTGTGTCGTTAAATAAAACATTTCCTTCCTTATTTCTTGTATGATTTGGGTTGGAAAGATAGTCATAATCACCAAATAGAGGGAAGCAACTCGCCTTACAGATTAAAAAAGGAAAAAAAGAAAAAAAAAAGGCTAGTTAAGTTAAGCGATCCTAACTGAAGCTTTACTACACTAATCATCGCACACTTTATTTGATATATACATAAGAAACATTATATAGGGGTTGAATCGGATAGTGATAAAAAATTCTGTATCTAGTATGTACTCTCCTTAAATCCAATGGCATGAGCTCTTCGCCAAGAAACCTAGCTACATATGTTGGACTTGTAAACATGCATTAATATAAAATATGATGCCGTATGTATTGTTCTAGATATGGGACATGTAATATAGAAGATCTCATGTTATAAAACGTCAGAGTAATCCAGGGACTGAAACGAGGTTAATTATTATGGCGTTTCGGACAAGGTGTCCAGTCAGCAGAGGTGCGGGTCTAGGACAGCGTGCTTGAAGCTGATGAATCATCACCATCATCATCATCATCATCATCATCATCATCATCATCACCACCACCACCACCACCACCACCATCATCATCATCATCATCATCACCACCACAATCACCACCACCACCACCACCACCATCATCATCATCATCATCATCATCATCACATCATCATCATCATCATCATCACCACCATCACCACCACCACCATCATCATCACCACCACCATCATCATCATCATCATCATCATCACCACCATCACCACCACCACAACCACCACCATCATCATCATCGTCATCACATCACCATCATCATCACCACCATCACCACCACCACAACCACCACCATCATCATCATCATCACGTCATCATCATCATCATCATCACCATCACCACCACCACCACCACCATCATCATCATCATCATCATCATCACCACCATCACCACCACAACAACCACCACCACCATCATCAACATCATCATCATCATCATCACATCATCATCATCATCATCACCACCACCATCATCACCACCACCACCATCATCATCCCCACCATCATCATCAACATTACCAGCACCATCATCATCATCACCACCATCATCACCACCACCACCATCATCATCCCCACCATCATCATCAACATCACCAGCACCATCATCATCACCATCATCATCATCATTATAGTCTATTATCATGACCACCAACACAACCACAATCATCACCACCACCGCTACCATCATCATCACCACCACCACTACCACCCCCACTACCACCACCACAATCATCATCATCACCATCACCACCACCACCACCATCATCATCATCATCACCACCATCATCACCACCACCACCACCACCACCATCATAATCATCATCATCACCACCACCACCACCATCATCATCATCATCATCATCATCACTATCATCATCATCACCACCACCATCATCATCACCACCATCATCATCACCACCATCATCATCCCCACCATCATCATCCCCACTATCATCATCAATATCACCAGCACCATCATGATCACATCATCACCACCATCATCACCACCAACCACCATCATCACCACCACCGCTACCATCATCATCACCACCATATCACCAGCACATCATCATCATCACCACCATCACCACCACCACAACCACCACCATCATCATCAGCATCATCATCATCATCATCATCATCACCACCACCATCATCAACCACACCATCATCATCCCCACCATCATCATCAACATCACCACCACCATCATCAACTCATCATCATCATCACATCATCATCATCATCATCCATCACCACCACCATCATCACCACCACCACCACATCACCCCACCACCATCATCAACATCACCAGCACCATCATCATCATCACCACCATCATCACCACCACCACCATCATCATCCCCACCATCATCATCATCACACACCATCATCATCATAATCACATTATAGTCATTATCATGACCACCAACACAACCACAATCATCACCACCACCGCTACATCATCATCACCACCACCACTACCACCACCACTACCACCATCATCACCATCATCACCACCACCGCTACCATCATCATCACCACCACCACCACCACCACTACCACCACCACAATCATCATCATCACCATCACCACCACCACCACCATCATCATCATCATCACCACCATCATCACCACCACCACCACCACCACCATCATAATCATCACCACCACCACCACCACCATCATCATCATCATCATCATCATCACCACCACCACCATCATCATCACCACCACCATCATCATCCCCACATCCCCCATCATCATCCCCACTATCATCATCAACATCACCAGCACCATCATGATCACCATCATCATCATCATCACTATAATCTATTATCATGACCACCAACACAACCACAATCATCACCACCACCGCTACCATCCTCATCACCACCACCACTATCACCTCCACAATCATCATCATCATCATCATCACCACCACAATCACCACCACCACCACC
>NC_054713.1:27762405-27799905 GCF_016097555.1 Gigantopelta aegis | reverse complement strand
CCAGACACCGGGACGGAGCACTGCGGGCTGCGATGTTTGAACACCAAATTGGCGCACTTGTAGATAATTCTATCGATTCTAGGAATGTCAACGCTGGAATCCGCCCGTGTTGACGTTGGGTTAAAAGCCAACCAGCGTTTCTTGAAACGGAGCATAGCGATGGCGCGAAGACGTTTGAAGACGGGACTGCAATACAAGGTGGATGATGAACTACGCTCCGAGTCGCAGAACTCCCGGCAGGAAGCCGAGTGTCGCGAGAAACGTGCGTCGCTCGCTTTCATTAGCGCAGATGTTGACCCGCCGGATGTACCTATCGAGATTACCAAATGCTGAAAAAGGAACGTTTGTTTAACGACATCCCAACATTGATTTTCTTTCATGTTTCTGCGTGTTGAGAGTTGTAACTTCAAGTATAGTAGCACTGTAATTTTAGCTTGTTCGGAGTAGATAGTTAATAGTTGTACGTCTGCGAGAGAGAGATAGAGATAGAGAGAGAGAGAGAGAGAGAGAGAGAGAGAGAGAGAGAGAGAGAGAGAGAGAGAGAGAGAGGGAGGGAGGGAGAGAGAGAGAGAGAGAGAGAGAGAGAGAGAGAGAGAGAGAGAGAGAGAGAGAGAGAGAGAGAGCCCTCACTCTGGAGTGAATCCAGTGGTGGGGTACGAACCCAGCTCCATTCAGCTTTAAAGCCGGTGTTTTAACACCTGTTCTACTGTGATCGGTCACATGTAGATTCTGTTCAAACAAATGTCAAAACTATACATAAACAACTGCACAAGTCACATATATTGACATTTAAACAAAATGGCTTTTATACTTTGTAATCACGTCAAGTCAAACGCGGTCATTGAAGAACCACTGCAGCTTAGGGCAGGGCATCATCCTGCTGCATGAACATCAGCACCAACGCCAATGTTTGTCATTTGTATTTAAAATATTTAGATACTAGATACTCTGACTCCGTCAGTTTAGCTTTTCATTTTTCAACAAACATTTGATGGTGGTGGTAGAGTGGTGGGATAGGAGATTTTTAAAATTAATTTTATCTTGATTAAAAAGTAAAAACGAAGTTAAAAAGTTTGTTTTGTTTAATGACACCATCATCTGCTATTGGATGTCAAACATTTGGTAATTTTTACATATATTAGCCTTAAAGAGGAAACCCGCTACATGTTTCCTTTAGTAGCAAGGGATCTTTTATATATATATATATATATATATATATATATATATATATATATATATATATATATATATATATATATATATATAAATTATATTTGGGATAATTGTACAGAAGCCCAAGCAAAAATGGTTAAAGGCATAATTCCACAGTATTTATCATCGCTGGTACCCCAAACAGTTTTTGGAAATCACACCCCGTAACGCTGACCAATTGCAATATATTCACGCTAGAACAGAATTATACAGAAAATCGTTTTTACTCTCAGGAGTTCGTGAGTGGAATAGTATTGATGAAAATATAAGACAAATAGAATCTTTTAGAAAATTTAATAATTGTATATCCCCGCAGATAAATGGGTTAAATAAGAATTTTTTAGAATTCGGATCACGCTTTAATCAAATAATTCATTGTAGACTTCGTTTAGAATGCAGTGACCTCAACCCTCATAGATATACAAGACATATTTATGATAATTCCATTTGTAGTTGTGGACACCAATATGAAGATACGTTACATTTTCCTATTTATCTGTCCTCTATATGATAACATTCGCACAAAAATGTATTTTTATAATGGTGGTTTTGATCTCCATACAGTGCTATATGGTAATATTGATTACCCTCTGGACCTCAATTTACGTATAGCAGAATCTATTCATAACTTTTTCGAATTGTCAAAACGCTTCACGTTTTAATTTCTTAAAGCCATTTATCCTACATCACATTGTCACTTGCAAGTTTGGCTGCTATACTGTGGGCGGTGGGCGAGAATCACTGATGTATGTTAATCTGAGGAAATGGGTATATTTATATACGTGGGTACGTGTACGCATGAACAAGTAATAGTATATTAATTTCATGGTCTTTTAGACTTGTTTTTATGTTTGAGTGCAAATTATGTAATTGTTTCTAATTCTCTGAAGAACATGTAAACTGATATATGTGTATATTATAAATTGTATGTAACAATGTATGTATGTATGTTTGCAGAGGCATTAATATAGGCCAATGGCCTGTTTGCCAATCCATTTCTTTTGTGAAATAAATATATATATATATAAATATATATACACTATCCCACAGACAGGATAGCACATACCACTGCCTTTGGTATACCAGTCGTGGTGTACTAGCTGGGCCGTGAAATAGCCCAATGGGTCCACTGACGGAAATCGATCCTAGACCGCCCGCGCATCAGACGAGTGCTTTACCAATTGAAGAAAATGAAATATATCAATTTAAAACGATCTTCACCTTTTGTCACTGTTAGATTAATTTTGTACTTTGTATGGATCGACAGTGAGTATGAACGCGTGTCCCAGCTACAGAGTGCAGTTCGATAGCTCATCGATAAACGTTGCCTCACTCACACGATACGAGATGTAGCTCAGCGGTTGAGATTCGTCTTGAACCAATCCATTTACGCACCCCCTCCCCTCCTCCCTTCTAGCTGGCCCTTCGCCATCAAATACCGTGGTATGTGCTGTCCAGTCTGCACAAACACAACTACAGTTGTAATAAGCTTGTGTCGTTTGGACCATCAACTGTCTCAATATTGAACAGAACAGAACTTTATTACGTTCGAATACAGATATACATATATAATATAACAGCATGAAGATGACGGGGTTTGAAAAACAATTCATAATCTGTAAATAATGAAAGTCTTAGGAGGAACAGAAGTGTTTGTTGATAATAGTTATAAACCTACACAACTTTCTAAGCGTGCCTATATTTTTAACAACATTCAATGTTCGTTTCAGTTTGAGTTCAATTCAATTCTATATTTAACTTTGAGCTGTTACAGGTCACCAGTTGTACAAGTAAAATACAACATATATGGTACTTATGAGTTTAATTTACAGCTACACAGTTGAGAAGAGTTCACCAATCATTAGAGAGAATGTGTACGTGACCTAAATCGGATACATCAACCGGCATGTAAAGACATATAAACTAAATGAAAGCTAAACATAAGTTTGTTTTGTTTAACGACACCACTGGAGCACATTGATTTATTAATCATCGGCTATTGGATGTCAAACATTTGGTAATTCTGACAAAAAGTTTGTTTTGTTAACACCCCAGCACGAAAAATACATCGGCTATTGGGTGACAAACTATATCTAGAATGAATGCGTGCGATGCCAGCCGCAATGTAAAATCTATTTTCAATAATCAACTTTCTTTTTCCACCTCAATTTCTGTTATCAAGAAAGTACAATAACAGCACAAGGCAGCACTTTCCCATTAATTGTTACATCAGTTATTGTAGTTTCAAGACAAAAGAAGACAAGACAAGACAAGAATTTATTACGCTCAGGCATATATTCTACGGCATATGAGGACATGTGTTCAATAGTAGGACATGGTTTGTAGCAGCAAAAATAGTATAATTATAATATTGGTAGTAGTACAGATATCATACAATTGCGAAAATGCGTAAAATTGGTATTTCACCAATAGTGTATAAATATAGCTTATGATATAATAATAACTGCGTTATACTTTATATGTTTGTTTCAATAACGCAATTTAATTTCCAAGTGTTGTTGATAAATAGTGTCTGTTTTGAAAGCGATCCAGCTCGCCAACGCCCGAGGTTTTGAAACGGACTATAAGACGAGAACAGCTCTTAATGAGACGATGCGTTTGGAGTGTTGCGCTTTACAACGGAGAAAGAACTACTGCTTGCGGTGAACGAACAATGACGCTGAACGAGGTAAGTAAAACACACTTAGTGTCCATCGGGCAACACATTAAAAAAATTAATTTAAGTAATTAATTTCTGTGTGGCTTTGTCTTTGACAAGTAATCAAAAAGGGTAGGAGGCAATACAAATATTTTATGGGAGGCAGATCTACGGAGAGTTTCTAATGTTGTATTTTGAGTATGTTTTTCCTATTGTATTTTGAGTATGTTTTTGATATTTGAAATTATCTTTGTTGTGCGTGCTTGGTTGTGAATGTCTGATTCATGCATGGTGGAGGTTTCGGACTTAAAATGTTTCTTTGGCAGGGCCTTTTCAAGATACCTTTCATAATTAAGCGTCCAAACTTTTAGGACATTCCGGAATTTATACAGATGAACATTCTCCAAAAGAATTGCTCTTACTTGTTTGAAAAGAGATCTTGCGACCATGTATGGTGTATAAAAGTTCGTAGCTATCTGCATATCATAAATATTTTTGTGTATGTGATATGAAGGCTGCCATTTTGAGTATATGTGCAATATTTCAGCAATTTTGTAGTTGATCTGTTTCCTTCGCGTGATACGTCATCCCATTTCCTTTGGATCTTCAATTTGCTCATCTAGGTCGCATTAAAGGATTTACAGGGAAATTAGCACGTAATATATAATCTCAGAAGACATTGTACGTACGTGTATCGCACAGAGATAGCTTCAAATGATATCTCTGCATTTGGCTTCTGCATCATATTTTCACCCTGCTGCGGAAATACTGTTTTTTTAAATTATTATGTATGTCTTCAGCGGTTACAAAATATATTAGTGTTGATGTACAGTGATACACATTGCAGCGAAACTTGCAAAATGCTTTTTGACCGTTAACGATATCTACTACTAACGATATCTATTAAAGGGACAATCCTGAGTTTGCTGCAATTTTTAAGATTTTATCGACTAACAGAGACTTTTTAACGATTGCAATTACATATCAAATATATTTATCTGCATAAAATATTAGTGGCTGTATATTAAACGTGTTTTTTATCGTTCTAATATTTGTACTAGGTTAAATTTCATTTTATTTCCTATAATATTATTTTTTCGTACGTACGAAATTATTTGAAGATAAAATCCAGTTTGGGCTTCTTACAAATATTAAGACGACCAAAAACACATTGAATATACAGACACTGATATCCTAAACAAGGAAATATATTTAATTTGTAAGTTTAATCGTAGAAATATTTTATTAGTCGGAAACATCTTACAATGCAGCAAACTCTGCAATGTCCCTTTAATATTTACTGAAATTACAGTCATGTTTGTATCTTGCACTTAAGAAAGATATTTTAGGATGGCGAAGCGAGGTCGAGAGTGGATCTTTAAAAGAGTGGCCAGCGTAAAATACCCCACAATTCCCTCTAACACGACAATTTAAGGCAGATACCGTACACTATCTTTTGGAAGATTTAACAGTTGATATATCAAACCAGATCACTGAAGAGTACGAGTCGTTTTAATGCCTACTTACGTATTTTGACTGTGGAAGGTGTTGGTTTTAGTCATGCATTTCTTAAAACATGTCCTTTAGGATAATTGCTAGAAACGTTTGAATATTACAATCATACAGCATATCTTATTTGTTTCTTTACTACTCAGTTAATATAATCTGTAATGTAATAGGCAAGGCCGTTGTAACAGTTAATGTAATCTGTAATATAATACGTAAGGCTGTTTTAACAGTTAATATAATCTGTAATATAATACGTAAGGATTGTTTTAGCAGTTAATATAATCTGTAATATAATACGTAAGAGTGTTTTAACAGTTAATATAATCTGTACTATAATACGTAAGAGTGTTTTAACAGTTAATATAATCTGTAATATAATACGTAAGGCCGTTTTAACAGTTAATATAATCTGTAATGTAATACGTAAGGCTATTTTAACAGTTAATATAATCTGTAATATAATACGTAAGGCTTTTTTTTAGCAGTTAATATAATCTGTAATATAATACGTTAGGCTATTTTAACAGTTAATATAATCTGTAATATAATAAGTAAGGCTAGTTAATATAATCTCTAATATAATACGTAAGGCTGTTTTAACAGTTAATATAATCTGTCATATAATACGTACGGCTGTTTTAACAGTTAATATAATCTGTAATATAATAATTAAGGCTGTTTTAACAGTTAATATGATCTCTAATATAATACTTAAGGCTGTTTTAACAGTTAATATAATCTGTAATGTAATAAGTCAGGCTGTTTTAACAGTTAATATAATCTGTAATGTAATAAGTCAGGCTGTTTTAACAGTTAATATAATCTGTAATGTAATAAGTAAGGCTGTTTCAACAGTTAATATAATCTGTAATGTAATACGTAAGGCTGTTTTAACAGTTAATATAATCTGTAATGTAATACGTAAGGCTGTTGTATCAGTTAATATAATATGTAATGTAATAAGTAAGGCTGTTTTAACAGTTAATATAATCTGTAATGTAATAAGTAAGGCTGTTTCAACAGTTAATATAATCTGTAATGTAATACGTAAGGCTGTTTTAACAGTTAATATAATCTGTAATGTGATACGTAAGGCTGTTTCAACAGTTAATATAATCTGTAATGTAATACGTAAGGCTGTTGTATCAGTTAATATAATATGTAATGTAATAAGTAAGGCTGTTTTAACAGTTAATATAATCTGTAATGTAATACGTAAGGCTGTTTTAACAGTTAATATAATCTGTAATATAACACGTAAGGCTTTTTTTTAGCAGTTAATATAATCTCTAATATAATACGTAAGGCTGTTTTAACAGTTAATATAATCTGTAATATAATAAGTAAGGCTGTTTTAACAGTTAATATAATCTGTCATATAATACGTAAGGCTTTTTTAACAGTTAATATAATCTGTAATTTAATAAGTAAGGCTGTTTTAACAGTTAATATGATCTCTAATATAATACGTAAGGCTGTTTTAACAGTTCATATAATCTGTAATGTAATATGTAAGGCTGTTTTAACAGTTAATATAATCTGTAATGTAATACGTAAGGTTGTTGTAACAGTTAATATAATCTGTAATGCGATAAGTAAGGCTGTTTTAACAGTTAATATAATCTGTAATGTAATACGTAAGGCTGTTTTAACCGTTAATATAATCTGTAATGTAATACATAAGGCTATTTTAGCAGTTAATATAATCTGTAATGTAATACTTAAGGCCGTTTTAACAGTTAATATAAACTGTAATGTAATACGTAAGGCTGTTTTAACAGTTAATGTAGTCTGTAATATAACACGTAAGGCCGTTTTACGAGTTAATATAATCTCTAATATAATACGTAAGGCCGTTTTAACAGTTAATATAATCTCTAATGTAATAAGTAAGGCTGTTTTAACAGTTAATATAATCTGTAATATAATACGTAAGGCCGTTTAATATAATCTGTAATATAGTATGTAAGCTGTTTTAACAGTTAATATAATCTGTAATATAATACGTATGGCCGTTTTAACAGTTAATATAATCTGTAATATAATACATAAGGCCGTTTTAACAGTTAATATAATCTGTAATGTAATACGTAAGACTGTTTTAACAGTTAATATAATCTGTAATATAATACGTAAGGCCGTTTTAACAGTTAATATAATCTCTAATATAATATGTAAGGTTATTTTATCAGTTAATATAATCTGTAATATAGTATGTAAGGCTGTTTTAACAGTTAATATAATCTGTAATATAATACGTAAGGCCGTTTTAACAGTTAATATAATCTGTAATATAATACATAAGGCCGTTTTAACAGTTAATATAATCTGTAATGTAATACGTAAGGCTGTTTTAACAGTTAATATAATCTGTAATATAATACGTAAGGCTTTTTTTAACAGTTAATGTAATCTGTAATATAATACGTAAGGCCGTTTTAACAGTTAATATAATCTGTAATATAGTACGTAAGGCTGTTTAACAGTTAATATAATCTGTAATATAATACGTAAGGCCGTTTTAACAGTTAATATAATCTGTAATATAACTTGTAAGGCTGTTTTAACAGTTTCCCATCATTCTGATCGCTTCTCCTCTTTTCATTTGTACTGCCGACAGCCTTGTTTGTACTAATGTTAGGCTCAGACTGTCAACTGTCACGATGAAGTTGACCAACACGACGGTTGCGTTGTAATGTTCCCAACTCCTGACTTACGACGGGCGCGATGAGATTAACAACTAATTGGTCGGCAATCCACCGCGAGCATCACTGAAAACAAGATTATACCAACCATGTTTATATGTGGTATATATGCACGCATGCAAACACAAACACACACACACATACACATACACATACACACACACTCCCCCTACACATGAATGCCATATTAAGACAATGTTAATAGAAAACAATAGGAAACAAATTCTATTTTGAGAAACGTGTTTTATATATTTGTTTTTCTTTTGTAACCTGGTATTATCAATCTGTATATCATTATTTTAAAAATGATTTTGCATTTTCTTTACAAATGTTTTATTAAACATATAATGTAATAATTTGCAAGTTATTTAAGCTTTTAATTTGTCATTTTATTCAATAATTTGCTCCATTTTTTGGTTTGTTTTTCTAATTACTAATTTAAGCAGAAGTGATCAAGTAGTTTTGTAGTTATTTCCAGTTATGGTTCAATCACGCTACCATATACCTCAGCTGCCCATGAAAAACTCATATTAATTTATTGTTATTAGTGAAATCAGCTAGTATCATAAAGGCTGCTATTTTTGGTAAGCAGCAAAGGAATCTTTTTTATATAAGTAGTCACCTGTCTTAAGTGGCTATTTTACTTTTTCCCCAAACTCATCTAATAAAATTAATATTAAGAGGCCATTTATTTCATTTGATTTCAACTGATGTTCGTGCTTATATCCAGTTAAGGTTCAAGCACGCTGTACTAGACACACACCTCAGCTATTTTGGCTGTCTGTCTGACAGTTTGTTAGTTGTTAGTTGGTTAGTTAGTGGTTAGTGAGAGAGAAGATGGTGTAGTGGCCGTACACCTACCTATTGAGCCCTTTAAGGACTCGCTCTGGGTTGCGAACCCTGTATCTACCAGCCTGTAGTCCGATGGCTTAACCACTGCGCCACCGAGGCCGATATTAAGAGGTCACTTTTTGGTAGTCCAATGGATGACGTCACGTGGCCTAATGCTGCGTTGTGACTGGACGGTTAATTGCCGATAGTTCATTTGAGTTCAGTTTGACGCCCAGACTAACGACTGGGAGTCGGGTTGAGTTGTAGGTAGTACTAAACCAAATAACTTCCGGCTGGGTCAAAGTTCGAGGTGCACCCAACTTTTGATAGAGAAGTGAACACCACAAGTCCTGTGATTGGTTATAAATGTGAGTGTGTTGGTTGTAAAAAAAAAAGTTTCATTTGGGCTAAAAATTTATGCAATTTTATTTCATCTAGTACCACTGTGTCAAGTAGCCTTGTGCTTGGAACATGTATGGGGTACCTGTAAAAAAAAGTACTCAAATTTTGTGCGGAACTAGGGTAGTCATAGACCCGTTATCTCAGAAATGAGCAGCTTGACACCCACTTTTTTGTGATTCACTTTAAGGGAGAGGGGTGGTAGTATTTATATCCGTGGCGTTTATGTCGATTGATACGTTGCAGGTAGGAGTTTTAGCCACACATGTTACTATTGTCGTCTATGGGATTTGATTTGGTAGTATACACCCTGTAGTGCGCTCTCAGACTAGCAACAAATGTCGGCCTCGATGCATTTTTAAAATCAGATATGACGGCCGTCGTAAAAGTCGTATACGTCGAAAATCGAGTTGTAAGAGCGCTCAGACTAGCAATTGGACAGTCTTACTTAAAAGTTGTGACAGCAGAAGGTTGACCAACTTTCTTCTGGCATTTGGTAGTCTGACCTTAGCATTACCCGATGCCGTATTTCGTAAGGATCTTGGGGTGGGACGTAGCCCAGTGGTAAAGCGCCCGCTTGATGCGTGGTCGGTCTGGGATCTATCCCCGTCGGTGAGTCTGTTGGGCTATTTCTCGTTCCAGCGAGTGCACCACGACTGGTATATCAAAGGCCGTGATATGTACTATCCTTACTGTTGGATGGTGCATATAAAAGATCCATTGCTACTAATAGAAAAATGTAGCGCATTTCCTCTAAAATTACCAAATGTTTGACATCGAATAGTCGATGATTAATAAATCAATGTGCTCTAGTGGTGTTGTTAAAGAGAGAGAGAGAGAGAGAGAGAGAGAGAGAGAGAGAGAGAGAGAGAGAGAGAGAGAGAGAGAGAGAGAGAGAGAGAGAGAGAGAGAGAGAGAGAGAGAGAGAGAGAGAGAGAGAGAGAGAGAGAGAGAGAGAGAGAGAGAGGGGGGGGGGCAGACAGACAGAAAGACATAACGGGATCGAGGTACACATGAAGAGAGAGAGAGAGAGAGAGAGAGAGAGAGAGAGAGAGAGAGAGAGAGAGAGAGAGAGAGAGAGAGAGAGAGAGAGAGAGAGAGAGAGAAGAGAGAGAGAGAGAGAGGCAGACAGACAGACAGACAGACAGAGATAAAGAGACATAGAGACACAGACAGACATAGCGAGAGACAAAACGAGAGAGAGAGAGAGAGAGAGAGAGAGAGAGAGAGAGAGAGAGAGAGAGAGAGAGAGAGAGAGAGAGAGAGAAAGAGAGAGAGAGAGAGGCAGACAGACAGACAGACAGACAGAGATAAAGAGACATAGAGACACAGACAGACATAGCGAGAGACAAAACGAGAGAGAGAGAGAGAGAGAGAGAGAGAGAGAGAGAGAGAGAGAGAGAGAGAGAGAGGGGCAGACAGACAGACAGACAGAGATAAAGATACATAGAGACACAGACAGACATAGCGAGAGACAAAACGAGAGAGAGAGAGAGAGAGCGAGAGAGAGAGAGAGAGAGAGAGAGAGAGAGAGAGAGAGAGAGAGAGAGAGAGAGAGAGAGAGCAGGGCTAGGGGTAGGGGTAGGCTAATAATAGCACTGACAAACATTAGCGTCATGCGTCACTATGCGACCACGCACTCCATTGTAGCACATGCTGATAACCGCGAACGTAACTTGTAACTCGATTGTGTTAGAGGTATCTGAAAGCTTTTGTGTCTGTTTTCACCCGTACTGATCTCGTAATAATTAGATTCATATAACTGTGTGCGTAGTGTATGATATTTATGAATGTCACTTCGAGTTTATCATTGCCGTCGTTCGCGTCATAATTATCGGAAACTCGTGTCAACATCTTTATACAGCACCTCTGTATTAAACGTACGTCAGCTTTCAATGTGGCAGTCCTCCACCAGACGAAGTTGGAACCGCATTTTGATAAAAACACCTAGTCATAACGTTTTTTGAAATCAGTCTTGTACGGGTATTTATATATTGGACGTGATATTGTTTTAGTAAAGTGCTCGCTCGATGCGCGGTCGGTGTGGGATCGATCCCCGTCAGTGGGCCCATTGGGCTATTTCTCGCTCCAACCAGTTCACCACGACTGGTAAATCAAAAGCCGTGGTATGTGCTATGCTGTCTATGGGATGGTGCATATAAAAGATCCCTTGCTGCTAATCGAAAAGAGTAGCCCATGAAGTGGCGACAGCGGGTTTCCTCCCTCAGACCGGCGTCGATGGCGTCGTGGTTAGGCCATCGGTCTACAGGCTGGTAGGTACTGGGTTCGGATCCCAGCCGAGGCATGGGATTTTTAATCCAGATACCGACTCCAAACCCTGAGTGAGTGCTCCGCAAGGCTCAATGGGTAGGTGTAAACCACTTGCACCGACCAGTGATCCATAACTGGTTCAACAAAGGCCATAGTTTGTACTATCCTGCCTGTGGGAAGCGCAAATAAAAGATCCCTTGCTGCCTGTCGTAAAAGAGTAGCCTATGTGGCGACAGCGGGTTTCCTCTAAAAACAGTGTCAGAATGACCATATGTTTGACGTCCAATAGCCGATGATAAGATAAAAAATCAATGTGCTCTAGCGGCGTCGTTAAATAAAACAAACTTTTTTTTCCTTCCTCAGTATCTGTATAGTCCTTAACCATATGTCCGACGCCATATACTCGTAAATAAAATGTGTTGAGTGCGTCGTTAAATAAACTACTTCCTTCATTTCCCTGATATTGTTTGACGTTCATGCAAGTATGAACCACAGAACCGTTTTACATACTAAATGAAAGACGGTTTTTTTTAAGTCACGTGATATTACTTGGACCAATCCAATCATTTATAACTAAAGCATATTTTCAGACTGGAACTATACTATAATGAATAGGCTCATGCCAGATCCATTATCGTGCATGTTACAGCTTTTTTTTAAGTCACGTGATATTACTTGGACCAATCCAATCATTTATAACTAAAGCATATTATCAGACTGGAACTATACTATAATGAATAGGCTCATGCCAGATCCATTATCGTGCATGTTACAGCTTCTGTTACACTAAAATTATATTGATTTGTGCATTACTGGGGAGTAGATCAAAGGGACATTCCTGAGTTTGCTGCATTATAAGATGTTTCCGACTAATAAAATATTTCTACGATTTAACTTACATATTAAATATATATTCTGGTTTATAATATCAGTGTCTGTCTATTCAGTGTGTTTCTGGTCGTCTTAATATTTGTAAGAAGCCCGAACTGGATTTTGTCTTCAAATAATTTTGTACGTACGAAAAAATATATTTTAGGAAATAAAATGAAATTTAACCTAGTACAAATATTAGAACGATCAGAAACACGTTTAGTATACAGCCACTAATATTTTATGCAGAAAAATATATTTGATATGTAATTACAATCGTTAAAAAGTCTCTGTTAGTCGATAACATCTTAAAACTTGCAGCAAACTCAGGAATGTCCCTTTTGAGGGGATAAAGAAAGAAAGAAAGAAAAACAAATTTGACATATCGCGATGAAAAAGGTATTATAATATCCATATCTAATATATCATGGTCAATATCATTATCCGCTCTGTAGACAAAAGACGTGGCAGTATTTATCGCTGAATACCTTCATGATTATAACACAATATCTTGTGTGAAGATACGCTATTGAATATGGTCATGTCAGATTTATATTCGTCTTATGTTACTTGTAAAAGTGTACATGCATATTGTTTTGGTGTATTATTGGTGTGTAGATTAAAATTTTGTTTTGTTTAACGACACCACTAGAGCACACTGATTAATTAATCATCGGCAATTGGATGTCAAATATTGGGTAATTCTCAGATATAGTCTTAGAGAGGAAACCAGCAACATGTTTTCATTATTAGCAAGGGATCTTTTATATGCATCATCACACAGACACTGGGTGTGTAGATTAATGCAGAGTTTCGGACAATTTGTTGAGAGAGGGAGCAGCCTCTGTCGCCACATAGGTTACACCTAACACAGCAAGGGATCTTTTATATGCACTTTTCCATGAATAAGGCATTTGATGTGCCAGTCCTGGCACTGGTTGGAATGGGAAAAAACGAACCTATAGAGGGCCACCTATCCTGTTACCTATCTAGGAAGAGCACTCTACCAACTGAACTAACTCCTACCCATAAAACGTGAAACATAAAAGTACTTCACCCATAACAGGAAGGTCTTGTTTTCCAAGACAATTAAAGGGACACACCCTAGTTACGTTTATTTGTAAACCATTACGGCGTTGTTTTTCGCTATTAAACCCCATTTTTCACAAATAAAATTGCACTTTACTTACATTTAATTATTTCCATTCACCTGAAGTGGTTTTTGGTAATCCTGATGTTTGTAAAACCACGAAATGCATTTTTTGCATTTTTTCACAAGACGTGTTGTCGAGAAAAAACCGTTAAGCCAGCGAGGTCCAATCTATTTTTAGAGGGGATATTTTCATTTCAATGTCACAGACGTTGGTATATCACGTGACCCTTATCATTTTGGTTCGTTTTGTTTTTTCGTGCACGTTTCGCGCAATCAACATCCGATTTGTTGTTGTTCATTTGTGAGATTTTTCTTCACAGTTCGTGAACATTTTCAGTAACAATAAAGTTCAGACAAGTAAGTGTCTCAATACAAAACGTTATAAACCCTTAAAACCAATAATTTTGCTAAGTCTTACGATATCTGGAGAGGGGATACAACCAGGACAGAACAGTTGGAACATGTCCAGGAGAGGTGAAACGAACGCACCCAAGTCTGTGAAATTTGTCGTGACGTAGGCATTGTTGTGCTTCGAGCGACATCTACCGGTGACATCAGAATACTAACTTTCAAAATTATTTCAAGCAATTGGGACATGGGGATTCCCATGGTATTTATCGATATAAAACCTGCTTTTTCACTCCATTTGATAAAAACGTGATCTAAGTGTGTTACAGGTTTGTAGATTAACCAAATTATAATTTATTTTCGCTGGATGGAACTAGGGTGTGCGGCTTTAACAAATACCCCAAAATGTGAACGACAAAACCGTTATTCTTTTATTATCTATCTAGTGCCTCGTCTATAGGAGGGCAGCCACTCTCGAGGATATCTTTTTCTGGACAATATACTAGTATCCATTTGACCGCCGCAAAGAGGACTGTCACTTCCAGACTACTTTACTAATTTATTACCCATATGATTAAAATATCTTGGTACATATCAAAGTGATACGTCCCACTAGAACGCCAAGCGGGACGTAACACTTCGACGTCACCCGATGACGTAATCGATTGGCGCGCTACAACCTTAGAGGAACGTCAGCCAAGCGGGTTAAGTGATATAAATTAAGATTAATTATGGGTAATAAATAGGATATTAAACTTGCTACCATTTCGAATCATGTTTATGTCCCTCGTGAGATAATTTTCATTGTCACTCGCTAAAGCTCGTGACAACTGAAAATTATTTCACTCGGGACATAAACATGATACGAAATGGAAACTCGTTTCATATCCTATTAATATGCCCTCGTGAATCACTGTCAAATCAGTGATGTTATCAGATGTTGGAGAAAGCTGAACATATTCTGTCACACTGGTAACACCGTCATGAATAGTGCCACCATAGCTGTCAAGTCCGTCCCTTGATCTAAAACTATATAAGAAAAATATGTAAGAGTTTCACCAAAAAGATGAAAGGATGAAATACATTTGGTTTCCCCAACGTTGTCCTTAATTTGTAGCGATTGGTTACTCACTGGTTGTAGTTTAAAATGGGCTGAGGTGTCGTTAAACAAATATCCCTTACCTTTACCACTTTTTGTTTAAAGAAAAAGTTTGTTTTGTTTAACGACACTACTAGAGCACATTGACAGTGCGTCGTTAAATAAAACATTTCCTTCTTTCTTTCTTGATCATGGTTGATATCTAACTAAGACTTAACTTCAAAGGCTTAATTTACAAAGCATGTTTATGTGTTACACGCGTGTATTCACAATGCTGGAACACCTGCGTTTAAAAAGAAAAAAAACAGGATTCGTAAGTTCGGCCCTTTTCGTCTTAATTGACTAGTTGAAAGAATCTGAAAATATACAACTGCAGTTTACTCCATTACAAACTAAATGGATTCCTTTGTAATCAAAGCAATACACAATTATTGCATGTAAAATCGTATCTCTGTATACGTTTCCATATGTACGTTTCTTTCTGTCCGTTTTTCATAAACCGTGAATTATCGGAATGATGTGGCTGCCTTGTCTGTATTTCCATGATGTCCGTGAACTGTACGTGATCAATCAAAGTGAATTCAGAATCGGAATCTCACAATAAATGACGTCATACGGAAGAAAACATCATCATCAATATCGGCAAGTGTCTAGGATGTCTTACCGTGGTCTTTCGAAATTAATTTCTGATGTACGTTCAAGGATTAGTGCTTGCGCCCGGGTATTATGGGTACATCGTGAACACGATAAACACGGACACGGATTGGCGGATATACGCAATACGGACACGGAAGACGTACATATGGTGAAAATGCCAAGTGTCCGTATAATCCGTGTAACAAATGAAACTTTAACGAAGTGTAACGACAGAAATTTAGTAGTACTGGACGCTACTCTGTTTACATGGCATGTTCATACACGTCACACTTTCGGTATTCCTGAACATAAAATATATATAGTTATTTATTACAAATAACACCAGCGAAATATAACACTTCTTATTACGACACGACATCTACAAGATCAAGATGGGGTGTGTGTGTGGGGGGGGGGGGGGGGGGGGGGGTGGCGGTGGTTTCGAATTGACTAACGAATATTAATTTCTTATATTCTGAAACGATACGGATCTATGAATTAACTAACGCCAGGCACTCATTCATTTTAACTTATTTTCGTGCTTATATCCAATTAAGGTTCAAGCACGCTGTCCTGTGCACACACTTCAGCTATCTGGACTGTCTGTCCATGACAGAGGGTTAGTTATTAGTGGTTCATAAGAAAGAAAAGGGTGTAGTAGTCTTACACCTACCCGTTGAGTAGTTAAAACTCGCTCCGGGTGGGAGCCGGTACAGGGTAGCGAACCCAGTACCTAGAAGCCTGTAGTCCGATGGCTTAACCACTACACCACCGAGGCCCGTACTGCGAGACAAGATGCCCTTACTCTGATACGAAGAACAGCTTACATATGAAATACCGGGCTGCGAACCCAGTACCTACCAGCCTTATTTATGTCTGATGGCTTAACCACAACACCACCTAGGTCCGTACCTCGAGACAAGACGCCCTTACTCTGGTACGAAGAACATGATTCATTTCAACTTATTTTCGTGCTTATATCCAATTAAGGTTCAAGCACGCTGTCCTGAGCCCATACTTCAACTATCTGGGCTGTCTGTCCAGGACAGTGGATTAGTTGTTAGTTGGTTAGTGAAAGAGAGAATGGTGTAGTGGCCTTATACCTACTCATTGAGCCCTTAAGAACTCGCTCTGGGTTGGAGCCGGTACCGAGCTGCGAACCCTGTACCTACTAGCCCGTAGTCCGATGGCTTAACCACGACACCACCAGAGGCAGGTACCGTGAGACAAGAAGCCCTTACTCTTCTGATACGAAGAACAGCTTACAGATGAACTACCAGGCTGCGAACCCTGTACCTACCAGCCTGTAGTCCGATGGCTTAACCACGACACCACCAGAGGCAGGTACCGTGAGACAAGAAGCCCAAACTGATACGAAGAACAGCTTACAGATGAACTACCAGGCTGCGAACCCTGTACCTACCAGCCTGTAGTCCGATGGCTTAACCACGACACCACCAGAGGCAGGTACCGTGAGACAAGAAGCCCAAACTGATACGAAGAACAGCTTACAGATGAACTACCAGGCTGCGAACCCTGTACCTACCAGCCTGTAGTCCGATGGCTTAACCACGACACCACCAGAGGCAGGTACCGTGAGACAAGAAGCCCTTACTCTCCTGATACGAAGAACAGCTTACAGATGAACTACCAGGCTGCGAACCCTGTACCTACTAGCCCGTAGTCCGATGGCTTAACCACGACACCACCAGAGGCAGGTACCGTGAGACAAGAAGCCCTTACTCTCCTGATACGAAGAACAGCTTACAGATGAACTACCAGGCTGCGAACCCTGTACCTACTAGCCCGTAGTCCGATGGCTTAACCACGACACCACCAGAGGCAGGTACCGTGAGACAAGAAGCCCTTACTCTCCTGATACGAAGAACAGCTTACAGATGAACTACTTTAGCATGGCACGGCTCGTAAGACGTTGCCGGTGAAAGGACTTCAAACGGAGCGAAGAGCGGACCAGCAGTAATGTCTCATTCATGTCGGCAGTTAACAAGTTTAACGCAGCTTCTCGACTAGATGTAATAAAGCCAGCAGTATCTCGCTTTGTAATTAGGAAGCCATTAAAAATTACCTCCTCGTATATACTTGGCTTCCGTGACACGGGCGAAAGGATGCCGAAAATACTTTGTCAATCATGGTTAAAGAGTACGTGAATGTGTTCTGCCATTCAGCGTAATTCATTAATTTCCCAATTACAAAGCAAGATCATTCCACAGAGTCAGTTTCCCAGAGACCTCTTCAAACCGGCAATCAATATCGTCTCACATAAAGATAAAAACACTCAATTTGTTTCAATCAAGTTGCGGTTATATTGTAAACAGAATGAGGGGAAGGAGTAAGGGTGTGTATAATTGGTGTAGTTTGTGTGGAGTAGATATTAGTGTAGGTCTAATACTATTTCTATTGGCACTGAGTGCTATTTGCTGTAGGTAACAAACCATCTAGACTAAACTTTTATGTGATGGCAGTAGATTATATATCTGTCGATTGTTAACACTGCGTGGCACCGACACCGGGTATTGATCTCATACGATACCGGATATTGGTCCTGTCGTAGCAATGCATCTTGTTACGTATCTTGACATCACGATCGAACTACGGTAATGAAACACTTTTGCAATTGTAACTGATAAGTAAGCAATCATAGACCTGCATTTAAGTCTTTTGGTCCGGAAAACAGTTAATTTTTAGTAATAAATTTAAACGTCGTTCGAAATTGCAATATCTGTAGAAATTCGCCGTACACCGCTACAGTTCGCCGTACAGTCGCAATTTAAATGTTTAATGAAAGAAACACGTTTATTATGCATAACGTGTTCTGCAATGTTTAAGTTATATGAACGTCTACTAATTTGAATAATGGTAAGTGACCCCCAGTAATAAATAATTAATAAAAGATAAAACTTTAAGAATTTTCTCTCTAGTTGTACTAGCACGATTGGTCGCTACAACCGTACCAATATCCGGGGTCGGTTCCTCGCAGTGCTTACGCACAAAGCAAGCAGTTCACATGACGCAAAGTATATGGTACAAAACCGTCATCGTGATACGACAAGACGAATATCTAAGACGAGTAGATAGCTCTCTCCCCCCCTCCCTCAATAAATCCAAGTTAAAGTTGAGGAGCGGGTCATAACCCTGAGTTAAAACGCTTGCCCTATGCGCGGTCTGTCTAGCAGCGATTCCCGTCGCCTTGGCACGTCACATGGCTTGTTAGGTAGTTAAGTACGCAGAGTTGTGATTCCCAGATCATTGCAGACTATCCACACAACTGTAACTAATACCAGTGACGGATTCAGAAAATCTTCTTTTTTTGGGGGGGGGGGGGGGGGGGGCCCAATGACATGAGGCGGAATGCCAAGGGAACTTTGGGGGAGGTTTGGAGGGAGTTTTAAAAATTGAAAATGAATATATAATAAAATTATAACTCGCAAATTTTAGGGGGGCCCGGGCCCCCTGCTCCCCACAAGATCCGCCTCTGAATACTATGACCCCCAACCGCCGCCCCCCCCCCCCCCCCCCACCAAACAGAAGAACATAGACCAACTAACCTTTCTTTGGTGTTTTGTTTCCACGTCGGTCAGTTGATAAGGAAAGAAAGGAATGTTTTATTTAACGATGCACTCAACACATTTTATTTACGGTTATATGGCGTCAGATACATTGTATATGGTTAAGGACCACACAGATTTTGAGAGAAAACCCACTGTCGCCACTACATAGGCTACTCTTCCGATTAGCAGCAAGGGATCTTTTATTTGCGCTTCCCACAGGCAGGATAGCACAAACTATGGCCTTTGTTGAACCAGTTATGGATCACTGGTCGGTGCAAGTGGTTTACACCTACCCATTGAGCCTTGCGGAGCACTCACTCAGGGTTTGGAGTCGGTATCTGGATTAAAAATCCCATGCCTCGACTGGGATCCGAACCCAGTACCTACCAGCCTGTAGACCGATGGCCTACCACGACGCCACCGAGGCCGGTCAGTCAGTTGGCCTCAGATTACAGTTATCTTCCCATTTGGTTGTCCAAAATCCGGAAGTTTCACCGCGCAAGTAGTCTGCTGTTTGACTGTGATTATTTCATGGCAGACAGCTATGAAGTGGCAACTGTTTGACTGAAGTGACAGGGGATAGCATGTAGTTTGTAAACATGTGTAACTTGCTGACATTGAAGACTTGTTTGTGGTAATTCCGGCCCATGCAAAAGTAGTGCTTTTTGTGTAAAATGGGTGTACTCCGGTCTGGTTTAGAGGGTGTGTCTGTTTAAACCAATATGCTGGGAGAAAGAGCTGGACAACAGGGGTTGTCCTTATCAGGGTATGTGTCCCCCATGCAGGCAAAGGTACATACAAAACCTCACGGGCCTGCTGATATTAATAAAAATGTTATAGCCACTAAGGCTATATAGAAACATATAGCGAAATTAATTGTGGTCTGAGGCCAGTTGACAAGGAGTGAATTCAAGGACGTGACGATGGAAAGTAAGTAACCTTTCGACACAACGATACACAATTTGATGTTAGACAGTGTACGAGTTTTTAATTTCTTGACACACTTTGTTTTTAAAACACCACAAGCAAATGAAACTGTAATTAACTGAAAATTCGAACTTAAAACAACAACCCCCCCCCCCAAAAAAAAAAAACCCCAAAAAACACACCCCAAAACCCCCCCCCCCCCAACAAAACCCCCCCAAAAAACCCCAAAAAAGAAAGAAAGAAAAAAAACCCAAACAAAAAACAAAAACCCACCACGCACACCAAGAAAATAAATAAAAGCCCAAATAAAAACAGTTTAAAGAAAACACAAACACATGCCGATCTAATCAGGGCTGAACCAGACACTGGGTACGTGGGGGGCGAGACGTAGCTCAGTGGTACAGCGCTCGCTCGATGCGCGGTCGGTTTAGGATCGATCCCCGTCGGTGGGCCCATTGGGCTATTTCTCGTCACAGCCAGTGCACCACGACTGGTATATCAAAGGCCGTGGCATGTGCTATCCTGTCTGTGGGATGGTGCATATAAAAGATCCCTTGCTGCTAATCGGAAAGAGTAGCCCATGAAGTGGCGACAGCGGGTTTCCTCTCTCAATATCTGTGTGGTCCTTAACCATATGTCTGACGCCATATAACCGTAATTAAAATGTGTTGAGTGCGTCGTTAAATAAAACATTTCATTGTTTTCTGGGTACGTGTTTGACATCACGTCATTTGGTCCAACAGTTGTTAAGTAAACAAATGAAGCAAGACGATAGTAACATTTGCTTTTCACATTGCTAATGTAAACTTTAATATTTTCTTTTATCTCATTTACACCACATTTTTATTTTCTTTACCATTCGAATTGGCCTTCCTTAAAGGCTCATTAACTGGACGCGGCGCGTGCGTGCGGTTCGGCTTAAAATAAATCAAACTACATTAGTTTCAACGAGAGCGACTGGACTGGATGCGTGCGTCTACAAAACGCAGGAGGCCAGCCGCAATGAAATAATCGTATGTAGTTTATTAGAAAGAAATGTTTTATTTAACAACGCACTCAACACATTTTATTTACGGTTATATGGCGTCAGACATATGGTTAAGGACTACACAGATTTTGAGAGGAAACCCGCTGTCGCCACTATATGGGCTACTCTTTCCGATTAGCAGCAAGGGATCTTTTATTTGCGCTTCCAACAGGCAGGATAGCACAAACCATGGCCTTTGTTGAACCAGTTATGGATCACTGGTCGGTGCAAGTGGTTTACACCTACCCATTGAGCCTTGCGGAGCATTCACTCAGGGTTTGGAGTCGGTATCTGGATTAAAAATCCCATGCCTCGACTGGGATCCGAACCCAGTACCTACCAGCCTGTAGACCGATGGCCTAACCACGACGCCACCGAGACCGGTATATGTGGTTTATATGCCGCAGACACATCAGACGCAACAGTCGGACCGCACGCACGCACGCACCGCATTAAGTATGTATACTCTTCAAAAAAAGAAACGCAAAAGGGTACAAATGGGTTATAACTCCGATTTTATGTTTCCTACCGGTTCATGCTTTGTGAATATAAGGTCATTGCATGTCCCAAACACATTCCCACGGTTACATTCGATAAAACGCAGCTACTGTACAATAAAGTTCCAAAATGTGAATATTCGCAAAAACGCAGCCACGTGCAAACCATGTCACCACTGCACGTGCGTTGTCTGCACGTGCAACATGAACACCGGCAGTATAAAAGTGTAGGGTGTTCGCTTGCCTGGCCTCTGTATCTGGCCGACATTTGACAATCCAGGACATGCCACGTCTCAGTGAACCGCAGAGAAACAATGCCATCGGCCGACTAGACGCAGGCGAATCCAGAACGGCCGTTGCCAGGGCATTCCATGTGTCCCCAAGCACCATCTCCAGACTGTGGGACCGTTACCAGCAACATGGATCAACACGTGACCTCCCTAGATCCGGTCGACCACGGGTCACTACCCCCGGGCAGGACCACTACATCCGGGTACGCCACCTTCGGGAACGATTGACTACTGCCACCTCCACAGCCGCAGCAATACCAGGTTTGCGCAGGATATCCGACCAGACCGTACGGAACCGCCTACGTGAGGTAGGAATTCGTGCCAGACGTCCAGTTCGAGGTGTCATCTTAACACCACAACACCGTCGACTCCGACTGCAGTGGTGCCAGATTCATCGACAATGGCCTCAACTGCGATGGAGACAGGTGTGGTTCAGTGACGAGTCCCGATTTCTGCTCCGACGTCATGATGGAAGATGTCGCGTGTATAGACGTCGTGGTGAACGTTATGCGGCAAACTGCGTGCAGGAAGTGGACAGATTCGGCGGGGGTAGTGTCATGGTGTGGGCAGCCATCTCACACACTGGCAGAACTGACCTGGTCCACGTGCAGGGCAACCTGAATGCACAGGGCTACATTGACCAGATCCTCCGGCCACACATCGTTCCAGTTATGGCCAACGCCAACGCAGTGTTCCAACATGACAACGCCAGGCCTCACACAGCACGTCTCACAACGGCTTTCCTACAGAACAACAACATTAATGTCCTTCCTTGGCCATCGATATCACCGGATTTGAACCCAATTGAGCATCTATGGGACGAGTTGGACCGACGTCTCCGACAGCGACAACCACAGCCCCAGACCCTGCCCGAGCTGGCAGCAGCCTTGCAGGCCGAGTGGGCCACCATCCCCCGGGACGTCATCCGTACTCTGGTTGCTTCAATGGGCAGGCGGTGCCAGGCAGTTGTCAACACACGTGGAGGCCACACCCGGTATTGACTCCAGATGACCTTGACCTTGGTGGTGTGTCCTATCACTTACTCACAATGGACTAGAGTGAATTGTGAACAATCCTGCAACATTTGGTAATTATCGTACTCACCATTCAATAATTAAATCAATTCTCCAAATGTTACGACAATGTATATAAGCCTTTACAGAGTAGTTCGCGGCCCTATTAGTCCAGTCAAACTAAGGTTTGACCTGGGACAAATTGCAACAGAAATTATTTTTATTGCAACTGTTGCCTGAATCCTACCGGAGCAACATATCAAAAATGTACATTGTTGTAGGCGGGGCAAATATGCTAATTTGCATATTTTCAAAATGGCCTCCATAACTCATATATTTAAATACAAAGGCAAACTATTCTTAAGATTCAGTGGACAGATACATGGAATTATCAGTGCTATGACTTACATTGAAATGTATTATTACATATTCTTTAAAATTAATTCAGAGATATATGGATGGAAAGTAAAATTCAAGATGGCCGCCTTTGTTCCAATTGGGTACCAATATTCCCCCAAATCGCACATAAATGTAGATATATACAAACAATGTTCTTTTGTTAGTGTTACTAATATTGTCAAAGAAAGCCTATAAATATAAATTAATTAGTTAGTTACAAAAATGACATAAATGATATATATATTAAGCCAAATGATGAAAAGTTTTTCTACATTAGGTAATTATGCCCTGTCATTTTTATGGCACTACTGGTTAGTAAACACAAACCAGAAACTTAATTTATTCAAAATGACGGCCACATTTTAACGCTTTTTAGATAAAATACCCTCATGTAATATATCAATGTATAGGATTTGTGGGGCAGAAAAATGACACTTTTAGATAGCAGGAGGTCGAGATACATAGTCATTCAAACTGATGTTGGCATCCAGTCTAAGTTATAAGATAAAAGGGATGACTTCAGCTTTCCAGGAGCAATATTTTTTTCTGTTTCACCTTTTGGAATTTACATATCACAATGTGTGAGGTATCTTAGGGCAAGCTCAATGTATGCCAGTTTCACTATGTCATATTATTCTTGTACAGAAGTTGTTTCATCACAGTTTTAATAGTTAACGACGCCTGGAAGCTTTCAAAACAGTTCATGGTAGATATGTAGAGGCTGTATCAAGGCACAGGTATCACTTATTTACGCTATTTACAGCACTTTTATGGGGGGGGGGGGGGGGGGTATGCGCCTTTGCCTGCCTGGGGGCAACATATTCTGAAAAGGACAGTTCATCCCAGGATATTGGTTTAAAGAAACACATCCACTAAACCTGGCCGGTGTACACCCATTTTACAGTGAAAGTATACATCAGCATCGGCTGGAATTACCACAAAAAAAGTCTTCAGTGTCAGCACGTTACACATGTTTGCAAACTATATGCATTCCCCGGTCAATTTCAGTCTAATAGTTGCCACTACAAAACTGTCTGCTATGAAATAGTCAAACATCAGACTACTTGTGCGAATACATTTCAGGGATTTTCATCAACTAAATGGGGAAAAAACTGATCTGTGGTCTTCTGACTGTACATATCTGTTCATGTTGTTTAAGCATCTTCTACATAATTTTCATTGTTTAAATAAAACAACTGACTATTGGCTCTGCTCATATTGGGTGCCACGTTTGTGGAAAGATGTGCTCACTGTTTGCAAACACCTGATATTATCACTGTTGTGATTCACGAGAGCATACCATCACAGCTGTCTAAATATATATTATTCTGTAATCTGCAGTCTTCCTAAAAATAGCCCCTGCGCGTGCTGTAACCTCACCGTGGTGCAGGGGTGTAACATTCTCTTTGAGAATGGCCAATACAGCACAAATTGAAGTTTAGAGTAAAAGTCAGTATCTATCTGTGATATTTGTATTTGTATTTTGCACAGTTCTTTACACTGTTTTTATTTATATCTTGAATTTTTTCTGTTGATGTTGATCATCACCTTGTTTGTTTCCATTACCATAGTTTGACACCCAATAGCCGATGTATTTTTCGTGCTGGGGTGTCGTTAAACATTCATTCATTCATTCCTGAAGATTGCGTATGAAGGATGTCTTGTCCTGGGAAGAGACAACCATGGGAATTGTCATAACCTTGCCAAAACATCATCTGAACTAATGCCATGTGCGATACTATTTTGAAACTGTTATTGCCATTCAGATTTGATTTGTTGCACAAGGGTATGGTGAGACAGTACCTCAGGAATGTGAAATATGCAATGTTACACATAAACAGTATTTAATGGATATGGACCAGGTCCATCTATAAACGACAATTCCCATATTTGTCAAGCATGTGGTATTGAGTCTACTTGATTAGGGAACATAATTTGCTTTTAAAAATTGATTTTGGAGGAGGCAAATTCTTCTGATCTATTGAATTCTTCGAATCTGCTTCAGGTGGATTAATTGCCTTTTACTATATATGTACGAAACTAATACATTGCTGAATGATCCAGAGCGTAAGGTAGGGTAACTTGGTGATTGGATTCTCCACATTTGTGTTATTTTATGCCACAGATAGTCATGATGTGAAAATAGAGAAATCCATTTCAGGGCAAATAGGTTTCGCCCCGTCTTTGATGTGTAATTTCAATTATTTTAGTGGAACACTCGCAAAACAGACTATGACACAATGGTGCACATGGATAGAAGTTGTCAAATAATGGATGGTTGTGTGTAAGAAATGGAAAAGAATTGGGCGCACACATTTCGGTTTTGTCTTCAGAAGATACATGTAGACTAATTGATTAACTTAAGACCATGTTATAAGTGGAATTTATTCATCTACAATGTAACACACTACTTTACTTATGTTTTTAAACACAGATGATAGATTACAGAGATCTCAAATCACCATGGAGGAACTGTTATTTCAATTTTAATGTTGGCGGCCATCTTGAAAAATTGAAAGCCATCTTAAGATATAAATTAATGGAGGTCTTTCTAAGTCATTATATAGGTTATTACAGACATACAATGAATTATATAACATTTACTAAATCTATCTCGTTTCAGCACACATACATGTGTTTACTATTGACAAATATGCCATGTGGCGTCCATATTTAATGATGCAAATTAGTCACTTTCCCCGCTTACATCAAATTACATTTTTTAATATGTTGTCTAGATGGTATTCATAGTACATTACAACAAAAATAAAGTGTTGCAAGATTGCCAAATCTCAGATCATTTTCGAATTTTAAGGAACTGTTATTTCAGCGGGAATGTTGGTGGCCATCTTGAAAAATGAAAACCATCTTAAATTATAAATAAAGAGAGGTCTTTCTAAGTTATCAAGTAAGTTATTATGGACAAAATACAATCATTTAAAATATCTTTTACTAAATCTATCTTGTTCTGGTACGCTTACAAGAGTATACTATTGTAACATATGCCATATGTCGGCCATTTTAATTTATGTCACTTTCCCTAGACCCAACCACCCCAGAGAATCCTGGATCACCGCTAATATAACAACTATTAGACCCAGCAAAAATAATGATATAGCAAGATTATCAAGGTCCCGGATCACTTTAGAATTTTAAGCCCTGTTATTTCAATGGGAATGTTGGCAGCCATCTTAAAAATAAAAAAACAAAACAAAAACATTTTAAATTATAAATTAGTGGAGGTATTTCTAAGTCACCAAGAAAGTTATTACAGACAAAATACAATGCAATTAAAACATTTTTTACTAAATATATCTTGTTTCAGCGCACATACATGTGTATACTGTTGAAAAATATACATGTGGCGGCCATATTTAATTTATGCAAATTAGTCACTTTCTCCCCACCTACATCAATATAAATTTTTGATATGTTGTCTAGGATGGGTTTAAAAGTAAGTTACAACAGAAATAAATTCTTGGTGTGTTTTTTTAAAAATAATAGTTCATTATTCCCAGATCGATTGGCAATGCCAAGGTTGGGGAACCTTGGTTCATTGTCCTACAGGGAAACACTGATATAAATGGTTAGGCCTTTTTTAACCTTAGATTGACTGGACTGTATACCGGCTTCAACCCCAAGGTAGTTCATCATCATCGACTTACTACTGACCTTTGGTTGACACCCAATAGTCTATGTATATTCTTCTGCTGGGGTGTGTTTAATAACTCATTGATTGATTGATTGATTGATTGACTGATTGATTGATTGATTGATTCATTCATTCATTCATTCAAGCGGGATGTCGCTCAGTTGTACATCGCTCTCCAGATGCGCGATCGATCTAGGATCTATTCTCGTCCGTAGGCGCACTGGGTTATTTCTCATTCCAGCCAGTGCACCACAACTGGTGTAATAAAGACCGTGGTATGTACTGTCATGTCTGTGGGATGATGCATATAAAATATCCCTTGCTGCTAATCGAAAAGAGTAGCCCATGAAGTGACGACAGCGGCTTTCTTTCCCCATATATGTGTGATCCTTAACCATATATCCGCCGTAAATAAAATGTGTTGAGTGCGTCGTTAAATAAAACATTGCCGGAAGACAACCAACTACTAAGCTGTGTACCCAGTACAGCGTGTTTGGCCTTTGTTTGATATAAATAAGAAGAAAAAAACCAAGAAATAGAAAAATAACTTTTTTATTGGCGTATTCCAGCCAGTGCACCACGACTGGCATATCAAAGGCCGTGATATGTGCTACCCTGTCTGTGGGATGGTGCATATAAAAGATCCCTTGCTGCTAATGGAAAAATGAAGCAAGTTTTCTCTCTAAGACTGAATGTCACAATTACCAAATGTTTGACATCCAATAACCGATGATTAGTAAGTCAACGTGTTCTAGTGATGTCGTTAAACAAAATAAACTTTTATTAGTGTATATTCTGAATCGACAGGCGTATCTACAGGGACGTTTAAGGATGTCTCCCCCCCAACCCGCTCAAAGCGTATTTTTTGCATTTAAAAAGATAAAAAATCACGGAGAGAAGAGCTCGACCTCCATTCATAAATTCCTACACACGCTCCTGTAACAAGTAAGGCCATTACACCATTTTCTCTCTCATTAACCACTAGCAATAAATCCCAGACCCCACAACACAGTCAAGACAGCTGATAAGTGTACCCAACATTTGCTTTTAACTTAATTGGATACAAATGAGAAACGCAAAAAAATACAAATTGATTTATAGAAGCATTTTCTGAGGTCACATGCTGTTTAAAACAGTTTTATTGACAGGTTTTCTGAAGATAATTGAATTTAACCTTATATATCACACACGCACACACACACACACACACACGCACGCACTCACGCACACACGCACCAACAACATCCATTCTACTCTTTATTCCGTAGCACCTCACAATACAGAGTATATTGCCTAGGTATTACGATTATGGTTTTAGAGACGTCGGGGGGGGGGGGGGGGAGGCCGCTTGGAGTCATGGTGGGGGATGGGGGGGGGGGGGGCAAAATATTAGTGACCTAGAGGCGCCAAATACTAAAATATGTCTCTGAATATTGGTTATAAGAAAACGAACATCCGAGTATTATTTGGAAACAAATGGAGTTTATAACGGTGTTATTTGAAAAAAAAGTCTACTAATTATATACATGCTTGTTCGTTCCTGTAATGATCGCCCGACACAGGCTATTAAGCCGGAAGTGTTAAATGTCAAGATTTATTTTCCTTTTATTGATGAGATACTAGGTTTTATGAAAACACTTTTTACACGAATTAGGATTTATTTCAAATTATCTTTAGGAGCCAAACTAAATGTCGGTGCGAGAACAACAAATATGATATTAAACAAAATGGCGCAATTCGTGTAGAATAGTTAAAAGTTAAAGTTTATTTTGTTTAACGACACCACTAGAGCTCATTGATTAATTAACCATCGGTTATTGGATGTCAAACATTCGGAAATTCTGACACGTAGTCATCAGAGGAAACCCGCTACACGAGTAACGAATTCTATTTATCCTATAACCGTTAAAGGGACATTCCTGAGTTTGCTGCATTGTAACATGTTTCCGACTAATAAAATATTTTTACGATTAAACTTACATATTAAATATATTTTCTTGTTTAGAATATCAATGTCTGTATATTCAATGTGTTTCTGCTCGTTTTAATATTTGTAAGAAGCCCAAATTGGATTTTGTCTTCAAATAATTTCGTACGTACGAAAAAAAATTTTTTTCAGGAAATAAAATGAAATTTAGCCTAGTACAAATATTAGAACGATCAGAAAGATGTTTACTATACAGCCACTAATATTTCATGCAGAAAAATATATTTGATATGCAATTACAGTCGTCAAAAAATCTCTTTTAGTCGATAACATCTTATGCCCGGCGCAGACGAGCGTTTTTTAACACATGCGTCTTGCGTTAAAAAACGCATCCGTACGAACGCAGTAAAAACGCATCGTGTGCGACCTCCTCTGCGTTGCGTTTTTTAGCGCTGCGTCGATTTTTCAAATATCAAACATGTTTCATTTTAGACGCACAAACGCATCCGTCTCCTGCCGCGTCTGTCTAAAAACGCACGTGTGCGCCTACTTGCGTCTGCGTTGCGTTCACATTTTTATATTGACCAATCATCTGTCTATTCAGTAACATGCCTTTTGAAATGGCCTCTCCAACTGACAGTTTAACAATTAACAATTATTGGTTTCAGTAATGAATAGAACTGTGAAAACAGACCCGACCATTAAAAATGACTAACATGTAAATGTTTCAACACAAATAATTTCCAACTGCTCATCTTTGAAACAAAGACTAGGCATGTGTAATTAATGACTTTTCTAAATAGATGAAATTAAAAAATATAAATTATTGTATTCATTGTACTATGCCTAATAATAATAATTAAAACAAACAGTTGTGAAATAAGAAAGATTTTTATCGTAATAGTATATTGTACATAATGTTTTAAATAAAGTTTATTATGTTTTAAAATGTATTAATAAATTACATTTAATCTTTGTTATTTTTCCTAGAGTAAAGTATAAATAAATTAATTAATAAACGAAATCGTCAGTGGATCGCAGGAACGCATCGCAGGTAGGCGCACACGAGACGCATCCGTCTGCGTTGAGTCTGCGTTTTTTAACGCAGACGCATGCGTTAAAAAACGCTCGTCTGCGCCGGGCATTAAACATTGCAGCAAACTCAGGAATGTCCCTTTAAAAAAACGGACCGCAGATGTTTACCTTGGTGAACAAGGTTGTTAGGTATTTGTTGCAATTATTGTTAATAATCATACATGACGTCAGTAAATAAAAGGCGCTAACTGCAGTAAAAATAAAAAGGGAATTCACCATTTAAAAGTTCCGGTCCAGATCGCACATATGTGTGATACAAAATACATTTATCACACGGTTTCAAAATGTCTACATCACTATAGTAAGATTAAACCCCACTGAATAAATAGATATTTCAGTAGTGACGAATTCACAATCGGCGGAGATTATTTACGTGTTCTCTCCGTTATGTGATATAGTGTGCGACAAAAATATTTTTTTCAGCAAATGAAAAGATTTCAGCTGGTTTTCTCATTTGTTTGTGATTATTACACTCCACCTTTATGTGGCGCACCGCCAGTGCTCTTCCACTGAGGTGGAAGATCCTTATTGAGTTAGCGCGCGTGCAGAGATTTATGCAGGAAGGGGTCAAGACTGTGACAAGCGAAGTTTATAGGTGGCAGTGGGGGGTGGGGGGTGGGGGGGGGGGGGGGGGGTGGGGGGGGGGGTCAAGTCATGCTCCGCCCGGAAAATATATTGAAAAAAGAACATTCAGAGTGTTAACCTTCGAAACCGTCTCCTTGCGACTGTTGAGAATTAATGAATGAGATAATTTTTTGTTGGTTTGTTTTGTTTAACGACACCACTAGAGAAAATTGATATATTAATCATTGGCTGTTGGATGTCAAACGTTAACCTCCGAAACTGTCTCCTTGCGACTGTTGAGAATTAATGAATGAGTAAATTTTTTGTTGGTTTGTTTTGTTTAACGACACCACTAGAGAAAATTGATATATTAACCATCGGCTGTTGGATGTCAAACGTTTAATAATTTTTACATATAGACTTAGAGAGGAAACCCTCTACATGTTTCCATTAGTAGTAAGAATGTTTTATATCCACCATCCCACATACAGGATAGCACACATCAAGGCCTTTGATATACCTGTCGTGCTGCACTGGCTGAAACGACAAATAGCCCAATGGGCCCACCGAAGGGGGTCGATCCCAAACCGACCGCTTATAAAACGACCGCTTTACCACTGGTCTACGTGCCGCCTTCTAAGAAGTTTTTTCAAGACCGCACCGCTCCAATTACCATGCTAGGTCAAAAGAATAATATATTGGTTACTGGTGCACAATCCTGGAATAAGGCAAATCCACAAAGAACATGTCAGCTTAGCATTGTTATAGATGCCAGCGAGGCTAGGCTCCCAGCAAAATACAATATCTTTATTGGTAATGGAGATGCCCTTTTCGCATCACCATCCCAGTTAAATCACTGGCGAATAAATAACAAATATCATTGGAAACAAAACAGCAAATGTTGCCTGTTTACCATCATGTTGTTCAGAACTAGAAGTTTGTTTTCTTTAACGACACCACTAGAGCACATTGATTTATTAATTATTTGCCATTGGATGTTGGGGCGTGACGTAGCTCAGTGTAACAGCGCTCGCCTGATGCGCGATCGATCTAGGATCCATTCCCGTCGGTGGGCCATTTCTCGTTCCAGCCAGTGCACCACAACTGGTGTAACAAAGACCGTGGTATGTACTATCCTGTCTGTGGGATGGTGCATCTAAAAGATCCCTTGTTGCTAATCGAAAAGAGTAGCCCATGAAGTGGCGACGGCGGGTTTCCTGTTTCAATGTCTGTGTAGTCCTTAAAGGGACATTCCTGAGTTTGCTGCAGTTTTTAAGATGTTTTCGACTAACTGAGACGTTTTGACGATTATAATTACATATCAAATATATTTTTCTGCATAAAATATTAGTGGCTGTATATTAAATGTGTTTTTGATCGTTCTAATATTTGTACTAGGTCAAATGTAATTTTATTTCTTAAAATATCTTTTTTTCGACCAGAAACACATTGAATATACAGACACTGATATTCTAAACAAGAAAATATATTTAATATGTAAGTTTAATCGTATAAATATTTTATTAGTCGGAAATATCTAACAATGCAGCAAAGTCAGGAATGTCCCTTTAACCATGTCCGACGCCATATAACTATAAATACAATGTGTTGAGTGCGTTGTTAAATAAAGCACTTCCTTCCTTCCTTCCTTCCTTCGTGATTCGTCCAGTTAAAGGTATTAAAGTTTCTTTTGTTTAACAACACCACTAGAGCAACTGATTTGTTAATTGTGTGTTATTGAAAGAGATACACTGATTTATCTAACATCGGATATCAAACATTTCGTAATTTTGACATAAATATAATCTTTGATAGGAAACCTGCTACATTTTTTCATTAGTAGCAAGGAATTTTACTAAGGCCTTTGATATACCAGTCATAGTACACTGGCTGGAACAGGATATAGCCCAAAGGGCCCACCAACGGGGACCGACCCTAGACCAACCATGCATCAGGCGAGCACTCTACCACTGGGCTACGTTCCACCCCCTGCTATTGGATATCAAACACTTTGGTAATTTCGTTCGCCCAATGGAAGACAGCCATTTGCAATACTAGCTTCACGTATTTGACCGACTTGGCCATTTTGAGTCCATTGACCATTTTGAAAATAGTGCTGGTATGTGCTCATGAACCACTGTCAAACCGTGATTATACGGAATTACGGAATGTCCGTACACGGTAAGCATCTTCTGTGTTACAAGTGATACTATAGACCTGTTTGGTCTCTCAGATGAAAAAAAGGACATAGAGCCGAATCCGTCCAGCAACATAGACAATCGGGGGGAAAGGACGTAAATATATTGTATGAGTATACAGACATTCACACAATAACATTTTAGTGCGATGAGTGTAACTTATTAATAGTCATCTCGGCTCCGTGCAGTCTGTTCAAAATAGACTTCAGTTTGTGTTCATGTTAGTGCCGAGTGGTGGGTACTTGTTAACGAAAACATTCAGACACTTATCAAGTATACAAACATCAAACGTATGCCCATGTAAAGTGCGAATTAACCTCACCAGAAGGTTGTGTCAATACACAATCGCTGGTTCAGCCAGGATGTGTCAAGAGTCCGATGCTTGTGGTGTTAGCATCAAAAGCTCGTGGATCCATCTTCCGCGATAAGTGCTCGCGTGTTCTTATCAGACCCATCTGATTGACTCGAAGTCCACGTCCTTCCACTCTAGAAACCACACAGCGATGGTTCTATGTCAGATAACAGCGAATCCACTCGATTTCTGTCACCCATGATCACTGGTATAATTATAGAGGCTATTCCATTGTTCCTATCAGATATAATTGATATTTCACTGGGTTGAACGCGCTTGAGGGGCACTCTTCTTTCCGTTCAGGTATGGGTACTGTTGGCCGTATGTTTGTTTTAAACTGACTGCTTATTTTACTACTGCTACTATTTCTAGGTTATTTTGTGCTTTTGTTGAGATCTAAGACATATTCTGTGGTATACACTAATTCACTAAGAATTCATGAACAAAAACTTCATATATATGTATATATAATATATATATATATATCTATATAGATATATATATACATATACCTATATATATATATATATATATACATATATATACATACATATATATATATATGATATATAATATATAATATATATATACATATATACATATACACTACATATACATATATACATATATATATTTAATATATATATATATATATATATATATTATATATATACATATATTATATCTATATATATATTATATACATATATATATATATACATATATATATATATATGATATATATATATATATATATAACTATATATATTATATAGATATATACATATATATATACATATATACATATAATATATATATATATATATATATATATATATATATATATATATATATATATATATATATATATATATATATATATATATGTATATATAGCTGTACTAAATCATTTGCCAAGTCATGCAATAGAACAGAATATGTTGTTTGAAACATCGGCGTTAGACAATGGACATGGTGATTGTATTGTTGTTGTTTTTTTAATCTTGTTAATTTGTTATGCATATACCATTGCTTAGAACAGAACACGAGAGGCGGGACGTTGCCCAATGGTAAAGCGCTCGCCTGATGCGCGGTCACTCTAGGATCGATTCCCGTCGGTGGGCCCATTGAGATATTTCTCGTTGCAACCAGTGCACCACGACTGGTATATTAAAGTCCGTGACATGTGTTATCCTGTCTGTATGTTGTGCATATGGAGGATCCCTTGCTACTAATGGAAAAATATAGAGGGTTTTCCCGCTAAGACTATAATATATCGAAATTACGAAATGTTTGACATCAAATAGACGATCATTATTAAATCAATGTTCTTTTAGTAGTGTAGTTAAAGTAAACACATTTTAACTTTATAACATATACACATATGTTGAAGGCGCTGATTGATTCAGTCAACTTGCACAAATGAAAACGAATGGTGTCTTTCTCAGTAAGCTCTCGCAAATTTGTAATATCGCAGTGCAGTGCAAAAACACTTGCCAGGACGATGCGATGTTGTTTAAAAGAGCTTAAGAGAGCTCAGAGAATTAGATCCCATGTCTCACATTAATAATAAACAATGGCTGTCACTCGTTACTGAAGATTGATGGTTTTCAGAGTTAAAACACTTTAAATTATTGACGAAAATGGAACAGCAGCAAAAAGAGTAAAATGCAAAAAAAGAGAGACTTGTTAAGGAGCAAAAGATAATAATATATAACTTCGTAAATTTTACGCTATGACGTGATTACCTATTTAAACGCGTGAAGCGGTATTATATTCATTTATTACAATTTTAGAGTACTGATAACACCATCATTGATAAGTGACCGATAACAATATTATGTCACTAATATTTTCAGATTTCATAAAATGATAATATATTAAAAACTTACTTACAAACTTTCCTAAGATTGGTGGTTTAAAACCCATGTACAGGCACGGCGGAATCAGGGTGGGTTGGGTGGAGGTTGGGGTTGGAGGGCTGACTGAGTTCGAGATGTACTGGCATTAACTGGCAATACTCTCTTCCTCTCTGGTCTGTCTGTCTGTCTGTCTCTGTCTGTCTTGTCTGTCTGTCTCTGTTTGTCTGTCTGTCTGTCTCTGTCTCTGTCTGTCTGTCTGTCTGTCTGTCTGTCTCTCTCTCTCTCTCTCTCTCTCTCTCTCTCTCTCTCTCTCTCTCTCTCTCTCTCTCTCTCTCTCTCTGTCTGCCTTAAGATTTACTACCAATAATATTTTGATTCAGGGGAGGTGGGGGGGGGGGGGAGGTTGTGCTAGAGTCTACCCCAGTCCCCTTCTCCACTGTGCCTGCAGTATCATTATATGTCATGTACACCCTCAACTAAAGAAGATGTCCGACATATATATGTATATAGAGTATATATTAGCGCTACCAAACGCTTGGAAAATTCTTTTTGTAAAAGTACATAGCGTTGGATGTATTGGTAATTAATACGTCCGTGTATTAAAGCGTCAGTTCTGCCAGCTGTTAAGTTTTAATTTCATACCACAAAGATCTCTACCAGAATACAGAACGTCGAGTATACAGACAACCATCTACGTGGCAATGGTAATCAAAGTAACGGTGTTTCAGTGCAGTGCATTGGAAGGTGGGTCGGTGGGCCCATTGGGCTATTTCTCGTTCCAGCCGGTGCACCACGACCAGTATATCAAAGGCTGTGGTATGTGCTATCCTGTCTGTGGGATGGTGCATATAAAATATCCCTTGCTGCTAATCGAAAAGAGTAGCCCATGAAGTGGCTGCAGCGGGTTTCCTATCTCAATGGTAATAGTCCAACATATAACCATATAACCGTAAATAAAATGTGTTGAGTGCCTCATTAAATAAAACATTTCCTGGCAGGTGTATGCTAAAACTCATCTACTTGGAAGCTGTTAGACTGAGGTTTATCTCAACATTTAAATTTACTTTATATGTGATAGTTATATTTTTGCACAGCTCTTAACTCTGTTTTACCATCTCTTAACTCTGTTTTACCATCCCTTAACTCTGTTTTACCATCCCTTAACCCTGTTTTACCATCCCTTAATTGGTGTGTCTTTTTATCCATTGCTAATAAAGACATTGTATTTTGTTGGGTGCCCAGCCATGTTGGCATCAGGGGTAATGAAATGGCAGATTCTGCTGCTATGTCTGCTTTGGATTTGCCTCATGCCAGGGTTGGTGTACCTTATACTGATTTTAAACATAGTATTAACAAATTTATCTTTTCAACTTGGCAACATGATTGGGACAGTGCGGTTGCGAACAAGCTTTATGCTATCAAGCCAGTCTGGGGAGAGTGGCAGTCCTCCTATAGATAGTGCAGGAAGGATGAAGTAGACTTGTGTCGTGCTCGCATTTGTCATACATACTTAACCCATTCATTTATCTTAAAGAAAGATCCTCCACCTCAGTGTGAGCGCTGTCAGTGTCTTCTGACGGTGTGACACAACTCGAAAAGATTTATTTGGACAAAGAAATCTGATGGAATCATTTCGATTCCATCTATAAATTATCTTACAATATTTACGTAACACTGACTTTTACACTAAATTTTAATATTATCTATCTGTGATATTTGTATTTCTTGCACAGTTCTTTACGCTGTGTTTTAATTTAACTATTGAATTTTTATATTGATGTTGATCATCACTTACTGTTTGCATTTACCACAGTTTGACACCCAAATTGGGATAGCCGATGTATTTTTCGTGCTGGGGTGTCGTTAAACATTCATTCATACATTCATTCATTCATTCATTCATTCATTCTGTTTTCATTTAACTCTTGAATTGCTATATTGACGTTGATCATCAATTCGTTTAGGAATTTACCTTAGTTTGTCACCCAATAGGCGATGCATTGTTTTCATACTGGGGTGTTGTTAAACATTCATTCATTTATTCATTCATTCATTCACGCATACATTGATTCATACATTGATTGATTCATACATACATTGATTGATTGATTGTTTCAGTCGCTTGAGCTGCTTGCGCCATAGGATCGAATCACCTAAGTGGATCCATTCAACTGACTGGTTTTTTTTCTCGTTCCAACCCGTGCATCACAACTGGTTAAAGGCCATGGTATGTGCTTTTCTGTCTGTGGGAAAGTGCATATAAAAGATCCTTTGCTGCGTTAGGAAAAATGTAGCGGGTTTCCTCTAATGACTACGTCAGATATAGTTTCCTTTTCTCTCTCTCTCTCTCTCTCTCTCTCTCTCTCTCTCTCTCTCTCTCTCTCTCTCTCTCTCTCTCCCCCCCCTCTGTGTGTGTGTGTGTGTGTGTGTGTGTGT